>NC_091360.1:13215318-13345318 GCF_038502225.1 Cherax quadricarinatus
ATATTAGTAGGAAGATATATGTAGAAAAATTGTGTTCCTCGGTATGCTGAGTGATGAAGATACAAGACTGTTTTATGTTCCTTGGTATGCTGAGTGATGAAGATACAAGACTGTTTTATGTTCCTTGGTATGCTGAGTGATGAAGATACAAGACTGTTTTATGTTCCTTGGTATGCTGAGTGATGAAGACACAAGACTGTTTTATGTTCCTTGGTATGCTGAGTGATGAAGATACAAGACTGTTTTATGTTCCTTGGTATGCTGAGTGATGAAGATACAAGACTGTTTTATGTTCCTTGGTATGCTGAGTGATGAAGATACAAGACTGTTTTATGTTCCTTGGTATGCTGAGTGATGAAGATACAAGACTGTTTTATGTTCCTTGGTATGCTGAGTGATGAAGATACAAGACTGTTTTATGTTCCTTGGTATGCTGAGTGATGAAGATACAAGACTGTTTTATGTTCCTTGGTATGCTGAGTGATGAAGACAAGTGATGAAGATACAAGACTGTTTTATGTTCCTTGGTATGCTGAGTGATGAAGATACAAGACTGTTTTATGTTCCTTGGTATGCTGAGTGATGAAGATACAAGACTGTTTTATGTTCCTTGGTATGCTGAGTGATGAAGATACAAGACTGTTTTATGTTCCTTGGTATGCTGAGTGATGAAGATACAAGACTGTTTTATGTTCCTTGGTATGCTGAGTGATGAAGATACAAGACTGTTTTATATTCCTTGGTATGCTGAGTGATGAAGATACAAGACTGTTTTATGTTCCTTGGTATGCTGAGTGATGAAGATACAAGACTGTTTTATGTTCCTTGGTATGCTAAGTGATGAAGATACAAGACTGTTTTATGTTCCTTGGTATGCTGAGTGATGAAGATACAAGACTGTTTTATGTTCCTTGGTATGCTGAGTGATGAAGATACAAGACTGTTTTATGTTCCTTGGTATGCTGAGTGATGAAGATACAAGACTGTTTTATGTTCCTTGGTATGCTGAGTGATGAAGATACAAGACTGTTTTATGTTCCTTGGTATGCTGAGTGATGAAGATACAAGACTGTTTTATGTTCCTTGGTATGCTGAGTGATGAAGATACAAGACTGTTTTATGTTCCTTGGTATGCTGAGTGATGAAGATACAAGACTGTTTTATGTTCCTTGGTATGCTGAGTGATGAAGATACAAGACTGTTTTATGTTCCTTGGTATACTGATTGATGAAGAAAAAAGACTGGTTTATGTTCCTTGGTATGCTGAGTGATGAAGACATAGGACTGGTTTATGTTCCTTGGTATGCTGAGTGATGAAGACACAGGACTGGTTTATGTTCCTTGGTATGCTGAGTGATGAAGACACAGGACTGGTTTATGTTCCTTGGTATGCTGAGTGAGGAAGACACAGGACTGGTTTATGTTCCTTGGTATGCTGAGTGATGAAGACACAGGACTGGTTTATGTTCCTTGGTATGCTGAGTGAGGAAGACACAGGACTGGTTTATGTTCCTTGGTATGCTGAGTGATGAAGACACAGGACTGGTTTATGTTCCTTGGTATGCTGAGTGATGAAGACACCGGACTGGTTTATGTTCCTTGGTATGCTGAGTGATGAAGACACAGGACTGGTTTATGTTCCTTGGTATGCTGAGTGATGAAGACACCGGACTGGTTTATGTTCCTTGGTATGCTGAGTGAGGAAGACACAGGGGTATTTTATGTTCCTTGGATTATTTTTTAGTTTTAGCTACAGTCAGAGTAAAAGGTAGACTGAGTTCAAGGAGAATGACATCAGCAAATAAGAGAGAGGTGGTATGTAACTAATGGTAGAAAGATGCGCTAGTGAGAGTATATGTAATGAGGAGGTTGAAAAACTATGGAATAGATTTATGAATGTAGTATTAGAGTATGTGGCAGAAGTTTATGGATATAAGAGAGTGGGTGTCGGAGGGAAGAGGAGCGATTGATGAGGCACGGAGAGTGGTAAGAGAGAAAAGGTTAACATATGAGAGTTTTTTCAAAGGACGGTGGAGTATAAGGAAAATAAGAGAAAGGTAAAGAGAATGTGAAAGGAGAGCAAATGAGAGAGTGGGATTAATGGGATCAAGACAGAAATATTAGAAACAGGTGAGGATGTAGTTCTGTAGTGGTTGTTTATTTTATTCAGCAAATTAGTGAAAGAGTGAGAGGTATCTAGAGATTGGCAGAGAACATGCATAGTTTCTTTGAATAAAGGTAAAAATGACCAAAGGGAGTGTAAGGATTATAGGGAACTAAACCTGTTGAGTATTCCTGGTAGGCTGTATTGTAGAGTTATTTTTGAAAGAATTAAGAGTAAGACGGAGAGCAGGAAATATTACTGAGAAATATTACGATATTACGAAAATATGTTCTCGTTCCATTTAATAGCTCCCTAAAAACGATATTTTTTGTTTTTAATTTTCTTTCCTTGTTTTTATTCTATTTCAAATTATCAACAATCGTATATAGGAAAAAAATATTTTATTTCTTGATTTAGAAAATTCAATTTGGAGAAATTGGTTTAAAAACGTGCAAATTGGCACCCATTTATCCCTAACCCAATGCAATTAAGATTCATAACTATTTAGAGCTAGAAACCAAACAGATGAGGGATTCTCTAGCTATTCCACTGGAAAACATTTATTAATTAAAGCTGGAAAATTAAAACTTAAACATCTCAAAGTGGGCATCAATCTTTCTTTTATTTAAGTTCCCAAAACTGTGAAAGCTTGAAATCAATTAGGCAAGACATTCTGCAGTAATTGATCTGATTCCAAATTTTATAACAATTTCAGTAAAATTCAGTATTTGCAGCAACTCATCATCATTAATATTTTGAACCAAACCAGAAGAAGCTTCCTTTAGTTACTGAATACAAACAAACATCAATATTATATTCAATAATATTGACAGGTTAAGACATATGACCTTCACTAACAACATGAACCTTCAGTTCAGGAAACTACAACAATGGTAAAAATTTACCAACATACAAACTAAACTTAATGGTTACTCTCGTGACTGCAAGATATATCAGTCATTATATATAGAAACGGTTAAGAAGAGGTGAACTGAAAGTTATTAAAGGTTTTTTAACAGGAAAAAAGAAAGATTAGAGACAAGATAGGTCCACTTAAAAGTAATTCAGGTCAGATCACTGAGAGTGATAAGGAAATGTGTGAACTTTTCAACACTTACTTCCTATCAGTTTTTACTCAGGAAGATACTAGCGAAATTTCAAAAATAATAAATTTTGTAGAATAGAACGATAACAAACTATGCATGATTGCGGTAACTAGTGACATGGTCCTCAGACAAATAGAGAAATTAAAACCAAACAAATCCCAAGGCCCTGATGAACTGTTTGCAAGGGTTTTAAAGGAACTGTAGAGAAGAACTTAGCATACCCTTGGCTAATCTTTTCAATATATCACTGTAAACTGGCATAGTGCCAGACAAGCAGAAATGGCAAATCCAATACCTATTTATATAGCAGGAGACAGGTCCTTAGCTTCGAACTACAGACCAATAAGCCTTACTTCCATAGTGGGTAAATTATGGAATCAATAATTGCCGAGGCAATTCGTAGCAGTCTTGAAAGGCATAAACTGATTAATGAATCTCAGCACAGTTTTACAAAGAGACGTTTTTCTCTTACGAATTTACTAACTTTTTTCACTAAGGAATTTTAGGAGGTAGATCATGGTATTGAATATGATATTGTGTATATGGACTTCAGTAAGGCTTTCGATAGAGTTCCACACCAGAGGCTATTGAGGAAACTTAAGGCGCACAGAATAGGAGGAGAAATTTTTACCTGGGTAGAGGCGTGGTTGACAAATAGGCAGCAGAGAGCTTGTATAAATGAGGAGAAATCAGAATGGGGACATGTTACAAGCGGTGCTCCACATGGATCAGTGTTGGGCCCCTTGTTGCTCACAATTTACATAAACGACATAGATGAGGGAATAAATAGCGACATAAGCAAATTTGCTGATGACACCAAAATAGGCCGTCCAATTCATTCTAATGAGGACATTAGAGCACTCCAGGATGATTTGAATAGACTAATACAGTGGTTGGAGATGTGGCAGATGCAGTTTAATATAGACAAATGCAAAGTTCTAAATGCTGGACAGGAAAATAAGCATGCCACGTATAAACTAAATAATGTAGATCTTAATATTACGGTTTGCGAAAAGGATTTAGGAGTTCTGGTTAGCAGCAATCTGAAACCATAACAACAGTGCATAAGTCTTCGCAATAAATCTAACGGAATCCTTGGCTTCATATCAAGAAGTATAAATAATAGAAGTCCTCAGGTTGTTCTTCAACTCTATATATCTTTGGTTAAGCCTCATTTAGCTAATGCTGCACAGTTTCGGTCACCGTATTACAGAATGGATATAAATGCACTGGAAAACGGACGTAGGAGGATTACAAAGTTGACCCCATGTATCAGAAATCTTCCCTATGAGGATAGACTGAGGGCCCTGAATCTGCACTCTCTAGAAAGGCGTAGAATTAGGAGCGATCTGATTGAGGTGTATAACTGGAAAACAGGAATTAATAAAGGGAATGTAAAGAGCCTGCTAAAAATATCTAGCATAGACAGGACTCGCAGCAATGATTTTAAGCTGGAAAAATTCAGATTCAGGAAGGATATAGGAAAGCATTGGTTTGGTTAAATAGAGTTGTGGTTGAGTGGAACAGACTCCCGAGCACCATCATGGAAGCTAAGACGTTGTGTAGTTTTAAAAATAGATTAGATAAGTACATGAGTGAGTGTGGGCAGGCGTGAGTTTGACCTGACTAGTTTGTGCTACTAGGTCAGATGCCATGCTCCTTCCTTAAGTGAACGTGATCTGACCTGACTAGGTTAAAGCATTGGCTTAAGCCGGTAGGACAATTGGACCTGCCTCGCATAGGCCAATAGGCTTGTTGCAGTGTTCCTTCTTTCTTATGTTCTTATGTTCTTTACTCTTAAAATGATCATATCTACACCAACATACTGAAATCTTACTTTCCTCCGTCACTGTATTAGGAGACACCTTTTTTAAGTGTTTGAAGCAAAGCTGCTGAGAATTTTGATAGTTATCTGAGCCATTCCAGGATGCTGGGAATGGGATGAACAATTCTGGATACTGGTCATGCGCACTTCCCAGTTGCTCTAAGAATCTGGCCTTAATGACCATGTACAACTGTTAAAATTTTATAGGTGTTTGGGTGAGGCCTATTTGACTTACGAGCAAAATAAAAATTAAAAGTTAGAGTAAGAAAAATAATCAGGAAACCTCTTAAAGATCCCACTTCTGGCATACCTAATGATTCTAACTCTCTTCTGAATTCTACAGATATTTACTCACAATTCAATGACAGTGCAGATGATGTCAACGAAAATGATGTTCACCATTTAGTGATATCAACGAAGATTTAGTGACGTAGTTAAGACTGTTGTTTATTATCTCATAATAAGTCCAAGTATAAAATAAATATGACAACTTAAAATACCAGTAGGTAGTTCATACTCTATTTTGATGGTGTTTATTTCCTGTGAAACATCAGAAGAAAAATACATACCAGGTTTAATATTATAATTATGGAAATGTCTGAGGAACTATTGACTTTAAATGTTGTAATTACTTTATTTTAGACTTGAACATTCAAACTGATCAATAAATAATAAACATTCTGAAGAATTAAATTCATTAACATCATTATTGATGCCATCGTCAATAGTACAAGATAAACACTATAGTGTGACACAATGTTGATGCCATCATCAATACTACACGATAAACACTATAGTGTGGCAAAATGGAAATTATTCACGTGTCGGTGGTTTCTAATGATACAAAAACAGTTCTTCATAGTTAACATGAAATTCCACTTCACAACACTTAACTCCTATTTCCTTATTATATTCCTGGGAGGCAATAAATGTGTTGAGGATGAAGAGTGACCAGGAAATGTGAGCTCTCATGATTGATGAGAAGAATACACTATTTACAATTACTACTTGAATCAAAAACTTTTCAGTATTATTAAGGCTTCCCCTTAAAAGGCGTCGGTAACGTCATAATATGTTTTCCCAACTATGGACAATACTCCACAGTTGAGAAAACTGTTTTATTATGCATCAACGCATAATAAAACATAATCACAAATATAATGGTGTTTTTGGCTTCACCAGAAGGCGTAAAGGAACTCTAGTTTCAATTTAAGCACTCGTCATTAATTATTATTATTATTATGTTCACAGTTTAGTAAACTAGTATGGAGCAGCAACCACTAGCAGCCAGAGCGGCAGACTTTACACACTGAAAGACACCCACTGACTGACAGCAGAAGCTGGAGTGAGGGTTCACCTCTACGACGCCATTACCAGCTGACCCTCATCCCGGGGCGATGCATTAAATATAATGAAAACAGTTTACTAAAACCAACACGATGAAGAATGAGACATTTTTGCAACATTTTAGAAACATTATTCTTGAGACAACTGTAACTTGATGTTGACAAGTTCTTATTAAACTCAATCTATCTCACCACAATTGTACTACTACTACTACTACTACTACTACTACTACTACTACTACCACTACTACCACTACTACCATCACTACTATTACTACTACTACTGCCACTAGTACTACTACAACTACCACCCTCTCTCGCAACTTACCATCTTATTTCTGCCACTATATATACTCGGTCTTAGTTATCTCTGTATTACCACACAAGAAGTTACTTGCCATGAAATTTTTCCTCTAATAAATTTCCTGAACTGTACATTAGTGTTTTTTCCCATAGTTTATTATACATTGACCTGTGCTACTGATAACAGCCGCTACTGTATTTATTAAAGTTAAAAAACGCACACAAGAGAGTGTGTCAACTTGCCGGGTGTGTACATCATACTTTGTTAAGGTGAGACAAGAAATATGTAGAAGAAACAAGAATATCTCTGGAGAATATAATTCTTAAACACTTGAAATCCTGGAACGATAACCAATAATGTATAATGTGACCCTTATTAACAAAGTTTCGCCCACTAAGCGAGCTATATTCAAGACAAATATATCTTGAATTCACATCTCCTTTTCCCATACTGTCAGTATTTTATACCATTGTCTCATCATATCTTCACTACTTTCATTACTACTACTACTAACTCTGCTATTACTACTACTAATTCTACTATTACTACCATCTGGGTACTTTTCACCTGACTCCCGCCGCTAAACATTGAGAGCCGTGCACGTCTTTCTGAATATACAACGACTCAGACACACATATTTCACTGTATATATTATCACTGTATCAACAACAGTAGCACTGACAACAAGAGGAGCACCAGCAACAACAGTAGCACCAGCAACAACAGTAGCACCCACAAAAACAGTAGCAACCACAACAAGAGTAGCACCCACAAAAAGAGTAGCACCCACAACAAGAGAAGGACCCACAGCATGAGTAGCACCCACAACAAGAGAAGGACCCATAGCATGAGTAGCACCCACAATAAGAGTAGGACCTACACCAAGAGTAGCACCCACAACAAGAGAAGGGCCCATAGCATGAGTAGCACCCACAATAAGAGTAGGACCTACAACAAGAGTAGCACCCACAACAAGAGAAGGACCCACAGCATGAGTAGCACCCACAATAAGAGTAGGACCCACAGCAAGAGTAGCACCCATAACAACAGTAGCACACACAATATGATTAGCACCAACAGCTATAATAACACCCACAACAACAGTAGCACTCACAACAAGAGTAGCACTCACAATAAGAGAAGAGTAGCACCCACAACAACATTTGCACCCACAAGAAGTGTAGAGCACGCAACATCTGTAGCATCCACAATAACAGTAGCACCCACAGAAAGAGTACCACACACAACAAGAGAAGGACTCAGTGTGAGTAGCACCTATAACAAGATTTGGACCCACAGAGAGAGTAGCACCCACAACAGAAGTAGCATCCACAACAACAGTAGCACACACAACAACAGTAGCACCCACAACAGTAGCACCCACAACAACAGTAGCACCCACAACAACAGTAGCACCCACAACAACAGTAGCACCCACAACAACAGTAGCACCCACAACAAGAAAAGGGCCCACAGCAAGAGTAGCACCAACAACAATAGTAGCACCCACAACAACAGTAGCACCTGCAGCAACAGTAGCATCCACAACATGAGTAGTATCCACAACAACAGCAGCACTCACAGAGCAGTCACAGAGTAGTCAGGAAGTGGAATAGTTTGGGAAGCGATGTAGTGGAGGCAGGATCCATACATAGCTTTAAGCAGAGGTATTATAAAGCTCACGGTTCAGGGAGAGTGACCTAGAAGCGACCAGTAAAGAGGCGGGCCAGGAGCTAGGACTCGACTCCTGCAACCTCAACTAGGTGAGTACAACTAGGTGAGTACCCACAGCAAGAGTAGCACCAACAGTAAGAGTACCAACTGCAACAAGAGTAGCACTTACAACAGTTGTAGCACCCACAACAACAGTAGCACAAAAACAATAGTACACGCAACAAAAGTTGCACCCACGATGACTCTAGCACAAACAACAATACTAGAACTCACAGTAGCACGGACAACAACTCTAGCACAAACAACAATACTAGAACTCACTAGAACTCTAGCACAAACAACAATACTAGAACTCACAGCAGCACGGACAACAACTCTAGCACAAACAACAATACTAGAACTCACAGCAGCACGGACAACAACTCTAGCACAAACAAGAAGAGTAGAATCCACAACAATGGTAGCACCCAGAAGAACAGTAGCACCCAAAACAACAGCAGCACCCACAGAAAGAGTACCATCCACAGGAAGAGTAGCACACTCAGGAAGAATAGCACCCACAACAAGAGTAGCACCCACAACAACAGTAGCACCCACAACAAGAAAAGCACCCACAACAAGAGTAGCACCCACAACAAGAGTAGCACCCACAACAAGAGTAGCACCCACAACAAGAGTAGCACCCACAACAAGAGTAGCATCCACAACAGCAGTAGCACCCGCAACAACAGTAGCACCCACAAGAGTAGCATCCACAACAACAGTAGAACCCACAACAACAGTAGCACCCACAACAACAGTAGCACCCACAACAAGAGTAGCATCCACAACAACAGTAGCACCCACAACAACAGTAGCACCCACAACAAGAGTAGCACCCACAGCAACAGTAGTATCCACAACAACAGTAGCACCCACAACAACAGTAGCATCCACAACAACAGTAGCACCCACAACAAGAGTAGCACCCACAGCAACAGTAGTATCCACAACAACAGTAGCACCCACAACAACAGTAGCATCCACAACAACAGTAGCACCCACAACAAGAGTAGCATCCACAACAACAGTAGCACCCACAACAAGAGTAGCACCCACAGCAACAGTAGCACCCACAACAACAGTAGCACCCACAACAACAGTAGCACCGACAACAGTAGCACCCACAACAGTAGCACCCACAACAACAGTAGCATCCACAACAAGAGTAGCATCCACAACAACAGTAGCACCCAAAACAACAGTAGCACCCACAAGAGTAGCACCCACAGCAACAGTAGCACCCACAACAACAGTAGCACCCACAACAGTAGCACCCACAACAACAGTAGCACCCACAACAGTAGCACCCACAGCAACAGTAGCACCCACAACAAGAAAAGGGCCCAGAGCAAGAGTAGCACCAACAACAATAGTAGCACCCACAACAACAGTAGCACCTGCAGCAACAGTAGCATCCACAACATGAGTAGTATCCACAACAACAGCAGCACTCACAGAGCAGTCACAGAGTAGTCAGGAAGTGGAATAGTTTGGGAAGCGATGTAGTGGAGGCAGGATCCATACATAGCTTTAAGCAGAGGTATTATAAAGCTCACGGTTCAGGGAGAGTGACCTAGAAGCGACCAGTGAAGAGGCGGGCCAGGAGCTAGGACTCGACTCCAGCAACCTCAACTAGGTGAGTACCCACAGCAAGAGTAGCACCAACAATAAGAGTAGCACCACCTGCAACAAGAGTAGCACTTACAACAGTTGTAGCACCCACAACAACAGTAGCACAAAAACAATAGTACACGCAACAAAAGTTGCACCCACGATGACTCTAGCACAAACAACAATACTAGAACTCACAGTAGCACGGACAACAACTCTAGCACAAACAACAATACTAGAACTCACAGTAGCACGGACAACAACTCTAGCACAAACAACAAAACTAGAACTCACAGTAGCACGGACAACAACTCTAGCACAAACAACAAGAGTAGAATCCACAACAATGGTAGCACCCAAAACAACAGCAGCACCCACAGAAAGAGTATCATCCACAGGAAGAGTAGCACACTCAGGAAGAATAGCACCCACAACAAGAGTAGCACCCACAACAAGAGTAGCACCCACAACAAGAGTAGCACCCACAACAAGAGTAGCACCCTCAACAAGAGTAGCACCCACAACAAGAGTAGCACCCACAACAAGAGTAGCACCCACAACAAGAGTAGCATCCACAACAACAGTAGCACCCACAACAACAGTAGCATCCACAACAAGAGTAGCATCCACAACAACAGTAGCAACCACAACAACAGTAGCACCCACAACAGCAGTAGCACCCACACCAAGAGTAGCATCCACAACAACAGTAGCACCCACAACAACCGTAGCACCCACAACAACAGTAGCACCCACAACAAGAGTAGCACCCACTGCAATAGTAGCACCCACAACAAGAGTAGCACCCACAGCAACAGTAGCACCAAAAACAGTAGCACCCACAACAACAGTAGCACCAACAACAAGAGTAGCACTCACAACAGTAACACCCACAACAACAGTAGCACCCACAACAAGAGTAGCACCCACAGCAACAGTAGCACACAACAACAGTAGCACCCACAACAACAGTAGCACCCACAACAACAGTAGCACCCACAACAAGAGTAGCACCCACAGCAACAGTAGCACCCACATCAAGAGTAGCACCCACAGCAACAGTAGCACCCACAACAACAGTAGCACCCACAACAACAGTAGCACCCACAACAACAGTAGCACCCACAACAAGAGTAGCACTCACAACAGTAACACCCACAACAAGAGCAGCACCCACAACAAGAGTAGCACCCACAGCAACAGTAGCACACACAACAACAGTAGCACCCACAACAACAGTAGCACCCACAACAACAGTAGCACCCACAACAAGAGTAGCACCCACAGCAACAGTAGCACCCACATCAAGAGTAGCACCCACAGCAACAGTAGCACCAACAACAGTAGCACCCACAACAACAGTAGCACCCACAACAAGAGTAGCACCCACAACAAGAGTAGCACTCACAACAGTAACACCCACAACAAGAGCAGCACCCACAACAAGAGTAGCACCAACAGCAACAGTAGCACACACAACAACAGTAGCACCCACAACAACAGTAACACGCATAACAACAATAGCACCCACAACAACAGTAGCACCCACAACAACAGTAGCATCCACAACAAGAGTAGCACCCACAACAAGAGTAGCATCCAAAACAGTACCACCCACAACAACAGTAGCAACCACAACAAGAGTAGCACCCACAGCAACAGTAGAACCCACAACAACAGTAGCACCCACGACAAGAGTAGCACCCTCAACAAGAGTAGCACCCACAGCAAGAGTAGCACCCACAACAAGAAAAGGGCCCACAGCAAGAGTAGCACCAACAACAAAAGTAGCACCCACAACAACAGTAGCACCTGCAACAACAGTAGCATCCACAACAACAGTAGCACCCACAACAACAGTAGCACCCACAAAAACAGTAGCACCCACAACAACAGTAGCACCCACAACAACACTAGCACCGACAACAACAATAGCTTCCACAACAACAGTAGCACCCACAACAGTAGCGCCAACAACAACAACAGTAGCACTCACAACAGTAGCACCCAAAACAAAAGTAGCACCCACAACAACAGTAGCACCTACAACAACAGTAGCACCCACAACAACAGTAGCACCCACAACAACAGTAACACCTGCAACAACAGTAGCACCCACAACAACAGTAGCACCCACAACAACAGTAGCACCCATAACAGTAACACCCACAACAGTAGCACCCACAACAACAGTAACACCCACAACAACAGTAGCACCCACAACAACAGCAACACCCAAAACAGTAGCACCCACAACAACAGTAGCACCCACAACAACAGTAGCACCCACAACAACAGTAGCACGTGCAACAACAGTAGCACCCACAACAACAGTAACACCCACATCAACAGTAACACCCACAACAGCAGTAACACCCACAACAGTAGCACCCACTACAACAGTAGCACCCACAATAACAGTAGCGCCCACAACAACAGTAACACCCACAACAACAGTAGCACCCACAACAACAGTAACACCCACAACAACAGTAGCACCCACAACAGTAACACCCACAACAACATTAGCACCTGCAACAACAGGAGCACTCGCAACAACATTATCACCCACAACAACAGTAGCACCCACAACAACAGTAACACCCACATCAACAGTAGCACCCACAAAAACAGTAGCACTCACAACAACAGTAACACCCACAACAACAGTATTACCCACAACAACAGTAGCACCCACAACAACAGTAACACCCACAACAACATTAGCACCTGTAGCAACAGTAGCACTCACAACAACAGTAGCACCCACAACAACATTAACACCCAGAACAGCAGTAGCACTCACAACAACAGTAACACCCACAACAACATTAGCACCTGCAACAACAGTAGCACTCACAACAACAGTAACACCCACAACAACAGTAGCACCCACAACAACAGTAACACCCACAACAACAGTAGCCCACACAACAACAGTAACACTCACAACAACAGTAACACCCACAACAACAGTAATACCCACAACAACAGTAACACCCACAACAACAGTAGCACCCACAACAACAGTAACACCCAAAACAACATTAGCACCTGCAACAACAGTAGCACTCACAACAACAGTAGCCCCCACAACAACAGTAACACCCACAACAGCAGTAGCACTCACAACAACAGTAACACCCACAACAACAGTAGCACCCACAACAACAGTAACACCCACAACAACATTAACACCTGCAACAACAGTAACACCCACAACAACATTAGCACCTGCAACAACAGTAGCACTCAACAAAAGTAGCACCCACAACAACAGTAGCACCCACAATAACAGTAGCACCCACAACAACAGTAGCACCCACAAGAACAGTAACATCCACAACAACAGCAGCACCCGCAACAACAGTAACACCCACAACAACAGCAGCACTCACAACAGTAACACCCACAGTAACATTAGCTCCTGCAACAACAGTAGCACTCACAACAACAGTAACACCCAAAACAACAGTAGCACCCACAACAACGGTAACATCAACAAAAACAGTAGCACCCACAAAAACAGTAACACTCACAACAACAGTAACACCCACAACAACAGTAACATCCACAACAACTTTAACACCGACAACAACAGTAGCACCCACAACAACAGTAGCACCCACAACAACATTAGCACCTGCAACAACAGTAACACCCACAACAACATTAGCACCTGCAACAACAGTAGCACTCACAACAGTAGCACCCACAACAACAGTAACACCCACAACAGCAGTAGCACCCACAACAACAGTAACACCCACAACAACAGTAGCACCCAAAACAACAGTAACACCCACAACAACATTAGCACCCAAAACAACAGTAACACCCACAACAACATTAGCACCTGCAACAACAGTAACACCCTCAACAACATTAGCACCTGCAACAACAGTAACACCCACAACAACAGTAGCACCAACAACAACAGTAACACCCACAACAACATTAGCACCTGCAACAACAGTAACACCCACAACAACAGTAGCACCCACAACAATAATAACACCCACAACAACATTAGCACCTGCAACAACAGTAACACCCACAACAGTAGTAGCACCCACAACAGCAGTAACACCCACAACAACAGTAGCACCTGCAACAACAGTAGCACCCACAACAACAGTAACACCCACAACAACAGTAGCACTCATAACAACAGTAACACCCACAGCACCAGTAACACCCACAACAACAGTAGCACCCACAATAATAGTAACACCCACAACAACATTAGCACCCACAACAACAGTAACACCCGCAACAACAGTAACACCCACATCAACAGTAACACCCACAACAACAGTAACACCCACAACAACAGTAGCACCCACAACAACAGTAACACCCACAACAACAGTAACACCCACAACAACAGTAACACCCACAACAACAGTAACATCCACAACAGCAGTAACACCCACAACAGTAACACCCACAACAACAGTAACACCCTCAACAACAGTAACACCCACAACAACAGTAACACCCACAACAACAGTAACACCCTCAACAACAGTAACACCCACAACAACAGTAACACCCACAACAACAGTAACATCCTCAACAACAGTAACACCCACAACAACAGTAACACCCACAACAACAGTAACACTCATAACAGCAGTAACACCCACAACAACAGTAACACCCACAACAACAGAAACACCCACAACAACAGTAACATCCACAACAACAGTAACACTCAAAACAACAGTAACACCCACAACAACAGTAACACCCACAACAACAGTAACACCCACAACAACAGTAACACCCACAACAACAGTAACACCCACAACAACAGTAACACCCACACCAACAGTAGCACCCACAACAACAGTAACACCCACAACAACAGCAGCACCCACAACAACAGTAACACCCACAACAACAGTAACACCCACAACAACAGTAGCACCCACAACAACAGTAGCACCCACAACAACAGTAACACCCACAACAACAGCAGCACCCACAACAACAGTAACACCCACAACAACAGTAACACCCACAACAACAGTAACACCCACAACAACAGTAACACCCACAACAACAGTAACACCCACAACAACAGTAACACCCACAACAACAGTAACACCCACACCAACAGTAGCACCCACAACAACAGTAACACCCACAACAACAGCAGCACCCACAACAACAGTAACACCCACAACAACAGTAACACCCACAACAACAGTAGCACCCACAACAACAGTAGCACCCACAACAACAGTAACACCCACAACAACAGCAGCACCCACAACAACAGTAACACCCACAACAACAGTAACACCCACAACAACAGTAGCACCCACAACAACAGTAACACCCACAAAAATATGTTTCGCAAAAGAAGCCGAATAAGCTGATCATAATTTTCTTTAATCAATAAATCTGCGAAAAAGAGTCTGAAAACTAAACAAAAAATACTTTTCGTAGATTTGAAGTAATATTTTATAAATTTAAAATAATATATATTATACTTAGTAAAGTTGGGATAAATTAAATTATATTTTGTAAGGCTGGGTTAAGCTAGTTTAGCTTAGGTAAGTGTAGGTTATGTTTGGCTAGGTTAGGTTATGTTAGGTTAGTTTAGATTAGGTTTGGTTAGTTTAGGTTAGGTTAGGTTTGGTTAGGTTAGGTTATGTTAGGTTAGGTTAGGTTAGGTTAGTTTAGGTTAGGTTAGGTTAGGTTAGGTTAGTTTAGGTTAGGTTAGGCTTGGTTAAGTTAGGTTAGGTTAGGTTAAGTTAGGTCAAGCTTGTGCAAGAAAGGTATAAAATACCGACAATATGAAAGTAAAGACACATGTGCAACATCTAGATATCTTTATTGTAGACGTTTCGCCATCCAGAGGTAATCAGTCCCTCAGCCTTGAGTCGATGTGGTCAGTCCATCAATCATTCTCCTCCTGTTCTTCAAGTTTCTCCTTTGTATGGACTGATGAAGCCACTGTGTGGCGAAACGTTTCCTCAATAAAGATACCCAAGAGTTGCACATGTGTCTAATTCAACAACATGTCGGTTCTTTGAACCAGTCATCTACCAAGATTTCTGATACATGGGATCATCTTTGTCATCCTCCTCTGTACGTTTTCCAGAGCATTTTTATCCATTCTGTAATACGGTGACCAGAACTGAGCAGCATAGTCTAAATGAGGCCTAACCAAGGATATATAGAGCTGAAGAACAACCTGAGGACTTCTATTATTTATACTTCTGAGGACTTCTATTATTTATACTTCTAGTTACGAAGCCAAGAATTCTGTTAGCTTTATTGCGAACACTAATGCACTGTTGTCTTGGTTTTAGATTACTGTTAACCAGAACTCCTAAATCCTTTTCGCAATCAATAGTATTAAGATCTACATTATTTAGTTTATATGTGGCATGGTTATTTAACTGTCCAACATTTAGAAATTTGCATTTATCAATGTTAAACTGCATCTGCCACTTCTCCGACCATTCAATCATTCTATTCAAATAAATATGGAGTGCTTTAGTGTCCTCATTAGAATGAATTGGATGGCCTATTTTGGTGCCATCAGCAAATTTGCTTATGTCGCTATTTATTCCCTCATCTATGTCGTTTATGTAAACTGTGAACAACAACGCGCCCAACACTGACCCCTGAGGAACACCGCTTGTGACGTGCCCCCATTCTGATTTCTCCCCATTTATGCAAACTCTCTGCTGTTTATTTGTCAGCCATTCCTCTACCCAGGAAAAAATTTCTCCTCCTATTCCGTGTTCCTTAAGTTTCCTCAGTAGCCTCTGGTGTGGAACTCTATCGAAAGCCTTACTGAAATCCATATACACAATATCATATTCATTACCATGATCTATCTCCTCAAACACCTTAGTGAAAAAAGTTAGTAAATTCGTAAGACAGGAACGCTCCTTTGTAAAACCATGTTGAGATTCATTAATCAATCTGTGCCTGTCAAGATGGCTACGAATTGCTTCGGCAATTATTGATTCCATAAATTTTCCCACTATGGAAGTAAGGCTTATTGGTCTATAGTTTGAAGCCAAGGACCTGTCACCTGCCTTGTAAACAGGAATTACATTTGTCATTTTCCGCTTATCAGGCACTATGGCAGTTTGTAGTGATATGTTAAAAAGATTAGCCAAATATATGCTAAGTTCCTCTTTACATTCTTTTAACACCTCTTCATCAGAGCCTGGGGATTTGCTAGGTTTTAGTTTCTCTATTTGTCTGAGGACCATGTCACTAGTTACCGCAATCGTACATAGTTTATTATCATCCTGTTCTACATAATCTATTATTCACAGGAATATCGCTAGTATTTTCCTGGGTGATAACTGAGAGGAAGTAGGTATTTAGAATTTCACACATATCCTTATCACTGTCAGTGATTTGACCAGAGTTACTCTTAAGTTGGCCAATCTTGTCCCTAATCTTACTTCTGTATACCTGAAAGAACCCTTTTGGGTTAGTCTTTGAATCCCTTGCGACCTTAGCCTCATAATCCCTTTTTGCTTTTCTTATTCCTTTCTTTATTTCTCTCTTTAATTGAATATACTGATTTCTTAACTGCCAATCCCCTCTTTTGATACGCCTATATATGCCTCTCTTTTGACCAATACGATGTTTTAATCTATTGTTCATCCATTTGGGATCATTTTTGTTAGATCTTATTTCCCTACTCGGAACAAAAGTTGTCTGGGCAGCTAGAACTATGCTCTGAAAAACGTCGTATTGGCAACCAAGATCACCTACCTGACCCATAGTCAGGACATCCCAATTTAGCCCACCCAGGTAATTTTTCAGTCCCATGAAGTCGGCCAATCGAAAATCTGGGACAGAGATTTGATTGCAGTTATCTGGGTAATTCCATGATATATTGAAACTAAGAGATTTGTGATCACTTTATCCAAGCTCATCATTAACCTCAAGATTATTAATTAGTGAATCTTTGTTGGCAAGAACCAAGTCAAGCAAATTGTTGCCTCTAGTTGGTTCTGTCACAACCTGTTCTAAAAAGCAATCCTGAACCGTATCAAGAAAGTCACTAGACTCAAGATTTCCTGTCATATTGTTCCAATCAATTTGTCTAAAGTTAAAATCTCCCATTATCACAACATTTTCATATCTAGATGCCTTATGAATTTCGTTCCATAACAGCTTACTGCAATCCCTATCAAGGTTTGGGGACCTATAAATCACACCCAAAATTAATTTGTCACGTCCCTCGAGAAACTGTAGCCAAACAGATTCTGCGTTCGATGTTTCTAATCTTATATCATGTCTAAGACAACAATTTAAATTTTCTCTGACATACATCGCCACACCACCACCCTTCCTGTTGACCCTGTCAGTGTGGAATAGTTTATAACCCTGTATGTTGCATTCAGAAGGCATTTCTCTATCTTTCAGTTTGAACCAGATCTCTGTTATACCAATAATATCTATATTACCTACACTTGCAAGTAATCTTAGCTCATCTATCTTATTTCTTAGACTCCTACTATTTGTATAGTAAACCTTAAGGGAGCTAGTCACTCGTTGCCCTCTACTATCTCTCTTTGTTTGTTGATCAATTGATTTGCCATTACTAGCAACTTTATTTTGAATATTGTCTTTTAAACATATCCCTGAGGTATCCCGGTAATAACTACTGTTTTTAACCCTAATGGTGCAGCCTGATTGTTTCCCACAAACACCCATACCTCTATAATCTATCAGTTTAAATTCCTAGACAAGTCATCAATTACCCTCTCAATTGAATTGGCTAATGCATCCACTCCATCCCCAGAGAGATGAACCTCATCCCAGTTATCAATGAATGGGATTGCAAGTTCCTTGCAGTACCTGTCTAGCCAGCAATTTATACCAATTGCCCTAGACATCCATTCATTGCCCAGTCCCTTTCTAGGCAAGATGCTACATATGACCGGGATCCCTCCCTTAGACCTAACTACTTCTATGGCTGACCTGTACTTATCCAGCAGCTCCTCTCTCCTGCCCTTCCCAATGTCATTACCCCCAGCACTAAGACAAATAATGGGCTTGTTCCCATTACCTGCCATAATATTATCCAACCTGCTGACTATGTCACCAACACCAGCTCCAGGAAGGCACACTCTCTGTCTGACCTTTCTGTCTCTGTTACAAAATGCACGGTCCATATATCTTATCTGAGAATCGCCTACTATTAAAATATTCTTACCTTGATTAGCAGGGGAATCAGTGGTACCTTCATCCTCGCTAAGCACTGAAGTACACTCGTCTTGGAGAACAGAAAACCGATTTCCTACCTTCACATCTTCTCTGTTAACTCTCCTCATCTTCCTTCTTCCTGAACTGTGAACCACTTGCCACTTAAAGGGGCTGCCACTATCACTGCTGGTTACCATTTCCTCCTTACCAGCTAAATCCTTCTCACACTCACTCCCAAACTCATCTATGCGAAGCTTCAGCCTCCTATTTTCCTCCTGAAGAAGTAGAATCTCCTTCTTCAACACTTGAACCTGAGATTCTAAAACACTACAACAAGCCATGGTGCTTGGTAACAGCCCACGCTAACTCCCAAGAACTTAGGCAGGTATGACCGCAGGTGACCACTGACCTCAGCGCAACTACACACACACACACACACACACACACACACACACACACACACACACACACACACACATATACACAGAATACCTGACAGGGAGGCAACAACGAGTCATGGTACGTGACGAGGTGTCAGAGTGGGCGCTTGTGACAAGCGGGGTTCCACAGGGGTCAGTCCTAGGACCTGTGCTGTTCTTGGTATATGTGAACGACATAACGGAAGGGATAGACTCAGAAGTGTCCTTGTTTGCAGATGATGTGAAGTTAATGAGAAGAATCAAATCGGATGAGGATCAGGCAGGACTACAAAGAGACCTGGACAGGCTACAAGCCTGGTCCAGAAACTGGCTCCTTGAGTTTAACCCTGCCAAATGCAAAGTCATGAAGGTTGGGGAAGGGCAAAGAAGACCGCAGACACAATATAATTTAGATGGCCAAAGACTGCAAACCTCACTCAAGGAAAAAGATCTGGGGGTGAGTATAACACCGAGCATATCTCCTGAGGCGCACATAAATCAGATAACTGCTGCAGCATACGGGCGCCTGGCAAACCTACGGATAGCGTTCCGATACCTCAATAAGGAGTCGTTCAAGACACTGTATACCATTTACGTCAGGCCCATACTGGAGTATGCAGCACCAGTTTGGAATCCACACCTAGTCAAGCACGTCAAGAAATTAGAGAAAGTGCAAAGGTTTGCAACAAGACTAGTCCCAGAGCTACGGGGATTGTCGTACGAAGAAAGGTTGAGGGAAATCGGCCTGACGACATTGGAGGCCAGGAGGGTCAGGGGAGACATGATAACGACATATAAAATACTGCGCGGAATAGACACGGTGGACAAAGACAGGATGTTCCAGAGATGGGACACATACACAAGAGGTCACAATTGGAAGTTGAAGACTCAGATGAATCAAAGGGATGTTAGGAAGTATTTCTTCAGTCATAGAGTAGTCAAGTCGTGGAATAGTCTAGAAAGTGAAGTAGTGGAGGCGGGAACCATACATAGTTTTAAGGCGAGGTATGATAAAGCTCATGGAGCAGGGAGAGAGAGGACCTAGTAGCAATCAGTGAAGAGGCGGGGCCAGGAGCTATGACTCGACCCCTGCAACCACAAATAGGTGAGTGCAAATAGGTGAGTACACACACACACACACACACACACACATATATATATACACACACACACACACACACACACACACACACACACACACAAACACACACACACACACACACACACACATATACACACACACACACATATATACACACACACACACACATATATATATACACACACACACATATATATACACACACACACACACACACACATATATACACACACACACACACATATATACACACACACACACACACACATATATATATACACACACACACACATATATACACACACACACACACACACACACACACACACACACACACACACACACACACACACCTGTTTGGAACCCACACTTGATCAAGCACGTCAACAAATTAGAGAAAGTGCAAAGGGTTGCGACAAGGTTATTTCCAGAGCTAAGGGGAATGTTCTGTGAAGAAAGGTTAAGGGAAATCGGCCTGACGACGCTGGAGGACAGGAGAGGTAGAGGAGACATGATAACGGCATACAAAATACTGCTTGGAATAGATAAGGTGGACAGAGACAGGATGTTCCAAAGAGGGGACACAGAAACAAGGGGTCACAATTGGAAGTTGAAGACCCAGATGAGTCAAAGGGATGTTAGGAAGTACTTCTTCAGTCATGCAGCATCAAGTGAGGTAGTGGAGGCAGGAACCATACATAGCTTTAAGATGAGGTATGATAAAGCTCATGGAGCAGGGAGAGAGAGGACCTACTAGCACTTGGTGAAGAGGCGGGGCCAGAAGCTGAGTCTCGACCCCTGCAACCACAATTAGGTGAGTATACAAATACACACATACGCCTGGACAAGCTGCAAGCCTGGCCCAAAAGCTGTCCCTTTTTGGACTGTAAAAAGTATTTCTGACAGTTTTAAAAGATTTATCAATTACGTTTCTTGGGTATTTCAGATCATTAGCTATTTCATTAATTTTGGATATTTCTTCATCTATGAAGAAATATCCATGCAGAAACAAATTGGAATATACAGAGAAAGAACGCAGTCAGCAGGACTCAATATTGCTACTGGGGATGGTCAAGATTAAGAGGAAATTGTATGGTGATACTGATAAAATGTGGAAAGACACTTATTTACAGTTCAGGACATTTATTAAAGGAAACGTTTCGCCACTGGTGGCGAAACGCTTACTTTAATAAATGTCCTGAACTGTACATAAGTGTCTTTTTCCACATGGTCAAGATTCTTAGGCAGCTCTATTAACTGTAGCAGTATCGAGTCCTGCTGCCTGTGATCTCTCTCTCTCTCTCTCTCTCTCTCTCTCTCTCTCTCTCTCTCTCTCTCTCTCTCTCTCTCTCTCTCTCTCTCTCTCTCTCTCTCTCTCTCTCTCTCCCCCTCTCTCTCTCTGTTTTATATATATATATATATATATATATATATATATATATATATATATATATATATATATATATATATATATATACGTCGTGCCGAATATGTAAAAATGGTCAATTAGCAAGAACTCATTTAAAATTAAATTCTTTCTGAAATTTTCTCTTAGTTTAAAGATATATTTTTTTATTAATGTTAATGTAAAAATTTATAATTTTGCACGAAAAGAATCTTAGAAAACTTACTTAACCTTATTATAACAAGCGCAATTTATTTTAGCCTAACCCACCTAAATATATTTAAGATTTGTTTACAATAATTTAATACTAAACAAACACAGTTCAGAATAATTTTGGCGAAATTATTGCATACACAAATTTTCGTTTGTCTTATATGGCAAGATGAGCGTTTTTGGCAATGCCTGTTTGGCTGTCCCACCAAGGAGGGACAAGTCACTAGCAACACATGTTATTAGGGCAATAAATGCTTTTCCAAGGGATGACAACCTCGTCCGTCTCTCCCCTAGGGCGACAAACACCCGCCGGGCAAATGCCAACAACAGGACACCCGACGCCTCAAAAATCAGAGCCCAAATTAGCAAAAAAATAGAAGAGGTCTGAGGCTTATAACCAGTGAGGATACCATCGCTCCCAAGGACGTAAGCACGGCGCAAGCTCTGAAGGACAAACATCCACCCAGGGCTCCCAGTACCAACATTGACCTCCCTGACATTGCAGCAGGCGAAGAACATCTAACCTTACAGGATGCTGATGTGTATAAAGCTGCTATGTCATTTCCACAGGGCTCAGCAGGAGGTTTCACCGGTTTAAGGCCTCAACACTTAAAACAAATGCTCAATCCAGCACTTGGTGAGGTTTCAGAGAGGCTGCTGTTT
The DNA here is from genome assembly GCF_038502225.1 of Cherax quadricarinatus. Lineage (NCBI taxonomy): Eukaryota > Metazoa > Arthropoda > Malacostraca > Decapoda > Parastacidae > Cherax > Cherax quadricarinatus. The sequence continues at coordinate 13,238,331 of NC_091360.1, forward strand.
GAACTCACCAAATTTTCCAACTTGTGCCTGGCTGGCAGTCCCGGAGGCCATCAGATCCCTTTTCTTTGGTGCCTCATTGTGTGCCCTCCGGAAAAAGGATGGCGGAATCAGGCCCATTGCAGTGGGTAACACCCTTCGGCGCCTAGTCACCAAGGCTGCAGTAAGAAGGGTGAATCAAGAGGTTGCTGCAATGCTGAAACCAACTCAGCTCTGTTTCGGCGTTCAACAGGGCTGTGAAGCAGCTGCCCATGCAGCACGAGTATATATCAAAAACATGTCATATGAAAAAGCCTTGGTCAAATTGGACTTCGCCAACGCTTTCAACTCAGTCAGAAGGGATGCTGCTCTCCAAGCAGTTTATAGAAACTTCCCTTTATCCCTTCATAGAATCGTGTTATAGTGTGACTTCCAAACTATTGTTTGGGGACCATGAAATTGACTCATGTGAGGGCGTGCAACAGGGGGACCCTCTCGCCCCCCTTCTATTTTGTTTGGTCATCAAGGAAGTCACAGAAGCACTCTCCAGTGAGCTCAATATCTGGTTCCTGGACGATGGTACCCTAGCTGGCACAACAGAATCTCTCCTAGAGGACATCAGTAAAATTAAAGACATGGGAGAAAGCCTGGGCCTTTCTTTAAACCCCACCAAATGTGAAATAGTTTCTACCAATCAACAGATGATCGAGAATATTAGTGCCGTTTTACCAGGAGTACGAGCCATTGATCCAGCCAATAGCACTCTCCTTGGTGCTCCTCTTGGGTCCAATGCCATCGATCTGATTCTAGAAAAAAAAAGTCTCAGACCTCCAGACGATGGAAAGCAGGATGAAAGACATTGACACACACGATGCCTTCTACCTACTCACCAGGTGCTTGTCAATCCCAAAACTTACCTACTTTCTGAGATGCTCCCCAGCCTTCAGAAGTCCAAAACTCAAGGAATATGACTCTCTCCTTAAGACCATGCTAGAGAGTGTATTGAATCTTTCCCTTGAAGATGGACAGTGGTTGCAAGCCGCACTTCCGGTCAGGCTTGGAGGGCTAGGAGTACGCAGATCCTCCCAGATTGCTTAACCAGCTTTCCTATCCTCTTCCATAGCATCAAACGAGTTGATGAGACAAATTCTTCCTGATACCCTCAGCGACTCAGCAGGAATAAAAGACACTAGCTATGCCAGTGCCATCACTGAATGGGAGACTCTTGCTGCTCCGGCACCAAACCCTAGTGCAGCACTGGCTCACAAACAGTCAAGCTGGGATGGCCCGATCGCTGAAAAGGTGCTTGCCAACATGCTCAGGGCTGCAACATCAGATAGAGAGATTGCCCGTCTCCAGGCTGTGAGTGCACCTCACTCCAGGAACTTCCTCCAAAAAGTTCCCATATCGGCAATGGGAACGCGACTCGACCCTAAGACCCTCCGTATTGCAGTGGCTCTGTGCCTTGCTGCCCCAATTCACACACAATATACGCGTATTTGCGGCAAAGCGCAAGCAGACCGATACGGTCTACATGGTCTTAACTGTTCCAAAACCAAGGGCTGGCATGCAAGACACAATGAGGTCAACGATATCATTAAGAGAACCCTTGCTACAGCTGGATGCCCAGCCGAGAGGGAGCCCCGATCACTAGCAGCCAACAATACCCACAACTCAGCAAACCGCCCAGACGGGATCACCATCTATCCTTGGAAGAATGGCAAGCTCTTATCATGGGACTATACCTGTGTGTCCACACTGGCTGACACCTATATCCATCACAGTGTGGGGTGACAGGGAGGAGCTGCTGACCACAGGGAGGAGTACAAGATCAGCAAGTACATGGACATAAGCCAACAGTATTAATTTGTCCCAGTGGGATCAGAGACATTGGGATCATGGGGAAAAAATGCCACACGTTTCCTTAAAGAATTGGATTCCAGACTCATCGACACCACCAGGGACGCAAGGGCAGCCACTTTCATGTTCCAGCGCCTCAGCATAGCCATCCAGAGGGGAAATGCTTGCTGCATGCTTGGCTCGCATCCAGCCTCGGAGGAGCTGGAAGAAATTCACGATCTTTGAAACATTGTGCCATTGTATTCATGTTTGTTTTTTCTGTAAATGTATTCTGTTTATTAATAAATGTTCACATAGAATATAAACTATATAGGGGGCGGTAGGAGAAGAAAATATTCAAACAGCTCCGGGGAGACACTTGAGTTTTCCCTGAGGTACGTTTATTGTCTTCTCTGAGGATGAGGGTCTCCATTCCAGCTAAAGAGGTGGTACCTATGTTTTATATATATATATATATATATATATATATATATATATATATATATATATATATATATATATATATATATATATATATATATATATATATATATATGTATATATATATCCAAGGAATTCGCGAGAGCAGGCGAAATATACACAAACACTGATCTCTGGCTGAAGGAGACTCGAACCTACGAGCCTTAGGACAAGGTACGCAGTGCTTTACCAATCTACCCACACTGGACAATACCTTGGAGTCCAGCTTGCGGTAGACTTTGATCCAAGGCAGCCAGCTTTCAGGGAGAAGGCTTACAGCTTTTCATCTCATCCCCTGCATGCATCAGCCTTACTAGAGATTTGAACAATGCAAGGAATTCGCGAGAGCAGGCGAAATATACACAAACACTGATCTCTGGCTACACGCCAAGGTATTGTCCAGTATGGGTAGATTGGTAAAGCACTGCGTACCTTGTCCTAAGGTTCGTAGGTTCGAGTCTCCTTCAGCCAGAGATCAGTGTTTGTATATATATATATATATATATATATATATATATATATATAAATATAAATATATATATATATATATGCAAAACAACCACTATGAAAGAGTAGTGAAATTCCAATCGCTTTCGTGACTACTCGTGACAATGTGAGTAGTCACGAAAGCGCTTGGAATTTCACTACTCTTTCATAGTGGTTGTTTTGCATATTTTAAAATCACCTGTTTACTGCGATCTTATTGCATATATATATATATATATATATATATATATATATATATATATATATATATATATATATATATATATATATATATATATATATATATAATCAAAATAAACACTCCAGTTAGGCAATGGAAATAAATGGTATAAAATACCGACACAATTGAAATATAAACACATATGCAGTATAATGTGATCCTTTATTGACAACGTTTCGCCCACACAGTGAGCTTTTTCAAGTCACAAACAGATCTACTTTGGTGGAAGGTACGAGAGTATTTATAGTCTGGTTCAGAATGCTGGGTCATGTGGAAAATGCTGCATCTGATGATCTACCGAGTGGGGTTATAGTCTAAAATCTTGGGAAGCTTGGAAGGGAGATTGGATAAGTTTGTGAGCAGACCTTCTGCAGTGCTCCTTCATTCCTATGTTCTTATGTGGGACAGCGATGAAGAAGGTTCAGCTATGTTATAGCAGCCATTGTTCTGGTTGAAGTTGTTGGATATAGAGATAAGCGATGATTCCAGGATTCTTCGGTATTGAGTGTTGCCTTCTGTGGCGATAAGTATTGAGTTTCTGTAGTTTATTAAATGGTTGTGTGAATTACATTGTTGTACACAGGCATTCCTTGTATCGTCAGACCTGCTTGCGTATTGGTTCTGAAATACGTGTTTGGAGGTCTCTTGATGTTTTTCCTAGGTATAATTTGCTGCAGTCATTACAAGGGATTATGTATACCCCTGCAGAGGATGGAAGTTTGTCCTGTCTATTAGTGGTAATGTCCTTGATGGTCGTGGTTGTGGAGGTAGATACTTGGAATGAGGTATTGGAAAAGATGTTGGAAATGTGTTTGACAATGGAGTTGGTGGGGAGGACTGTGTATCTCTTCTCGGCAGTGTCTTCTCTGGGAGTGTTGAAGATGTTTAATGCCCTTCGTCTGCAGTGTCTGATGAAGTGATGAGGATAGTGAAGTTTGGAAAATACTTGTTCCTTGATGTTCTTCTCTGCAAAGCTGACCATGAACTTCGTTTTAAAGTCTATCAAAAACCCACCAACCAAAACGATCTTCGCCACTTCTACTCTCACCACGACATCAAAACTAAACGTGGTGTAATTATAGGCCTTTTCCTGAGCGCACTCAGAATCTGCAGCAATGAGTTCCTTGAGGAGGAATGCATTATAATTAAACAAATATTTTCCAAACTTCACTATCCTCATCACTTCATCAGAGACTGCAGATGAAGGGCATTAAACATCTTCAACACACCCAGAGAAGACACTGCCGAGAAGAGATACATTGTCCTCCCCACCAACTCCATTGCCAAACACATTTCCAACATCTTTTCCAGTACCTCATTCCAAGTGTCTACCTCCACAACCACGACCATCAAGGACATTACCAGTAATAAACAGGACAAACTTCCATCTTCTGCAGGGGTATACGTAATCCCTTGTAATGACTGTAGCAAATTATACATGGGTGAAACATCAAGAGACCTCCAAACACATATTTCAGAAAACTAATACGCAAGCAGGTCTAACGATACAATAAATGCCTGTGTACAACACTAACTCACACAACCATTTAATAAACTACAGAAACTCAAGACTTATCGCCACAGAAGGCAACACTCAATACCGAAGAATCCTGGAATCATCGCTTATCTCTATATCCAACAACTTCAACCAGAACAATGGCTGCTATAACATAGCTGAACCACTTGCCAAGAAACTTCTTCATCGCTGTCCCACATAAGAACACAGGAATGAAGGAACACTGCAGAAGGTCTGCTCACAAACTTATCCAATCTCCCTTCCAAGCTTCCCAAGATTTTAGACTCTATAACCCCACTCGGTAGATCATCAGATGCGGCATTCTCCACCTGACCCAGCATTCTGAACCTGACTATAAATACTCCCGTACCTTCCACCCAGGTAGATCTGTTTGTGTTAGGTAAGACACATATGCAACAGTTAGGTATCTTTATTTCGAAACGTTTCGCCTACACAGTAGGCTTCTACAGTCGAGTACAGAAAAGTTGATAGAAGCAGAAGAGACTTGAAGACGATGTAATCAGTCCATCACGCTTAAAGTTTGAGGTGGTCAGTCCCTCAGTCTAGAGAAGAGCATTGTTCCGTAGTATGAAACAACCTGTCGGTATTTTATACCATTTTAATGTTCAGATCTGTTTGTGATTTGAAAAAGCCCACTGTGTGGGCGAAACATTGTCAATAAAGTATCACATTATACTGCATATGTGTTTATATTTCCACTCCATTTAGGCAGCCCCCCTACTGGGTGAGTCCTCCAATGCAAGAAAAATTTGAAAAGGAAGTGGACTGGTTGCTCGCCAATGGATTAGCCAAACCCAGTCTAAGTCCGTGGGCCTCACCATGCATCCTGGTGCCTACACCTCATGGTAACAAACGAATGTGCACCGACTTCAAGAAAATTAACTCCCTTACTATTCGTGATGGATCTGTTATACCATGAATCACTAATTTAATAGATCAAGTGGCCAGAGCCAAATACATAAGCAAGTTGGATTTGTTACATGGATGTTACCAGGTACCCCTCTCACCTATGGAAAAGGAAATATTGGCTTTTGTTGTGCAAGGCAGCATATATAATTACAGAGTCATGCCCTTGTGTAATGCAACTTCAACCTTTCAGTGTCTAATAGAGGAAATGACTGAAGACTTGAAATAAGTAGAAGCCTATCTGGATTATCTGGTGACTTTTAGTGATAGTTGGGAGCAACACAGGATACAACTCCAAGCCTTATTCGAACTCTTGGACCTGTACAATTTCACAATCAACTTGTCTAAGTGCGAATTCAGACATGCCAAAGTTAAATATTTAGGATTCCAGATTGGTCAGGGTGAGGTAGCCCCTCTAGACACCAAAGTCAAGTCTCTTAATGAATTCCCTGTACCACAAGACCGGAAAGCAGTTTCTTCCCCAATTTTAACTGAAGCCACAAGTCTTAAAACAAAATGCATTTGGACACTTGAGTGTGAAATAGCTTTCAAGCAGTTAAAAAGACTACTTTCAGCCTCTCCCATGTTGTGAAGCCCTGAGTTCTCCCAACCCTTTCATCTTCAGAATGACTTTAGTGCTTATGCATTATGTGCCATATTATTGCAATAAGCACCTCCCTCACAGTTATTTCATCCCTTGTCTTACTTTTTATCAAAATTAAAGAAACACCAACTTAACTATTCAATAATTGAAAAGGAGGCATTGGTATTGGTGGCATCTGTAGAACCCTTTGATGTGTATGTAGGATCTTCCCCTCACACCATAATGGTTTATTTTGACCATAACCCATTAGCATTCATTAACTCCATGAAATCAAGAATGCCCGAATCTTGAGATGGGCATTATGAATTCAACTCTATTCAATTTCTTTAAATTATATAACAGAGAAGGATAATCTAATTGCAGACACCCTTTGTCGTCCCTAAAGGACGCACAAGAGAGGTCAGGGGAAATATATTTTTCTAAATTAACCTTAAATTGTTTTTTCCTACAGTGTGTTGACCTGGCTACTGATTCCACATGTCCCCTCTGGCTGGAAGCATTGAGCTGAGATGTGTCATAGGTATATGTTGAGCAATTCACCCATTAGACATCATCCTAGGCTGCTGCCACTTGCAATTCTTATTACGATCTGCAGTCGTGAGGGGGGAAAGAGTTATGCCTGGTCACTTTCCATATTACTTTGAGCCGATATCACTTAATAACATATTGCAAACTTCCTTATTAGTAGCTAAATTAAGCAAGTCTGACTATAAAATATTATCTAGAGCCACTTATACTTTTTATCAAATGGAATCATGTAAATTAATGTACACAGTAAAATTATTTAAAATATTAGGTTGGGTGTAACAGTGCGAGATGTAAAGCACTTGTGTAACAATCAGTCTCTGGTTAACCCGAGCTGCCTTAGTGTATGTCATGTGACTTACCTCATGTCAGGTCACCCCTCCCTACTGCTGTCAGTAGCAGCTCGCCCTCAACCTATGGTACATCTCTGAAACTCTGTTGTAACAGAGCTTCAATAAATACGTTAAAGATGCTCAAAGTGGATATACGTGTATCTCATGTCCCGTTTGTGAATTACTTGTTATTAAACACCCAGGCGTTCGGAAGAACTACATAAGAACATAAGAACATAAGAACGAAGGAACACTGCAGAAGGCCTACTGGCCCATGCGAGGCAGGTCCAAGTCTCCTACCGGCTTAAGCCAATGCACCCAACCTAGTCAGGTCAGGTCACATTGACTTAAGGGAGGAACACGGCAACCGTCCTGGTAGCACAAGCTAATCAGGTCCAACTCACACCCACCCACACCCACTCATGTATTTATCCAACCTATTTTTAAAGCTACACAACGTTCTGGCCTCTATAACTGTACTTGGGAGTTTGTTCCACTCATCCACAACTCTATTACCAAACCAGTACTTTCCTACATCCTTCCTGAATCTGAATTTTTCTAACTTAAAACCATTGCTGCGAGTCTTGTCTAGGCTAGATATTTTCAGCACACTATTTACATCCCCTTTATTTATTCCTGTCTTCCATTTATACACTTCAATCATATCCCCCCTAATTCTACGTCGTTCTAGAGAGTGAAGATTAAAGGCCCTTAGTCTATCCTCATAGGGAAGGTTTCTGATACATGGGATCAACTTTGTCATCCTCCTTTGTACATTTTCCAGAGCATTTATATCCATTCTGTAATACGGTGACCAGAACTGTGCAGCATAATCTAAATGAGGCCTAACCAAGGATGTATAGAGTTGAACAACCTGAGGACTCCTATTATTTATGCTTCTTGATATAAAGCCAAGGATTCTATTAGCTTTATTGCGAACACTTATGCACTGTTGTCTTGGTTTCAGATTACTGCTAACCAGTACTCCTAAATCTTTTTCGCAATCCGTAATATTAAGATCTACATTATTTAGTTTATATGTGGCATGGTTATTGTCCTGTCCAACATTTAGAACTTTGCATTTGTCTATATTAAACTGCATCTGCCACTTCTCCGACCACTGCATCAGTCTACTCAAATCTTCCTGGAGTGCTCTAATGTCCTCGTCAGAATGAATTCGACGGCCTATTTTGGTGTCATCGGCAAACTTGCTGATGTCGCTCTTTATGCACTCATCTATGACGTTTATGTAGATTGTGAACAGCAGGGGGCCCAATACTGACCCCTGTGGAACACCGCTCGCGACGCTTCCCCACTCTGATTTCTCCCCATTTATGCAAACTCTCTGCTGCCTATTTGTCAACCATGCCTCTATCCAGGAAAAAATTTCTCCTCCTATTCCATGTGCCTTAATTTTCCTCAATAGTCTCTGATGTGGGACCCTGTCAAAAGCCTTACTGAAGTCCATGTACACAATATCATATTCATTACCATGATCTACCTCCTCAAATACCTTAGTGAAAAAAGTTAACAAATTCGTAAGGCAGGAACCCCCCTTTGTAAAACCATCCTGAGATTCGTTGTTTAATTTATGCTTTTCAAGGTGGCTACGAACTGCCTCGGCAATTATTGATTCCATAAATTTTCCCACTACGGAGGTTAAGCTTATTGGTCTATAGTTTGAAGCTAAGTACCTGTCACCTGCTTTGAAAATAGGTATCACATTTGTAGATGAATGGTTCAGAGAACTTATCTGGCACCATGCCAGTTTGTAGTGATATGTTGAAAAGATTAGCCAAAGGTTTGCTAAGCTCCTCTTTACATTCCTTTAGAACCCTTGCATACAGTTCATCATGGCCTGGGGATTTGTTAGGTTTTAATTTATCTATTTGCCTAAGGACCATGTCACTTGTGACCCTAATCGTGCACAGTTTATTATCGTCCTGTTCCACATAATTTATCATTTCTGGAATATCGCTGGTTTGTTAGGTTTTAATTTATCTATTTGCTTAAGGACCATGTCACTTGTGACCCTAATCGTGCACAGTTTATTATCGTCCTGTTCCACATAATTTATCATTTCTGGAATATCGCTGGTATCCTCCTGTGTAAAAACTGAGAGGAAGTATGTGTTAAAACTTCTACACATTTCCTTATCACTGTCAGTGAGCTGACCCGAGAAACTTTTGAGTGGGCCTATCTTGTCCCTGATCTTACTTCTGTATACCTGAAAGAATCCTTTTGGGTTAGTCTTCAAATCTCTTGCAACTTTAACCTCATAATCTCATTTTGCTTTTCTAATTCTTTTTTTTATTTCTCTCTTTAACTGAATATATCGATTTCTTAATTGCCCCTCTCCTCTTTTGATTTGCCTATATATGCCTCTCTTTTGACCAATTAGATATTTTAATCCATTGTTCATCCATTTAGGATCATTTTTGTTTGATCTGATTTCCCTATTCGGAACATAATTTGACTGAGCAGCTAGAACTATGCCCTGGAAAGCGTCATATCGACATCCATCACCATCTACCTGACCCTTAGTCAGGTCATTCCAGTTCAGCCCACCTAAGTAATTTTTCAGTCCTATGAAATCAGCCAAGCGGAAGTCAGGGACAGAGACTTGATTGCCATTATTAGGGGAATTCCATGATATATTAAAACTGAGTGATTTGTGATCACTTTCCCCAAGCTCATCATTAACCTCAAGATTATTAATTAGTGTTTCCCTACTGGCAAGAACCAAGTCAATGAGGTTATTTCCCCTAGTTGGCTCTGTCACTCTGTGAGGTTATGTTGAAACTCAGTGTGAATGGTGAAATTACCTTAAGGTCATGTGTATAGTTCTCTGTAAATAATTTTTTCACTCGTAAGATACGAGAGAGAAGCTAATATTTTATTATTTCTATGTTTCTAAGAAACAACATGACAATTAAAAGGCCTTTGCATTTTTACTTGTGATTCTTGATACCCTAAGAAAAGAAGTAGTAAGAAATTCTTTCTATTATTGCACCTATACCTCTCTTTCAGTGAGAAGGAGGATAGGTGGAAAATAATATGTACTGTATATGCCACATTTATATCAACAATTTAGCTCTTATATCTTTTGTACCATATTATGTAATAAAATACACCTATTGGTAAAAAAAGAATAAAAAGATAGGTGGTAGGGGAAGTGGAATATTTAAATAACTTCAGGAAGAAATCCAAATATTCTTCCTAGAATCCTTTTTATCCACTTCTCCGAGGCTATGGGTCCCACAATTTACACCAGAGGTGGACCCCATCAGATATATATACATATATGTATATATATATATATATATATATATATATATATATATATATATATATATATATATATATGTATATATATATATATATATATATATATATATATATATATATATATATATATAATGGGGTCCACCTCTGGTGTAAATTGTGGGACCCATAGCCTCGGAGAAGTGGATAAAAAGGCTTCAAGGAAGAATATTTGGATTTCTTCCTGAAGCCGTTTGAATATTCCACTTCCCCTACCACCCCATCTTTTGATATATATTTTTTTTTACTAATAGGAATATTTTATTACATATTATGGTACAGAAGATTTAAGAGATACATTGTTGATATAAAGGTGGCATATACGGTACATGTTGTTACGTGTGTATCACCGATTATAAGGCGAAAATCTCATCCAGCTAATCAGAGCTGGGGCGTGTGCCCAAAATACAGCAGGCATTACCCCTTTGAACAGCCTCACTGAGCCGCTGGAACAGAAAACTAGCTGCCCTGGGATCCCTAGTTACCATGATGAGTCTTTTTCCCAGCTCCTTAAGGAATTTAGATGCACTCTTTCCCCATGAGCCAAGGGTCTCTGAGCCTATGGGAACAAACATATAATGATGGGCAAGTTCTCCATATTTTCTAGATTTTTGGGACTCCCTGAAGCTGGCAGCTGCCCCTCCTTCTTCCCTGGTGTATTGGAGATAGGTATCAGCCAAGGTAGATGCACATGTATAGTCCCACACCACCTGCTTCCCATCTGTCCAGGCTTGAAGGGTGATACCATCTGGACGCTTCTGGCTGCCATCAGATCTGCATAGTTGGGGTGCCTCCCTTACTGCTGGGCATCCAGCTGTTGTGAGGCTCCTCTTGATAATGTTATTAACCTCCTCATGTCTTGCAATCTTTCCCTCGGATTTACGGCACACAAGACCATGGTACCCGAATCGGTCTGCTGCTTCACTGCCACAAATACACCTGTGTTCGGCGAGATAGGGGCGGCAAGTCGAAGGGCAACACCGATGCGGATGGTCTGTGGGCCGAGACGTGTGCCAAGGCTGGAGTTGGGAACAGCCAACAGAAAGTCCCCAGCATGAGGGGCTCTCACTGCCAGGAGGCGGGCTCTATCCTATCTATCTATATATATAATATATATATATATATATATATATATATATATATATATATATATATATATATATATATATATATATATATATATATATATACAGGTCAGGTTTACTAAATAGGAGATACCCAGCGAGGAAGAGGACGAGCTGTAACGTCACTACTGCCAGATGCACGTAATATTTCACCTAAATTGTGGCGTAGGTATGAATTAAAAGCACTAGGCCTTCTGATGCTGGAAGCTAAAGGTCGTTCATAGAGAGCTAAATATCAGGGCCAGAGTAATCAGCATTTAACAAGTAAAAGAAAGAGTAATTGGCATTTACTAAGGAAGAGTCACTAGTTGATAGGAGGGTAAGGAGGCCCATGCTCACACACACGTACACGCAAGCCAGGACGGGTAATAATAATAATAATAATAATAATAATAATAATAATAATAATAATAATAATATCTTTATTTCTACAAGTATATGTACAAGGTATACAGGCCTAACTGATATCAGTGACATACTGCTACATAGAAAGCCGCTTGTTATGCAGAGCATGTCGGGAAAATTAAGTCAGTTTTGTCCCAAGTGCGACCCACACTAGTCCAGTAACTCCCAGGTACCCATTTTCCTGATGGAAAACGTAGACAATCGGTGTAAAGAAACACGCTCAGTGTTTCTACACTCGCTGGGAATCGAACTCGGAAACTGGCAGTGTGAATTGAGAGCTTCAGCCACCAGGCCACGGGTGCTTATCTCATGTCCATTAGCAAGTAAAATAAATAGACTGACGGTAACATTTTAATAGGAAACGGAGCTCTCTAGTCAATACAGGTAAGGAATACAGCAAAAATCCGAGGCTGTGAGGTTAAAGCACTGCCACACGACATTCAGTGTACACATAAGTGGGTGAACTGTGTGAAAACACACACACTGATTGAGCTCATGCTTGGTGGTAGTTTCTGACTGTAACATAGGGAAAAGAGTGTGGGATATAGGCGAGTGCAAGCATAAGAGTGCATATAATCACTTAAACCCCGCAAAAAGGAAATATAAGTGATCACAGAAGAGAAAACATAGATAATAGTGCCAAGTGTTAAGTGCCGGCCTGGATCAAGGAAGGGGAACTGTTGTGTACCAGGCTTAAATAGTGGTGCCACACATAACATAGTGGAGTATTTGAAGAATAAGTGCGACTCAAGGCCAGGGAGATAAGAGATACGTATAGTTGTGTCAGTAAATACAGTGAGTGCAGTGAAAAAGTTAGATGAGCTAGTGACTACAGTGCCTACAGGAAAGTAGTAAAAAATTTACCGAGAAGGATCAAGCATCTTCAACTACGTGTGACCCAGGAACTGGACGGACCGGCAACGTGACCACTCCACTGCCAGCCGCATGTAATATTCACCTAGTTGAGTTGCATGGGGTCAACAGTACCAGTCTCTAGCTGGAAACTGGGGGTCACTCTCCTGGAGCTATCAGAATTAGAATAAGCAGCATTTACTAGCATTTAATAGAATTTACTGAGGTGTAGGAGAGTTAAGCAGTTAATGAGAGGTAGCTAGTGTGGACACATGGCTCCCCACATAGACACACACACACATACACACACACAGTAGGTGAGGCCTAGAGTTACAGAACTGAACATAATTTTATGCACACAAGACAGTGCACAGTGGGAACCAAGCGATCGGGTACATATGTAGTACATACGTGGGTAATAAGGACTTGCTTACATAAACACACACACACACACAGGAACAAGTGGTCAGGCACTTGTAAAAGCTGTAGTATACATGCACACACAAACACATACACAGGATTTCACACCCACCTGTAAACTGACCTGATAACCCTCTTTCCCTCCCTCCCTCCCTCTAACGCAACACTATCCAATTCCCCCCCCCCTCTCTCTCTCTCTCTCTCTACCTACCTACCTGTCTCTCTCTGCCTCTCTCCCTACCTATCTCTCTCTCTGTAAACTGACCTGATAACCCTCCCTCCCTCCCTCTCTATAACACAACACTATCCACTATCCTCTCTCTCTCTCTCTCTCTCTCTCTCTCTCTCTCTCTCTCTCTCTCTCTCTCTCTCTCTCTCTCTCTCTCTCTCTCTCTCTCTCTCTCTCTTCTCTCTCTCTCTCTCTCTCTCTCTCTCTCTCTCTCTCTCTCTCTCTCTCTCTCTCTCTCTCTCTCTCTCTCTCTCTCTCTCTCTCTCTCCCTATCTCTCTCTACCTATCTCTCTCTCTCTCTACCTATCTCTCTCTCTCTATCTATCTCTCTCTCCCCTCTAACATCTCTCCCCTCTAACATCTCTCCCCCTCTAACATCTCTCCCCCTCTAACATCTCTCCTTCTAACATCTCTCCCCCTCTCATTATCTCTCCCCTCTCCCATTTCCCATCTCTCTCTCTCCCATCTCTCTCCCCTCCTTCCATCTCCCCCTCTCCTCTCTCTCCCCTCTCTCTCTTCCATCTCCCCCTCTCCTCCCCCTTCTCCCCTGTCTCTCCCAATCTCTCTCCCCTCTCTGTGCCCCCCTCTCTCTCTCTCCCCCTCTCTCTTCCCTCTTTCTCTCTCTCTCTCTATCTCTCTCTCTCTCTCTCTCTCTCTCTCTCTCTCTCTCTCTCTCTCTCTCTCTCTCTCTCTTGCTCTCTCTCCCCCATTTTCCCTTCTCACTCTCTCCCTCTCTCCCTCTCTCTCTTTTTTTTTTTTTTTTTTTTTTACACAGGGTTTGACAAGGTTAAGGATCCCTAGCTTTATTGACAGCTATATTACAGGTTAAGGATTCCTAACTTTATTGGCAAGCTAAGAGCTGTTACCTACATCAGCTCACTTGAAAGCATTTTTATTGTTATGAGACATACAAGTAGGGAACAGGATGAAGTTGGAGCCATCTGTGGGCCAGCATTTTCATTTGATCAACTGACTTTATCTCGTTGACATCATTATGCTGTACGAATGTGTTCCATACTCGAGTCATCCTGGGTATGTATGATCTCAGATGGAGTGATGTTCTGGAGAAGGGTACAGCCAGAGTGAAGTTGTTGCTTTCTGCCCGTCTTGTGGCATAAAAGCTTGTTTCACGCTGTCCTCGAAGTGGATCCAAGTGTGGTATTTTGACAATATTGGCCTTGTACATAACAGTAAGGCCACCCACGACCCTCCTATGTTGAAGGCTCTGCTGAAATGACAGATCTATCCAGGATGGGTCCAGGCGAGAGATGAGACGTCTTGCTCTGTTCTCTACTCTGTCAAGCAGTCGCAGATGAGAGGGGGGGCAGGCAAACCAAGAAAGTGGAGCATACTCAAGGTGTGAGCGTACTTGTGCCTCGTACAGGATCTTGCAACCCCTACTGTCAAGCAGATGCGAGATACGGCGAAGTGCTGTAAGCTTCCTGGCTGCCTTGTTTGCAAGATTTACAACATGGTTCTTCATGGTTAGTTTGGAGTCAAATTTCACCCCAAGGATATCAACTTCTTCTCCAGGTGCCAACATCCTCCCATTCATCCTTACTATTGCACCAGCATTACCATCATGGTGCCTAGAGACGATCATCATTTGCGTTTTCTCAGGTGCAAATGTTACTTGCCATCTATTTCCCCAAGCTGATATAGCTCTCAGCTGGTGATTGATGTAGCTTAGAGCAGCTGGCATTTCTTCTCTTGGATAAGTGAATGTCAGTGTACAGTCGTCTGCATATGCATGTGATTCTGGGATGAGATGAAGAAGGTCGTTGAAGTAGACATTCCATAACAGTGGACCCAGCACGCTTCCTTGTGGAACGCTTGCCCCAATAGGATGCCTTGCTGATTCCGCTCCATTGAGGACTACACTTAGAGATCTACCATGAAGGTAATCACTGAGGAGACATAGCGTAGAGCCTGCAATTCCCAGTGCTTGAAGTTTTGCTAAGAGGCCCTGGTGCCACACCCGGTCGAAAGCGCCAGCAATGTCCAGTGCTGCCACACAGCTGACTTTGGATTCATCCAGTGACTGGTGCCACTTAGTGGAGAGGTTTAACAACAGATCAGCAGCAGAGTAACCTTTCCTGAAGCCATATTGACGATCACAAAGTAGTGAGTGGTAGTCAAAAAAATCTGTCATTTGTCTTGAGATTATTGTCTCAAGGATCTTACCAGTGATTGACAGGAGTGACACTGGTCTGTAGTTGCTGATTTCTGCTCTGCTCTTCTTTTTGTGAACAGGGACTACATTTGCCTCTTTCCATAGAGAGGGCCATTTACACTGTACTAGGCAGTGCTGAAAGATGCGAGTTAGAGGTGCTGCTAGCTGGTCTGCACATCTTCTCAACAATCTTGGGCTCAACTTGTCTGGGCCCACAGCCTTTTCTTGGTCAAGTGATTTAAGAAGGAAATGCACCTCCTCCTGCCTTATTGTCACCACTGACAGTTTTGACACAGTTCGTGCAGCTAGCCAAGGAGGGTCCCTTGCTGGATCAGGAACTTGCATTTTGGTAGCAAAGTGTTCAGCAAAGAGGTCCGCCTTCTCTTGACTACTAGTAGAGGTGGTCCCATCCTGTCGATTTAGAGGTGGAATAAGTTCATCAGGCAGATAACCTTGTCTGTCCTTGACCAGGGACCACCAGGTTTTGGAGCCTACCCTACCTGATGCTAACTTTCTTTTAGTGTCCACCTCCCATTTAGCAATGGCCCACTTTTGAACATCACCCATATGCCTACAGGCTTGCATGTGCAAGTTCCTGTTATAGGTGGTAGGATGTCTCTTATACCTTCGCCATGCTTTGTACTTAGCAGTAGCAGCCTCTCTACAACGAAAGCCAAACCAAGGCTGATCTGTAGGCTTTGTCACATATTGCCGGTGAGGAATGTGTTCTTGTTGCAGATTAAGGATGTGTCCAGTGAAGGCTTTCACTTGGTTGTCAACATCCCCCTGGAGAAGAGCATTCCAGTCGGTGGTGGCGAGCTCATAGCAAAGGGCTGGCCAATTACCTCTTTCCCATAGCCAGGTTGTGCGTGTGGACTCCTCATCTCGTTCTGTTGGGATCTTAAGTGTGGTAAAAACAGCCTTGTGGTCAGACGATCCAACGTAGCTGAGGGGTTGACAAGTGACTATGCCTTCTGCCAGATCACTCACTACTGGGTCAAGGGAGGAGCCAGAGATATGAGTAGGGAAATCAACAAAGTTTCTCATGTCAAACACTGCAAGAAGGTCATCAAAGTCCCTCTGTATAAGGTGCTGGTTGAGGTCACCAACAATTATAATATGTTGACAGTTGTGTTGTAGCAGAAGGGAGTCAATATTTTCCATTAGGAAGTTGATAGGGTCTGCGTGTTGCCACTGAGGTCTGTACATTGCACATGCTAGTACAGAGGTACTAGTGTTTATACAGAGCTTGAAGAACATCATTTCAAGATGTGTAGGGGTGGCAACATCTATGTGCTGGGCATGAACACTTTTAGAGAAGCACACAGCAACACCACCTCCTTGCCCTTGCCTGTCTCTTCTCATCCATGAGGTGTAGCCAGCAATTCTTGCAAAATTTTCTGGAGTCCTGTCATCCAAAAATGTTTCAACAACAGCTATCATGTCGGGACGTCGAGTGTTCACAAAGCTATGTGTGAGCTCTCCAACATTAGTAATGAAACCTCTAATGTTGGCCGACAGGATGCTGATAGACTGGCTCCTCATGATGAAGTGGTCAGCTTGAGGTGGTGGGTGTGTAGGGAATGTAAGGTGCCTGCCCTTGAGAGAGGTAGGGTACTGAGGCAGCTGCAGGGATGTAGGTCTATGGTCGTGTATAAGGCCCAATCCCACCTGCTGGGCTGGGATAGGAGTAGCTAAGTGGGTGACGTGTGAGAGTGTTTACCAATTCAGAGATCCTGCTGGTTTGTTCTGAGAACAGGTCTCTAAACAGGTGGCCCTGTCTGTCAAGTTCCTTTTTCTTCCGACACTGGTCCTCCTTATGTCCTTTCTTGTAGCAGTAATTACACCCGGTATCTCGCAGGCAGTTGTTGGCAGAGTGCCCCTTCCGGTGACAGCGAGAGCACAGCCTAGGTGCCTGGGAGGGTGGACTAGGATTTGTTGCACCTCCTGTGTTTCGCAGATTTGTCCTCAGATTCTGCCGCTGAAACTGTGTTAGTGGAGGGTGAGACGGCTGTAGATGTCTTCCTCCTCCACGTCCTCCTCCACGTCCTCTACCCCGCCCTCTACCAGTTCTGACAGAACTTTCCCTTCTCTCTCTTTCCCTCTCTCTCTCTCTCTCTCACTCTCTCTCTCCCCCCTTTTCCCTTCTCACTCTCCCCCCTCCCTCTCTCCTTCTACCTTTCCCTTCTCTCTCTCTTTCTCTCTCTCTCTCACTCTTTTCTCTTTCAAAAAAAGAAAAAAGAAAGGGAAGAAAAGGGAAAAAAGAAGGGAAAAAAGAAAAAACGGTGGGGACTCGAAGGAACTAGTTATCAGATGAGAATGGTACTGGTAGGGAGGAGAGGTTCTGGGAGCAGTGAAAAGAATGGAACAAGAGTGGGAGAGGAAATTAGAGCTTTCTGAAAAAATGGAGACAGAACTTTCTGTGAAATTGGAAAAGAGGTTGGAGAAGGAGAAGAAGAATTGGGAGTCACAAGTCGAAACTGTAGTAGCCAGGATAAGGGTACTAGAAGATGAGGTAAACAGGCTGAAGCGAGTTACAGGGGCATTGACCAGAGAAGATACAGCATATGAAGCTGAGAGGCCGAAGAGGAAGGTAGGAAATATGAATTATGCTAAGGTCATATCAGCCTGCCAAGAAAGGCCAAGGAGTGAAAGGGGAGAGCAGCTGGGTGCAGATGGAGAGGGTGATAGGTCAAATGCAGAGGCAAAACCATGCTACCAAGAGCTACTGGAAAAAATAAGGGAGAAAATGACCACATTCAGACAGGAACCAGAGTCACAGAGGGAGAGGCAGTGGGAGGAGGAAAGGGCAAAATCAGTGCTTTTCCATGAGCTTCAGGAGAGAGAGGAAAGGACACACACTGAAAGACGGCAGGCAGAAAGAAAGGAGATTGAGAACATCATCACAGAAATAGGTGAAGAAGACATGGATGAGATTGTAAATTTTCAGAGAATAGTGGGGTACTTGAAGGGGAGAAAACGACCAATCAAGCTGATTCTCAGGACAGAAACAGTGTGAAACCACAGTGGAAGTACTTGGCAGAGTACAATAGGGTGTTCCCAGGCAGAGACAGAACATAAACTGAACGACAGTAGCTGAGGAAGAGGACAAAAAAGCAAAAGGAACTAGGAAGGGAGAAAATGACAGAAATGAGCAGAAGTCAATCAAAGCAGGACCGAGCAGCAAGGGCAAGCACACACAGAATCATCATAAGAACCCCACAACCTATCACACCATCCCAACACAAACTACAATCCATACTCACAGCTTCCACCCAACACCCAGCTATAGAATCCCACAGTATGCTACCAGGCCTCCCACTCTCATAGGCCCCCAAATCACAGTGTTGGAGAGGAAACTGAAGGTATGGTACACAAATGCTGATGGAATAACAAATAAGTGGGAGGAGTGGCACGAAAGAGTCAAAGAGGCATCACCGGACATCATAGCTCTCATAGAAACCAAGCTTACAGGTATGATAACAGATGCCATATTTCCAATGGGATACCAGATCTTGAGGAAAGACAGAGGGAACAGGGGAGGGGCGGAGGATGGTCTCTGCTGATCAAAAACCAATGGAATTTTGATGAGCTGGAGAGAGGAGACAGCAGAGAAGCAAGTGATTATATAGCAGGAATGTTTCACTCTGGAGGTCCCAAACTGGTACTTGCAGTGATGCATAACCCACCACAGAACAGCAGGAGGCCAAGGCAAGAGTATGATAAGAGCAATAGAGTGATGGTTGACACACTGGCTGCAGTGGCCAGAAGAGCTAGTGCATGCTGAGCAAAGCTCCTGATCATGGGTGACTTTAACCAAAAGGAAATCGATTGGGAGAATTAGAGCCACATGGGGGTGAAGATACATGGAGGGCTAATATGATGGAGGTGGTACTGGAAAACTTCATGTACCAACACATAAGGGACACTACAAGAGAAAGAGGAGACGATGAACCAGCAAGACTGGACTTAGTATTCACCTCGAGTAGTGCAGATATTGAGGACATCACATATGAAAGTCCCCTTGGGACCAGCGATCATGTGGTTTTAAGCTTCGACTACACTCTAGAGCTACAAGTGGAGGGGAAAGCAGGAAGGCCAGGGCGAATGAAGCCAAACTACAAGAAAGGGGACAACACAGGATTGAGGAACTTCCTGAACGGGGTTCAGTGGGACAGAGAACGGGCAGGGAAGCCAGTTAATGAGATGATGGAATATGTAACAACAAAGTGCAAGGAGGCTGAGAAGAGGTTTGTACCCAAGGGTAACAGGAATAATGAAAAAGCCAGGATGAACCCATGGTTCACCCAAAGGTGCAGGGAGGCAAAAACCAAGTGTGCTAGGGAATGGAAGAAATATAGAAGGCAAAGGAGAATAAGGAGAGCAGTCGTAGAGCCAGAAACGAATATGCAGAGATAAGAAGGGAAGCTCAACGACAATATGAAAACGACATAGCAGCAAAAGAAAAATCTGACCCGAAGCTGTTATCAGCCACATCAGGAGGAAGACAAGAGTCAAGGATCAGGTAATCAGGCAAAGGAAGGAAGGAGGAGGGAAAACAAGAAATGACCGTGAAGTACGTGAGGAACTTAAGAGATTCAAAGAAGAGTTCACAGAGGGGATAGAAGGGGCTCCAAAAAGACAGAGAGGTGGGGTACACCACCAAGTACTGGACACAGTACACAAAACCGAGGAAGAAGTGATGAGGCTTCTGAGTGAGCTAGATACCTCAAAGGCAATGGGGCCGGATAGCATCTCTCCATGGGTCCTGAGAGAGGGAGCAGAGGCGCTATGTGTACCTCTAACGACAATATTCAATACATCTATCGAAACAGGGAGATTGCCTGAGGCATGGAAAACAGCAAATGTAGTTCCAATCTTTAAAAAAGGAGACAGACATGAAGCACTAAACTACAGACCAGTGTCACTGACATGTATAGCATGGAAAGTCGTGGAGAAGATTATCAGGACAAGAGTGGTGGAACACCTAGAAAGGAATGATCTCATCAACAGCAGCCAACATGGTTTCAGGAACGGAAAATCCTGTGTCACTAACCTACTGGAGTTCTATGACAGGGTGACGTCAGTAAGACAAGAGAGAGAAGGGTGGGTGGATTGCATTTTCTTGGACTGCAAGAAGGCGTTTGATGCAGTTCCGCACAAGAGATTAGTGCAAAAACTGGAGGACCAAGCAGGGATAACAGGGAAGGCACTACAATGGATCAGGGAATACTTGTCAGGAAGACAGCAGCGAGTCATGGTACGTGGTGAGGTGTCAGAGTGGGCGCCTGTGACCAGCGAGGTCCCACAGGGGTCAGTCCAAGGACCAGTGCTGTTTCTGGTATTTGTGAACGACATGACAGAAGGAATAGACTCTGAAGTGTCCCTGTTTGCAGATAACGTGAAGTTGATAAGAATTCATTCGATTGAAGACCAGGCAGAACTACAAAGGGATCTGGACAGGCTGCAGACCTGGTCCAGCAATTGGCTCCTGGAGTTCAACCCCACCAAGTGCAAAGTCAGGAAGATTGGAGAAGGGCAAAGAAGACTGCAGACGGAGTACAGTCTAGGGGGGCCAGAGACTACAAACCTCACTCAAGGAAAAAGATCTTGGGGTGAATATAACACCAGGCACATCTGAAGCGCACATCAACCAAACAACTGCTGCAGCATATGGGCGCCTAGCAAACCTCAGAACAACATTCTGACATCTTAATATGGAATCGTTCAGGACCCTGTACACCGTGTATGTTAGGCCCATATTGGAGTATGCGGCACCAGTTTGGAGCCCACACCTAGCCAAGCACGTAAAGAAACTAGAGAAAGTGCAAAGGTTTGCAGCAAGACTAGTCCCAGAGCTAAGGGCATGTCCTACTAGGAGAGGTTAAGGGAAATCGACCTGACGACACTGGAGGACAGGAGAGATAGAGGGGGACATGATAACGACATACAAAATACTGAGAGGAATTGACAAGGTGTCCAGAGATGGAACACAGCAACAAGGGGACACAGTTGAAAGTTGAAGACACAGATGAATCACAGGGATGTTAGGAAGTATTTCTTCAGTCACAGAGGAGTCAGGAAGTGGAATAGTTTGGGAAGCGATGTAGAGGAGGCAGGATCCATACATAGCTTTAAGCAGAGGTATGATAAAGCTCACGGTTTAGGGAGAGTGACCTAGTAGCGACCAGTGAAGAGGCGGGGCCAGGAGCTAGGACTCGTCCCCTGCAACCCCAAGTAGGTGAGTACAACTAGGTGAGTACACACAAACACACACACACAGACACACACACACACACACACACACACACACACACACACACACACACACACACACACACACACACACACACACACACACATACACACAATTTAATCCTGCCAAATGCAATGTCATGAAGATAGGGAAAGGGCACAGAAGACCACAGACAGAGTATAGGCTAGGTGGCCAAAGACTGCAAACCTCACTCAAGGAGAAAGATCTTGGGGTGAGTATAACACCGAACATGTCTCTGGAAGCACACATCAATCAGATAACTGCTGCAGCATATGGGCGCCTGGCAAACCTGAGAACAGCATTCCGATACCTTAGTAAGGAATCATTCAAGACACTGTACACCGTGTATGTCAGGCCCATACTGGAGTATGCAGCACCTGTTTGGAACCCGCACTTGATAAAGCACGTCAAGAAACTAGAGAAAGTACAAAGGTTTGCGACAAGGTTAGTTCCAGAGCTAAGGGGAATGTCCTATGAAGAATAATTAAGGGAAATCGGCCTGACGACACTGGAGGACAGGAGGGTCAGGGGAGACATGATAACGACATATAAAATACTGCGTGGAATAGACAAGGTGGACAAAGACAGGATGTTCCAGGGAGGGGACACAGAAACAAGAGGCCACAATTGGAAGTTGAAGACACAAATGAGTCAGAGAGATAGTAGGAAGTATTTCTTCAGTCATAGAGTTGTAAGGCAGTGGAATAGCCTAGAAAATGACGTAGTGGAGGCAGGAACCATACACAGTTTTAAGACGAGGTTTGATAAAGCTCATGGAGCGGGGAGAGAGAGGGCCCAGTAGCAACCAGTGAAGAGGCGGGGCCAGGAGCTAAGACTCGACCCTTGCAACCACAAATAGGTGAGTACAAATAGGTGAGTACACACACACACACACACACACACACACACACACACACACACACACACACACACACACACACACACACACACACACAAGATAACGACATACAAGATTCTGCGGGGAATAGACAAGGTGGACAGAGACACGATGTTCCAGAGAGGGGACACAGAAACAAGGGGCCACAATTGGAAGCTGAGGACTCAGACGAGTCACAGGGACTTTAGGAAGTATTTCTTCAATCATAGAGTCGTCAGGAAGTGGAATAGCCTAGCAAGTGAAGTAGTGGAGGCAGGAACCATACATAGTTTGAAGAAGATGTATGACAAAGCTCAGGAAGCAGAGAGGGAGAGGACCTAGTAGCGACCAGTGAAGAGGCGGGGCCAGGAGCTGAGTCTCGACCCCTGCAACCAAAATTAGGTGAGTACAATTAGGTGAGCACACACACACACACACACTCACACTCACACAAAATCCCACCTTCCACTTATCATACAATAAACACACTCTCATATAGCCCCACATACACACACACACACACACACACACACACACACACACACACACACACACACACGAGGTGGCCAGGAGAGCACACATGGGGGGGAGCAAAGTTACTAGTTATGGGTGATTTCAATCACAAGGAGATTGACTGGGAAAACCTGGAGCCCCATGGGGGTCCCGAAACATGGAGAGCCAAGATGATGGATGTGGTACTGGAAAGCCTCATGCATCAACATGTTAGAGACACTACCAGAGAGAGAGGAGAGGATGAACCAGCAAGGCTGGACCTTCTATTCACCATGAGTAGTTCGGACATCGAGGGTATCATGTATGAAAGGCCTCTGGGAGCTAGTGATCATGTGGTTCTGTGCTTCGACTACATAGTTGAGCTCCAAGTGGAGAGAGTAGCAGGAATAGGCTGGGAAAAACCAAACTACAAAAGGGGGAACTCCTCAGGCATGAGGAACTTCCTTCAAGACATTCAGTGGGAGAGGGAACTGACAGGAAAACCAGTACAAGAAATGATGGACTATGTAGCAACAAAATGCAAGGAGGCAGAGGAGAGGTTTGTTCCCAAGGGAAACAGAAATAATGGGAAGAACAGAACGAGTCCTTGGTTCAACCAAAGGTGTAGGGAGGCAAAAACTAGGTGTACTAGAGAATGGAAAAGGTACAGAAGACAGAGAACTCAGGAAAATAAAGAAATCAGCCGAAGAGCCAGAAACGAATATGCACAGATAAGAAGGGAGGCTCAGAGACAATATGAAAATGACATATCATCAAAAGTAAAGACTGACCCGAAGCTGTTGTACAGCCACATCAGGAGGAAAACAACAGTCAAGGACCAGGTAATCAGACTGAGGAAGGGTGATGGGGAATTCACAAGAAACGACCGAGAGGTTTGTCAGGAGCTCAACACAAGATTTAAAGAGGTATTTACAGTGGAAACCAGTAGGACTCCAAGAAATCAGAACTGGGGGGCACACCAGCAAGTGCTGGATGAGGTACATATAACCAAGGAGGAGGTGAAGAAGCTGCTATGCGAACTTGGCACCTCAAAAGGCGGTGGGACCAGACAACATCTCTCCATGGGTCCTTAAAGAGGGAGCAGAGATATTGTGCGAGCCATTAACAAAGATCTTCAACACATCATTTGAAACTGGGCAACTCCCTGAGGTATGGAAAATGGCAAATGTAGTCCCAATTTTTAAAAAGGGAGACAAACATGAGGCACTAAACTACAGACCTGTATCACTAACGTGTATAGTATGCAAGGTCATGGAGAAGATCATCAGGAGGAGAGTGGTGGGGCACCTGGAAAGAAACAAGTGTATAATTGACAACCAGCACGGTTTCAGGGAAGGAAAATCCTGTGTCACAAACCTACTAGAGTTTTATGACAAGGTGACAGAAGTAAGACAAGAGAGAGAGGGGTGGATCGACTGCATATTTTTGGACTGCAAGGACCCCAATGGAAATAAGTCACTGACTTTTTTGGGTTATCCTAGGTTCTCTACACATATGCTGCTATGTATGATAATTCTAGGTAACTGTATTTGTGTATACCTGAATAAACTTACTTACTTAGTTACTTACTTAAGAAGGCCTTCGACACAGTTCCTCACAAGAGGTTACTGCAAAAGCTAGAGGATCAGGCACACATAACAGGAAAGGCACTGTAATGGATCAGAGAATATCTGACAGGGAGGCAACAACGAGTCATGGTACGCGACGAGGTGTCAGAGTGGGCGCCTGTGACAAGCGGGGTTCCACAGGGGTCAGTACTAGGACCTGTGCTGTTCTTGGTATATGTGAACGACATAACGGAAGGGATAGACTCAGAAGTGTCCTTGTTTGCAGATGATGCGAAGTTAATGAGAAGAATCAAATCGGACGAGGATCAGGCAGGACTACAAAGAGACCTGGACAGGCTACAAGCCTGGTCCAGCAACTGGCTCCTTGAATTTAACCCTGCCAAATGCAAAGTCATGAAGATTGGGGAAGGGCAAAGAAGACCGCAGACACAATATAGTTTAGATGGCCAAAGACTGCAAACCTCACTCTGGGGGTGAGTATAACACCGAGCATATCTCTTGAGGCACACATCAATCAGATAACTGCTGCAGCATACGGGCGCCTGGCAAACCTACGGATAGCGTTCCGATACCTCAGTAAGGATTCGTTTAAGACTCTGTATACCATCTACGTCAGGCCCATACTGGAGTATGCAGCACCAGTTTGGAATCCACACCTAGTCAAGCACGTCAAGAAATTAGAGAAAGTGCAAAGGTTTGCAACAAGACTAGTCCCAGAGCTACGGGGATTGTCCTACGAAGAAAGGTTGAGGGAAATCGGCCTGACGACACTGGAGGACAGGAGGGTCAGGGGAGACATGATAACGACATATAAAATACTGCGCGGAATGGACAAGGTGGACAAAGACGGGATGTTCCAGAGATGGGACACAGACACAAGAGGTCACAATTGGAAGTTGAAGACTCAGATGAATCAAAGGGATGTTAGGAAGTATTTCTTCAGTCATAGAGTAGTCAGGCCATGGAATAGCCTAGAAAGGGATGTAGTGGAGGCAGGAACCATACATAGTTTTAAGGCGAGGTATGATAAAGCTCATGGGGCAGGGAGAGAGAGGACCTAGTAGCAATCAGCGAAGAGGCGGGGCCAGGAGCTGTGAATCGACCCCTGCAACCACAAATAGGTGAGTACAAATAGGTGAGCACACACACACACACACACACACACACACACACACACACACACACACACACACACACACACACACACACACACACACACACACATTTACACCCACACACACACACATTCTCACATAGACACATACTCCTTCCTCTTACGCTTCCCCCACCTATATCCCACTCCTTGCCCTGATCCCCCCTTCTTTCTCTCACCCTCCTTCTCCCCCTCCTCTCCCTCTTTCCCCCTCTCCCATTCTCTCTCCCCCTGTGCTTTTTCGTCCTCTTCTCTCCTCACTCCCCTTCCCCCTCCCCACCCCTCTCTCACTTTGCCACTGACTCCAGCTTTCTCCTCTCCCTCCCTCCACCCCCCTACACACTCGGACAAACGCACCACAAAACAAACACACAAAATTACATAAGTTTTTTATTCTGTGTCAACCAAAACAAAAAAAAATGGGGTGCCAGAGAGCAGGAAGGAAAACAAAGGGACTGGAGGATGAGTCTACGAAGGAAGATTGGGCAGCAGAGCTCATGAAAAGGGAACATGAGTGGGGAAAGAAGCTAGAAGAGCTTAGCAAGAGAATGGAAGAGAGGATAGATGCTGAAAGCAAGAAGTGGGAGATGCAATTCACAGCAGCAGAGGCTAACATTCAGAGATTAGAAGGGAAACTGAAAAATCTGAAACAGCATAAAGAACTAAAGAACAATTTGGGAATGACATCAGAGACTGTTACCTCAGTCACAAGCAAGGGGGCTGTGGGGAACAAAGGGAAATTGTGTGCAGTGACTCTATCAGACCATTACGGAGCCCGTGATAAAGAGTGAATCACATCAGGAGCAATTGTGGAGACTGTAATAAATGAAAGAGCTAAGCTATACGTGGAGGCCCTAACAGACCACAACAGAGCCCAGGGAAAGCTGAGAAGGAAAAATGACAGGCCACTGGGCCCAAGGACAACAGATAGTGAAGAAACTGAAGAAAGAAAAGCTGCAATGGAGGCAACTAAATTGAATCATGGGATACATAGGGATATGCAGTGGGAGAATGAAAGGAGAGGTCAGTCTTTGTCAATGGGCTCCAGGAAGTTGAAGGGGAAACTTATGAAGCAAGAAGACAAGGGAGGGAGGGGAATGCAATTGAGAGCATCATAAAAGCAAATTTTCGGAGAATAGGGGGGTTTGCAAGAACAAGAACCCAGTCAGTCAAACTGACTTTTATTGCAGAATCGATTCGAAACAACCCTCCAGAAGAAAGCAAGACTAAGGGACATGCTGGCATACCAGAAGGTTTATCTCGATCACGACAGAATATGAGAAGAAAGGCAGAAATTGAAAGAAATGGTACAAAGATGAAAGGAGGAAAGATAGGTGAAGATGGACAGGAGAGCCCAGACTCAGGAGGAAGATCAAATACAGCCTCCCTTAAAACCACCTACAGAAGCCCCCCAACCAGGACAACCGCAATGCAACCAAACATTCTAACTGAAAACACACATGCCATATCCAATGCCCCTACCCACCTCATTACAAACCCCACCCTCACAGCAACCACCCATAGTTCTTTATGAGGTCTTCCCCAATCCCAATGCACCCCCCAGGCCACAGTTTTAGAAAAGAAGTTGAAGGTTTGGTATACAAATGCAGACGGAATAACAAATAAGTGAGAGGAGTGGCATGAAAGAATCAAGGAGACATCCCCAGACATAATAGCACTCACAGAAACGAAACTCACTAGACAGATAAATGCAATCTTTCCACCCGGATATCAAATCCTAAGGAAAGACAGAGAGAGGAGATGGGGAGGAGTTGGACTGCTCATTAAAAACCAGTGGGGATTTGTGGAAATAGATGGAATGTGCGAAAGGGAGTACTTAGTAGGAATAATCCAGTCTGAGGGCCATAAGGTGGGAAGTGCAGTAATGAACAACCCACCACAGAACTGCAGGAGGTCAAGAGAAGTATATGACAAGAGCAACAGAGTAATGATCGAAACACTAACTAAGGTGGCCAGAAGAGCTCACATGGGGGGAGCAAAGAAACTAGTTATGGGTGATTTCAATCACAAGGAGATTGACTGGGAAAACCTGGAGCTCCATGGGGGTCTCAAAACATGGAGAGCCACGATGATGGATGTGGTACTGGAAAACCTCATACATCAACATGTTAGAGACACAACCAGAGAGAGAGGTGAGGATGATCCAGCAAGACTGGACCTTGTATTTACCTTGAGTAGTTCGGACATCGAGGATGTCATGCATGAAAGGCCCCTTGGAGCTAGTGGTCATGTGGTTCTGTGCTTTGACTACATAGTTGAGCTACAAGTGGAGAGAGTAGCAGGAACAGGATGGGAAAAAACAAACTACAAAAGGGGGTACTACACAGGCATCAGGAACTTCCTGCAAGACGTTCAGTGGGAGAGAGAACTGGCAGGAAAACCAGTAAAAGAAATGATGGACTATGTGACAACAAAATGCTGGGAGGCAGAGGAGAGGTTTGTTCTCAAGGGAAACAGAAATAATGGGAAGATCAAAACGAGTCTTTGGTTCACCCAAAGGTGTAGGGAGGAAAAAACTAGGTGTGCTAGAGAATGGAAAAGGTTCAGAAGACAAAAGACCCAGGAAACTAAAGAGATCAGCCGAAGAGCCAAAAACGAATATGGAGATAAGAAGAGAGGCTCAGCAACAATATAAAAATGACACAGCATCGAGAGTCAAGTCTGACCCAAAGCTGTTGTATAGCAACATCAGGAGGAAAACAACAGTCAAGGACCAGGTAATCAGACCGAGGAAGGATGATGGGGAGTTCACAAGAAACAACCAAGAGGTATGTGTGGAGCTCAACAGGAGATTTAAAGAGGTATTTACAGTGGAAACAGGTAGGACTCCAGGAAATCAGAACAGGGAGGTAAACCAACAAGTGCTGGATGTGGTACACAAAACCGAGAAGGAGGTGAAGAAGCTGTTATGTGAACTTGATACCTTAAAGGCGGTGGGACCAGACAACATCTCTCTGTGGGTCCTCAGAGAGGGAGAAGAGATGCTGTGTGTGCCATTAACAAAAATCTTCAACACATCCACTGAAACTGGGCAACTCCCTGAGGTATGGAGGATAGCAAATGCAGTCACAATTTTTAAAAAAAGGAGACAGACACGAGGCACTAAACTACAGACCTGTGTCACTAACGTGCATAGTATTCAAAATCATGGAGAAGATCATCAGGAGGGGAGTGGTGGAGCACCTAGAAAGAAACAGGCATATAATTGACAACCAGCACAGTTTCAGGGAAGAAAAATCCTGTGTCACAAACCTACTGGAGTTATAAAACACGGCGACAGAAGTAAGACAAGAGAGAGAGGGGGTGGATAGACTGTATTTTCTTGGACTGCAAGAAGGCCTTCGACACAGTTCTTCACAAGAGGTTAATGCAAAAGCTAGAGGATCAGGCACACATAACAGGAAAGGCACTGCAATGGATCAGAGAATGCCTGACAGGGAGGCAACAACAAATCATGGTACAAGACGAGGTGGCAGCATGGGCGCTTGTGACAAGCGGGGTTCCCCATAGGTCAGTCCTAGGACCTGTGCTATTTTTGGTATATGTGGATGACATAATGGAAGGCATAGACTCAGAAGTGTCCTTGTTTGCAGATGATGTGAAGTTAATGATGAGAATCAAATCCGTTGAGGATCAGGCAGGGCTACAAAGAGACCTGGACAGGCTACAAGCCTGGTCCAGCAACTGGCTTCTTGAATTTAACCCTGCCAAATGAAAAGTCATGAAGTTCGGGGAAGGGCAAAGAAGACTGCAGACGCAGTACAGTCTAGGTAGCCAAAGACTGGTAACATCTCTCAAGGAAAAAGATCTTGGGGCGAGTATAATACCGAACACATCTCCTGAGGCGTACATCAGTCAGATAACTTCTGCAGCATACGGGCGTCTGGAAAACCTAAGGATAGCGCTTCGATACCTTAGTAAAGAATCGTTCAATATTCTGTACACCATATATATTAGGCCTATACTGAAGTATGCAGCAAAAGTTTGGAATCCACACCTGGTCAAGCACGTTATGAAATTGGAGAAAGTTGCAATGGTCCAAGAGCTACGGGGAATGTCATATGAAGAAGCTTTAAGGGAAATTCGCCTGACGACATTGGAGGACAGTAGGGTCAGGGGAGACATGATAATGGCATATAAAATACTGCGCTGAATAGACAAGGTAGACAAAGACAGGATGTTCCAGAGATGGGACACGGAAACAAGGGGTCACAATTGGAAGTTGAAGACATATGTGTCAAAGGGATGTTAGGAAGTATTTCTTCAGTCATAGAGTTGTCAGGCAGTGGAATAGCCTAGAAAGTGACGTAGTGGAAGAGGGAACCATACATAGTTTTAAGGCGAGGTTTGATAAAGCTCATGGAGCAGGGAGAGAGAGGACCTAGTAGATAGATTAGATTTTGCCACCGAAGTGGCTAGTTTATTGTGCACCCCATATCCATCCTGTGGACGGTAGCGCGAGAGCATATGGATACACAAAAGGCCTAGGAACTAGGCCCCAAAGGGTTAACAGGAATACATATGGATTTATATCTACATATCTATAGTTCACTTATCTGTTCTCAGTAGTAGTAACCAGTTACCAGTCTAGTAACCAGTTACCGTAACCGTCCGTTGACTCAACGACCAACCGTCTTGAGTCCCGGTCTTCATATTGTGCTGAGCGGACACTATTTCAAAACACCCACTACGGGGTACTGGCCAGACGGCTAGTCAGTTTTACGAGTGTAACCAAGGAGATAGGTACGGCTGGCAAGAGCTCTGTCCACATAACAGTAATTATACGTATAACAGCCTACGTGAGTATTTCTACCCTAATCCACGTATCGAACTCCCACATGATAAATGGTGTACAGCGGTGTGGAGCGTGGATTTACGTTTTTAAGGGTAATTCAAGGCGTTTGAAGACTGTTGTGAGTAGCGCCAGGGTCATAGGTGAATCGTCACCCACCAGCCACTACCCGCCCGCACCACCTCGAGCCACCAGCTATACCCTCGCGCACCACCAGCCAGCAGTCGCCTACTCCCCTCAAACCTATTGCCTGCAAGCCTGTTGCAGCCGTTTCAAGCTTCCTGGCTTAGTTCGTGTGCTAATTGCTTCAATCTCCGAGGGGTTGACCCGGATTTGCAATTAAGCCAGTCAGTAAGCCAGACTGTGGAAGTGAACGCCAGTCAGCCTATCATCCAGCCTGTCTCCTGTCATCCAACTGCTCCTCCGTGCTTTGTGCATCGTTACACGTCTTCCAGTCATCCATTCTCGTGGGGTAAGCCAGTCAGCCAACCCAGCTTCTAACCCAGCTGAGAGAGAGAAGTAAGCCACGCAGTAAGAAGTAAGCCAAGCTCCTCTGAGGTATTGTTTATATCGCTTGTGCTCCCTGTTGGATGCTAAGAGTGGTTTTCACCATTCCTGTGGCATAGAGTGGGTTGTTAGCCATCTTCGTGGGTGAGTGGGGTGCGCGGCAGACCCCCAGCGTCCCCCCCACCACTCTCTCTCCCACCACCCGGGGTGCGCGGCAGTACCCCAGCGAGAGTCACACCCACCATCCACCACCACCAGCCATCCACTCATCTACCTGTGGTTGTTTGCACCCTTGTACCGGGTCCTAGTACTGTTTTGGCTCACATAATTGGTCAAGAGATTGTAGCTGGTGCCAACGAGATAAAGCCAGTTATGTGAGTTCGCCTAGAACGCACATTTCTTCACGACAACAGTGAGTGTAGGTGACGTCAGCCCTCACAGCGCTGGACACCCTACCCCCCGCCCCATCACCAGCACCCACCGCCCGTCTCCTACTCCAGACTCCAGTGATAATTTTCTTGAGACATTTTTTCTTGCATTTAAAGACATTTGCGTGTGTGAGATATTTATAGTAAATTGTTTGTGTACTCTAAACCTTGTGTTTTTCAGTGTAAACGCAGTATTCTTTGACTCAGTATTTTTTACAATATTTTTCAGTGTTTCATTTATCTTATGATTTTTTATTCTGTGTTTTTTCTTATGCTACTCCTGTCTCTAGTAAGTATTATTGTGTAGTGTACCAGTCAGTCACCCTGTGTGAAGTGATTCATTTTTTTTTTTATTGTATTCTTTCAGCATACCAAATTATCAATTTATTTCTGTGTGTGTCATTTTTTTTCGTATGCCAACAGTGTCTCATTCCTCTAATTTTTTCGCAGACTGTGTACCATTATTTTTGCCAGCAAATTTTTGTCGTATCAGTCACAGCAAGATTTTGTTGTATCAGTCACAGCAGGAATTTGTTGTAAGAATAAATTAATACTGTTGTGTGCTCCGTCACTGTAAGTGTTATATTCCCTGTTTTGTTCCTGTGTTTTATTTTTATATTCTTGAACAAATTCACTCTTGATGCAATTTCAATTACTTTAACGTAAAGTGTTTTCTTACTCTGTTTGAGTAAATTGTTTTGTCTAATTTACAATTAAGAGTTAAAGTGTTCAATCAGTTTATTTTTTTTTTGGTCTTCATATTTTAATTCATTATTTTTACCTGAGTTTTCCCAGTGACACTTTATTACTGCAGTGATTGTTTCTACACCTTATTTTGTTGCACTTGTTCTGAAGTGAATTATTTTGTTGAAACTTGTTCTGCAGTGACTTATTTTCTTTTATTGATATTTTGTGAATTATGTTTTAATTTTGTCTATGCATTCTTAGAAAATACTTAAATTTCCCAGTTAACAATTTAGTAATTTTATTTTACACTTTCACATTGATTTAAAATTTAATTAATTAATTTTTTTATTAGCAAGAGTAAAGACAGCTCATTTTGCATTTAATTCAGTCTCCAGTAATATTTTTACTTGTATATTTCAATGTAAATTTTTTTTTTCTTGGTCAATAGTTCTTTAAATTGAGTTTTCTTTCTTCTTGCAGTGTATTTAGAAATTATTCTGCAGAATTAGTTGTATATCTTTTCATTTCAATTCTAGAATTTTATATCATTTTTATTGTTCATTATTTTTGCCTTGTTTGTTCTCGTGCCACTTTGCCATTATGTCTCACATACCGTCAAGTGATACTTTAGTGAATGTCGACACTCAGACCTCTCAGGCTACTACTGCTGGTCCTGTCATCAGTCCTCACAGTTCCTTACCGACTGACAGACCGACTCAGACACCGAGATATTATAGTTATACTCGTGATTCCCTTGATGCGTTACCTTTATTCAATGGCCATGTACATAGTCTTGAAGCATGGTTTGCAGCCATTCGTTCTCGTGCTAGTGCCCTAGCTGAAGGTCCTCCTTCAGAGGAAAGCCTTATCAGACTTGCTAAAGAAGCTCTTTATCGATCTCCTGCTGCTGTTCACGTTGTTGATCTCCTGGATATGCGAGACTTCAGGAATCTTACTAGGTGGTCACAATATGAGGAACTGATTCGTTCTTTCCTTGTCCCAGTAAAAACAGCTGATCCATATGTTGTTCTTAGGGAACTAGTGAATGCTACACCCATGAGTACTGAATCGTTGAGTGCATTTGCTGTTAGATTAGACAAACTTTTATCATCATTTATCAATGCTGTCCAATCATCATCTTTTCTCCCTGAAGAGGCTAAACCATTTACAGCATCAATTGCTAAAATAGCAGCTTTTGGAGCAATTAAAGAACTAATGCCGCCTGCTTCTGTGTGTGCTTATGAGGCTGATCCTCCAACTGTAACGATGGAACCTCTTACAGCCTTAAATCATGTACGTTCCTTGTGCCCCCAGGGTACTTTCCCTTGTATTAAAAGTAATGTCACACATATGCCTCAGTCTGCACCACCTCTTGTTTGCGCCACAGAGACAAATCGTAGTCGTCAACCATCTCAGAGATCACCAAGAACCAGTGTACAGAGTCGTTATACACCTCGTAGTGTTCATAGTACATTCAGTAACCATAGTCGGCGGAATTGTTACAACTGTGGTTTCCGTGGCCATATTGCAATTAATTGTCCTGATAGTTACCCTAAGAGACGTCGTACTGATGAGGAGTACTCAGATCTTCCCTACTGTAATTATCATAGAATACATGGACATGACACATCTGAGTGTAATGCTCTCTATAACCTTCAGTACTCTAGATCTTTCCGTGGTCGTTCCAACCGCAGAACCCGTCGAGGAAATAGATCTCGTGGTTTTCAAAATAACCAGAACCAGGCTCATTCATTCAATTCTCAAACTCACCAGAACCAGGCTCGTTCTTCCCAGTCGGGGGAATTCGAGCGCCCCAGTCAAACCGCCCCATGGTGACAGTAGGTGATAATGAGTACACCATCCCCGTTCACAACTCCTTTGAAGCCTTAAGCAGTCTCGAGAATGACAACCCTGCTGAGGTTGTTGCTTCACATGTCTCTGACATAGATGATTTTGGGGATGGAGTAGAACAAGTCTTTTCTGATGAAAATCCACCTTTTTGTTTGCACATAACTTCCAATGCAACCATAGGCCCTATAGTGCAAGCATCTGTTTATAATGCGCCCGTTCAATTGTTCATGGACTCTGGTGCGCAAATCAATATTATTAGGTCTAGTTTGTTTAAGGATAAGAAGTTACGACATGTCCTTCTCGTAGAACCGACTCCTGTGTCCTCCCTTAGTGGAGTATCTGGTTCTCACCTGCGTGTCCGAGGTACGACTGCCCTAACCTTTTCTATCCAAGGTAGAGACTTCACTGTTTCCTTCCTTGTTGTCGATCAGATTACTTTCCCTGGTGACCTTCTACTGGGATTTGCTTCCATGCGAGACTTACGCATTGTGCTCGACCCTTATCGATGGCATGCACAAATTGACGACTTGATCGTTCCATTCTGGGGTTACCAGCTTGGATCCGAAATCTGTTATACTGCTGCAGAGTATGATGTACGGATTAAGTCCTTACAAGCTAATGCATTCTCCAGTAGCGTACCCAAGCGGTCAGGCACTGGTAATTCTGTCACTCCCATCAGTGTTCCACCTATACCTTCAGAATTGCAGGATAGTCCGATGCCTCAAGTGTCCGAGGACGCTCAGATTGCCTTGAGTGCTCAACCTATCCCTGCAATGCCTGCTAGTTCGAGTAGTAGTTTCTCCACAGGGGACGCCTTGTCGGAAAACAATTACTTGCAACTAGTAATGCCATCTCTTGTTGATGTCACATGCCGTCTGCAGAAAGACGTTTCTGTTGCGGCTAGTGCTCTCACTATAGTGTCTGTAGTTGTTCCTAGTGTTCCAGATGGTGATAACGTCCTAGTTGACAGTGATTCCTGCAAAGTAAAAGGTCTATTTGTTGAACCATCCTTACATGTTGTAAGAGATAGTAAGATCCATTTCTACCTGGCCAACACTTCTGGTCACAGTGTTCGCCTCAGAGCAAATACCAATCTTGTTGACCTTGTTCACTATCCTTACCCTGTTCAGGTAGAGGATGAGTTGTCACCTGACCAGTGGGTCGGTGCTATTTCTGCCGGGGAGACCACATCCACTGCACTGGATCAATCTGTTCCACCAGTTGAGGAGAAAGACTTAGCTCCCACTGACTTCCCAGATGAAGTCAAGCGTTTGTTGACTCTGTTGAACAAACGTCGTAAAGCCATTGCTTTACCAGGTGAGAAGATGGGTATAACGAACTTATTGTCCCATCGTATTCCACTTGAACCTGGTACTAGACCTATCTACATACCTGCGTACAGAATGCCTCATTCACAAGTTGCTGTCGCAGAAGAATTGATCAATCAAATGCTTGATGATGGAGTTATTGCACCTAGCAATTCACCTTGGAATGCACCCTTGATACTAGTACCTAAGAAGGATGGTACTTGGCGTCCAGTAATTGACTTTAGGAAGTTAAACGCAAAAACCATTCCAGATCGCTTTCCACTCCCTGTACTGGGTGATCTTTTACGTAATATTGGAGATAACAAAGTCTTTTCAACCCTAGATTTGTTACAAGGGTTTTGGCAAGTCCCTCTTCACGAGGACAGCCAAGAACTAACTGCATTCTCAACTCCTACAGGTCATTATCACTTCCTCCATATGGCATTTGGATTACGATCTTCCCCTATCACGTTCTCAAGGCTCATGACTAATATCTTTAGAGGTCTCATAGGTAATGCACTTATGGTGTACTTAGATGACGTAATCGTCATGTCTAAAGACGTGGATACACACTTGAAAAGACTTGATGTAGTACTTGGTAAGCTTGAAGAAGCCAATTTAAAGATCAAACTGTCAAAATGTCAATTTTTCAGATCAGAAATTAAGTTTCTTGGTCACGTAGTCACTCCTAGAGGGGTTACGACTGACCAAAGTAAAGTAACTGCAGTACTAAATTTTCCAACTCCCAAAACTGCTGATGCCGTAAGATCCTTTGTGGGCTTAGCAGGTTTTTATAGATCTTTCATTGCCAATTTTTCTTCCATAGCTGCTCCTCTAACTGAGTTGCTTAAGAAAGATGCTCCTTTTGTTTGGACCTTCAGTCAAGAAAGAGCATTCCAAACTCTAAAAGAAAAGCTAACATCTGCTCCAATTTTGAAATTTCCAGATTTTTCTAAGCCTTTCTATCTGACAACTGATGCTAGTTCAATTGGCATAGGTGCCGTACTAGCTCAGAAGACCGATGGCAAGTACAACGCAGTTGCATTTGCTAGTCGAGTCCTTACAAAGGCTGAACGTAATTATACAGTAACTGAGCAAGAAGCTTTAGCAATAGTATGGTCTTTAAAGCACTTCCGAGACTTATCAGTACTCTGTTCATGTCTTGACAGATCATGCTCCACTGATACCCTTATTCCAGAACAAACAACCTACTGGAAGGTTAGCTAGATGGACCTTGACTATCCAAGAGTTCAATCCCACCTTTGAGCATTTACCTGGCAAGTCAAATGTAGTCGCAGATGCCTTATCGCGACATGTTAGTATAGTAACTGCAGACCCTCCATTTAGTGCTGAAGATGTAAAGAATGCTCAACGAACAGATCCCATGTGGTCTGGTGTGATACGATTCCTGCTCCAGGAAGATCTTATTCTGACTGTGAAGCCACCAGCTCCCATCAGTGACTTTGTCATGAACCAAGAATTACTGTATCGAACAGCCGAGTTGGGTACTCCTAGCAGAAGAGTATACCAGTTAGTAATTCCACAGTCACTAGTGAATGTAGCCTTACAGCTAGTTCACGATGTACCAGGTGTTGCACACCCTGGTATGGATCGTTCAGTAAAACAAGCCAGATTGAAATACTTTTGGCCTCGTATGGCAACTGATATTTCTGAGTATGTTAGGAAATGTAGTGTCTGCATGCAACATAAAGGCAATGCTAATGGTCCTAATCCAATCCAAGTGTATCCAACTACTAGCGAACCTTGGGAAAGAGTTGCGCTTGATTTGTTAACTAATTTTAAATGTTCCCTCCAAGGTAACAAACATCTGTGTGTTATGGTAGACCATTTCACCAGATATTGTGAGTTAGTTCCTATTGCAGATAAGACTGCCGAGACAGTAGCTAAAGCGTTTAAAGAACGCATTATCTGCAGGCATACCACTCCTAAGTCCCTAGTAACAGACAATGGAGGTGAATTCTGTAATGAAATTCTTGAAAATTTGTGTACCTTGTACAAGATCTCTAAATCCACCATTGTTCCTCATCATCCTGCCAGCAATGGGTTAGCGGAACGAACCAATAAGAAAGTACTTGATGTCTTGAGAGCCACTATCAATCCCAACAGTGAAACTTGGGATGAAGTTATACCTGATGTGCAGTGTGCTATAAATTCTGCTTACAATGTTTCTATAGGTGACACTCCACATTATGCATTGTATGGTGTAGATAAGCGTTTGCCTTATGAGTTGTTATATTCTAATCCGAAACCAAATTACAACCCTGATGATTTCGTAGCAACTCGTACCAGCTTAGCTCAAAGTGTTTTTAGAAGAATCCGTGAAACACTTCATAAATCAACAGCAGAATTTACAAGAGTCGCAAACACTCGATCAAAGCCATCCAAAATCAAAGTAGGTTCGAGAGTTATGCTGACTAATTTTAACAAAACGTCTGCAATGCCAAAGCTTGATCAAAAGTTTGTTGGTCCTTATCGCGTAGTTGAACATATCACTGGAAATAAGTATAAGGTTAGAGAGATTAGTACTGGTCAGTATAAAGAATCGCATTTGGATCATATGAAGTTAGTATGTGATGATAATGATGTTCCAACCCAGACTAATGTGACAGACTCTGACAATCCTCCTGATCCTGTACTCTCTTCCTCTGATACTCAGTCAGACGATCAACCTGAATGTCGTTATTCCCTACGTACACGACAGGTATTGAGAAATCCGCAAGTATCATTTGTAACTTCCAATTCAGATTTGCCTCAAATGCAGCATGAGTTAGCCAATGCTACAGAGTTTGATCCTCCCAGAGATGACACCCATTCTGCATATGCCAATCTTACCCTAGCAGAGTTGGGGTTAAATGTAAATAACCTGTATAGATGAATAATTACAGTATCAACTTATCAGTATTCAAGAATTTTTTTTTTGTGTTCATGTTCTCTCCGCATTCTGAGAGTTAACAGTCTAGATTTGCGTGCACCGAATCTGCCTTTCTGTTAAACACTCTTTCTTTGTATATATTCCTTCCTCAGAATCCGTAGATCACACGAATACAGATCGATCGATCAAAATTTTTGTTTTTATCACTTGTAATCTCAATGTTGAGTTCGTTGTTCATTTGTTGAGTTTTAAGTTGTACTATAGTATACCTTGTATTGCATTACAGTTCAGTTACGTAAGCTTTCATTCCAATGTTCTACTTATGTATCTATAATGTTAATGTTGTGTACTTTGACATTGTATAGAATCAGCCCAAGCCGTACCTGCCATCTCTAGTTTGTATTAGTTGTATGTCGGGACGACATACGTTAGCGTCGCCGAGCTCTCAGTAGTAGTAACCAGTTACCAGTCTAGTAACCAGTTACCGTAACCGTCCGTTGACTCAACGACCAACCGTCTTGAGTCACGGTCTTCATATTGTGCTGAGCGGACACTATTTCAAAACACCCACTACGGGGTACTGGCCAGACGGCTAGTCAGTTTTACGAGTGTAACCAAGGAGATAGGTACGGCTGGCAAGAGCTCTGTCCACATAACAGTAATTATACGTATAACAGCCTACGTGAGTATTTCTACCCTAATCCACGTATCGAACTCCCACATGATACTGTTACAAGCAAATTTAGGAAATTTGCTTAGTATATCTGGTATCTTATTTTCATTAATAAGATATCTTGACATGTCACATAGGTTATTATACTGTCTGTCTCTGTATTCCTCAATAAGTGGACAATTAAGCACATAGTGTTCAAGAGAGTGACCATATGCCTGATCACATAATTTACATTTAGTTTGATCATCATCTGTGTGTCTCCCAAACTGCCAGAAGTACTTGTAACCAAGCCTAAGCCTGGCCACTACAACATCAGTCAGTCTGTTCACATTGCAAGTTGCTCCATAAACATACTTATCTACGTTCATGTTATCATAGTGGGTTATAGATCAACTCAGGCTTCTAACTGCATTCCTATAACAATCATTTTCATTATTTACTTCTCTCCTAATATTATTCCTAATGCTAGACACAGTTATACCAAAGTTATATTCTACATTCTCCTTCTCGATACTCTTCTTGGCTAACATATCAACTTTATCATGAAGGAGTAATCCAATGTGTGATGGGATCCATAGCAATTGTACATTAATTCCTTTGTCCCTAATTTTTGAGTATCTATACCTGGCTTTCCCAATGAGCATGTTGTTGGAGTCATTATATGAGCCAAGAGCCTTCAGTGATGACATAGAATCAGTAATGATGATAGAGTCAAGCTCAGTGTCATAGGTTAGCTTTAGCGCCATTAGGATTGCAAACAATTCAGTTTGCAGTGTAGACGCCCAGTTGTTAATTCTTATGCCTAACTCAACAAATTTATTATCGTTCTTAACAAAGGAGGTGGCAACAAGAGCAGATGCAGCCCTGCCAGAAGACTCTTGTTTAGATCCATCAGTGTATATAACTTGTGATAACTTGTTACTACCAGCTAGGTGAGAAATTTCTTCTTGAGCAGTTGCTCTAACAAGAGATTTAAGGAAGGGATTACTAGCAATGAGCTTCTTGGGAGGGACTTGTAGGTATGTGATATTAAATGAACACATCTTCCATGGAGGGGTGAAATGCTCTTGTTGCCTACAGTGATACAGTTCATGCAGGTTATAAA
The DNA here is from genome assembly GCF_038502225.1 of Cherax quadricarinatus. NCBI lineage: Eukaryota > Metazoa > Arthropoda > Malacostraca > Decapoda > Parastacidae > Cherax > Cherax quadricarinatus. The sequence continues at coordinate 13,278,436 of NC_091360.1, forward strand.
ACTTAATGCAATTGCACGTTTTCACAATCCATTTAGATCTGTGTGTATTTACCTCTAGACACTTGGTAAGATTCACTGTGACAGTGTCTGGTTCGTTTCTCAACATTCTAATACCGAGTACAGTGTTAATTTCAACAATCAAAGCGATCATAAGAACATAAGAAAGGAGGAACACTGCAGCAGGCCTGTTGGCCCATGCTAGGCAGGTCCTTCCCAGATCCATCCCACTAATAGAATATTTGCCCTCATAAAAATATGAGAAAGAAGGAACACTGCGGTGTGCCTACTGGTCTATGCGAGGCAGCTCCAATTCTCCCCACCGGCTTAAGCCAATGCCTTGACCTAGCGAGGGGAGCAGCACTGTATCCGACCTAGTAGCTAGTCAGGTTCAACTCACACCCACCCACACCCACTCATGTATTTATCCAAACTATTTTTAAAACTACACAATGTCTTAGCGTCTATGACGATACTCGGGAGTTTGTTGTACTCATCCACAACTCTATTACCGAACCAGTGCTTTCCTATATCCTTCCCGAATCTGAAATTTTCCAGTTTAAAGCCATTGCTGCGAGTCCTGTCAATGTTAGATATTTTTAGCACGCTATTTAAATCCCCTTTATTAATTCCTGTTTTCCATTAATACACCTCAATCACATCCCCCCTAATTCTATGCCTTTCTAGAGAGTGCAGATTCAGGGCCTTCAATCTTTCCTTATAGGGAAGATTTCTGATACATGGGATCAACTTTGTCATCCTCCTTTGTACGTTTCCCAGTGCATTTATATCCATTCTGTAATACGGTGACTAGAACTGTGCACCATAATCCAAATGAGGCCTAACCAAGGATATCTAGGGTTGAAGAACAACCTGAGGACTTCTATTATTTATACTTCTTGGTATGAAGCCAAGGATTCTGTTATATTGCGAACACTAATGTACTGTTGTCTTGGTTTTAGATTACTACTAGCCAGAGCTCCTAAATCCTTTTCAGAATCCGTAATATTAAGATCTACCTTATTTATTTTATATGTGGCAGGGTTATTTTCCTTTGCAACATTTAGATCTTTGTATTTGTCTATTTTAAACTGCATCTGCCACTTCTCTGACCACTGCATGAGTTTGCTCAAATCTTCCTTCAGTGCTTTAATGTCCTCATTAGAATGAATTGGGCGGCCTATTTTGGTGTCATCAGCAAACTTACTTATGTCGCTATCTATTCCCTCATCTAAGTCGTTTATGTAGATTGTAAACAACAAGAGACCCAGCACTAACCCTTGTGGAACACCGCTTGTGATGTGCCCCCATTCTGATTTCTCCCCATTTTTGCAAACTCTCTGCTGCCTATTCGTCATTCATTCCTCAGCCCAGGAAAAAATTTCTCCTATTCTGTGTGCCTTAAGTTTCCTCAATAGCCTCTGATGTGGAACTCTATCGAAAGCCTTACTGAAGTCCATATACACAATATCATATCAGTCAGTAAATTTGTAAGACAGGAACGCCCCTTTGTAAAACTGTGTTGAGATTCATTAATCAATTTATGCCTTTCGAGATGGCTACGAATTGCTTTGGCAATTATTGATTCCATAAATTTTCCCACTATGGAGGAAAGGCTTATTGGTCTATAGTTCGAAGCTAAGGACCTGTCACCTAACTTGTAAATAGGCATTACATTTGTCATTTTCCATTTATCAGGCACTATGCTAGTTTGTAGTGATATGTTGAAACGATTAGCAAAAGGTATGCTAAGTTCCTCTTTACATTCCTTTAACACCCTTGCAAACAGCTCATCAGGGTCTGGGGATTTGTTAGGTTTTAATTTCTCGATTTGTCTGAGAACCATATCACTAGTAACCGCAATCATGCATAGTTTATTATCGTTCTGTTCTACATAATCTATTATTTCTGGAATTTCGCTAGTATTTTCCTGGGTAAAAACTGAGAGGAAGTAAGTATTGAAAATTTCACACATATCCTTATCACTGTCAGTGATCTGATCTGAGTTACTCTTAAATGGGCAAATCTTGTCCCTAATCATACTTCTGTATACCTGAAAGAACCCTTTTGGTTAGTCTTCGAATCCCTTGCGACCTTAGCCTCATAATCCCTTTTTGCTTTCTTATTCCTTTTTTTATTTCTCTCTTTAACTGAATATATTGATTTCTTAACTGCCCCTTTCCTCTTTTGATACGCCTATATATACCTCTCTTTTGACGAATGAGATGTTTTAATCTATTGTTCATCCATTTGGGATCATTTTTGTTAGATCTAATTTTCCAACTCGGAACAAAAGTTGTTCGGGCAGCTAGAACTATGCTCTGAAAAACGTCATATTGGCATCCAAGATCACCTACCTGACCCATAGTCAGGAGACTCAGGGCATTCCTATTTAGCCCACCTAGATAATTTTTCAGTCCCATGAAATCAGCCAAGCAAAAATCTGGGACAGAGATTTGATTGCAGTTATCCGGGTAACTCCATGATATCAGTGAAGAGGCGGGGCCAGGAGCTATGACTTGACCCCTGCAACCACAAATAGATGAGTACACACAAAAAAAAACACTTGCACATGCACAGGAACCCTTGATACCCGCTAAAATCAAACACTGATCACTGCACAAACCCTCACTACACCTCCCTCCAGCCTCTCTCATACAACCACACATCTACCCACTCGTCTCTCATTCTAATCAATCCCACTCCCTCCGAACCATCCCTCCCCAACAACTCCATCTAATCCTTCCCTCCCTTCCCACTCCCCCTAGTCAATTCCTCTCTACTCATTCCCCCTAATCCTTCCCTACCCATTCCCCCTAATCCCTCCCTCCCTACCCACTGCCCCTAATCCCTTACTCCTTACCCACCCCCTAATCCCTTACTCCTTACCCACCCCCCTAATCCATCTCTACCCTTCCATCCCTACCCACCCCCCATAATGCTTCCCTCCCTACCCATTCCCATAATCCATCCCTCCCTACCAACTCCGTAATTCATCCCTCCCTATCTATTCCCCCTAATCCATCCATCCCTATCCATTCCTCCTAATCCATCCCTCACTACCCATTCCCTCTAATCCTTCCCTCCATACCCACTCTCTGGAAAACTGCTTAGATAAGTACACTTTCCTGCATGAAACAAACATAAGACAAACGTTACTTATCTTTTAACAGCAAGATTTCCAGCAGTCTCTCCCTGGAACTCCCTTCAGGGTGCTGTATCAATGTCCACAGTTGCTGCTTGATTAACAAGTGAGGCATTCATAAAATTTGCCCCAAAGGAGCATATATACAGCATTTCTACATCATCTGAAATGAATAGTTGTACTCACCCGGTTTTGGGTGAATCACCAGGAAGTCACGGGATCTATTGGTAATTCCAGTCAAATCTCACCTCTTCCTATTAGCTGTAGCTAACATAATTAGATGTGGATATGACTGGACTTGCCTGGGTATTTTAACTGGCCCAATTTCCCCTTGTTTGTGGTAGGGGAGGTGTGACTCCCCTATTAATGTCTTGAGTAGGCTGCTACAGATGCGTAGTTATGTCGTCGCTCGTTGATAGGGAGTCACTTCGGTCATTACGCGATAGGGTGATATAAGAACATAAGAACATAAGAACGAAGGAACACTGCAGAAGGCCTACTGGCCCATGCGAGGCAGGTCCAAGTCTCCTACCGGCTTAAGCCAATGTACCCAACCTAGTCAGGTCAGGTCACATTGACTTAAGGGAGGAACACGGCAACCGACCTGGTAGCACAAGCTATCAGGTCTAACTCACACCCACCCACATCTACTCATGTATTTATCCAACCTATTTTTAAAGCTACACAACGTTCTGGCCTCTATAACGGTACTTGGGAGTTTGTTCCTTTGTTCATAACACTAGAATGCACACCGCGACACAAACTTTTACACTTTATAGGGATTATACCACTGATTATACACTCGTGTTTCTTTTTACTACTAGTTTTCCTAGTGAAGATTGACAGTATTTCAGAGTTTACCACACAAAATCATTATTTTCTTTGTTCTCAGTCATAGATTTGTGACGAGTTCACACTCTGATATTTGAATTCAACCTCGCTTGTTGCACTGCCAGAGTACCCACCAGTTTATCGTCCCAACATAAGAATCACTTAGTTCAGCTTTATATCTCTTCCTTACTTCACATTGGAACAAGGAATAACACAAGAAGGTTGTTTCCTTGTTGTTTAGCCACAAAGTTTCAATTTGCACTCCTTAAAACCCTTGAAAAAGTTCATCATGACCTGGAGGTATATTTTGTTTCAGTCAGTCTACTTGTTGGATTACCATATCCCTAGTAACTGTGACAGTACATAATTTATCTTCTTCAGGCTCACTATAAAAATTAATTATTGGGATAATTGTAGTTCTTCCTGTATGAAAACTGAGAAAAAATAATTATTCAAGATCGAGCACATTTCATTCTCCTTGTCAGTAAGATACCCAGATTTATTTTTAAGGGGACTTTTCTTTTCTCTAGTTTTCGTTTTATAAAACTGGCAAAAAAAACTTTGTTTAGTTTTCGATTCCCTAGCAACTCTAATTTTGCAGTCCTGTTTAGCTTTACTTATTCCATTTTTAATGTCCCTCTTAATGTCGATATATTGATTAATAAGATGACCCTCATCTCTTATTACATGCCTATAAATTTCTTCTATTTAATCTGATCATACGGATTTTTTTTTTTTGGGGGGGGGGCAGCATGTATAGTGTTTAGAAAGCTCTCATATTGATAGTTCTCGTCGTTACCACAGTCCACAGATGATAGTTGCTCTCTAAGCGAAAATCTGGGACCATTACTGAGTTATCCCTACTATCATACTCCCATACAATGCTAAAGTTAATTGGTTTGTGGTCGCTTGCGCCAAGTTCCTCTGAAGTTTCTTAATTGTAAACAAGGGTTTCTTTGTTTGCCATAATCAAGTCAAACAGGTTATTTCCCCTTGTAGTTTTAATAACAAACTACTCTAAAAAACAATCCTGAGCTACCTCTAAGAAGTCTAATGACTTCTTAGAGGTAGCTCTAACTGGAAATATAGAGTCATTAGACTATATTCCCAGTCAAGGAATTCCAATGAATCTGATTAAAGTTAAAGTCCCCTGGAATTACTGCGTTATCGTACCTTGTGGACCTAACAATTTCCTCACAAAGTAGCCTCCCTTGGTCCCTATCCAAATTGGGGGAACAGTATATCATGCCTAAAATCAATTTTTCGCGCCCCTCTGAAAATTCTACCCAGACAGAGTCAGTAAGTATTATTTCAGACCTTATACCCGTTTTTATGCAACAATTCAAGCGATCTCGAACATACAGTGCCACCCCCACCCCCCTTTTCCAATACTTCTGTTTACTTGGAACATTTTAAAACTCTGATTGTGACTTTCAGCAGGCATGTCCCAATATTTCATATTAAGCCACGTCTCAGTTATGGCAAATGCATCAATGTTACCCGCACTCGCAACTAATCTCAGCTTGTCCATCTTATTTCTAGAACTACGACTATTAATATAAAATAAATTTGGAAACCCCCCTTTTCTTTTCTTTTCTTGCTCATTTCTGTTCCTCCACTATTCTTATTACTGTCTTTATCACCTAGCGTCACTGGCTTTCCAATATTCACCAATAATTCTACCTCATTTTGCCTATAACTGGTTACTTTAAAACTCACACTATTGCTACACTAAGATTTCATTGCTTTCCCACAAAATCCCATACCACTATTTCTAATTTGAAGCCCTAATAGTTCCCTCCACTGCAGTGGCAGTGCCCCCACCCCAAACCTTGATAAGTGAACCCCCATCCTTGGCAAACATGTAATTTCTGTCGTAGAAGAGGTCCCAGTTGTTTATGAATGGTACTGCATTTTCCTTACAGTGTTTGTCCAGCCAACGCCTGACACCAGTTACCTTGGATAACCATTCATTTCCAACTCCTTTCCTTGGCAAAATACCACATATCACAGGGTTCCCACCCTTCCTATTCCTGTCCTATACCTGCTAATCAGGGCTTCACTCCTACGTCTGCCAACATCATTGCCTTCCGCACTTATGCAGATAATAGGATTGCTCCCATGACCTTTCATGATGTTGTATAGATGGCTAACAATATTCTCCATCCCAGCCCCAGGAAACATACCCTCTGCCTCCTCTTCCTATCTCTAAGACAAAAAGCCCTGTCCATAAACTTAATCTAACTGTCCCCAACTAAAAGAATGTTCTTACCTTCACTGTCAGTGTTTGTCGTGATGTTCTCGATTGTATTCGTTAGGATGGCCTTCATTGGAATGGTGTTCCCTGGGGCTTCTCGGGTCATCTGTCAATGCTTCCATGGTGTTTGTTGTGACTTTCCCAGTAGACAACCCACATTCCTCGGGTATCACAGAAAATGGATATCACAGAAAATGCAGATATCTACGTGTCAGCGTGCCAGCGTGCCTCGTTGTGCTCCGGGGGTTTTCTCGTGTTTACACGGTCGCTCTTACGTGCTAGAACTTTAATTTGTGCCATCAATCGTATACGATACATCCCTCTAGCGCCTGGAACCAATCTTGGGCGGAAAACATTATATACTTAGTCAAAAAAGGAGAATTAGTGTGCACTACCTAGCAGAGTTTACTGCCAGAGGGGAATCATAGGCCTGTGTGCCGTGTGCAAAATAATAATAATAGAACTTTTCTTTGTCAGAGGAAAGAAAGTCTCCCTGATAACATTGTGTATACATAGTGTATAGTGTATACTACAGTGGCTCCCTAGTATATAGATGATAAAGGCTAAAGTGTCATTTGAAAACAGGTGAATTTGTAAATGAAGTGATAAGCCTATAGAGGCAGGTGCCAGAAGTCGCCAGAAACTTACCACAGTGGTCAGCTGTTTTAATAATCTTCTTGGCCTGCTAGTGTACTCGCATATAATCTAGTGATACCAGTGAATAGCAGAATACAGTGTTGTAGTAGCAACTAACCAGTATTATAATGGTACTTAGTGGAGTGGAGTGACTTTCATTAGTTTCTTTTTTCTTGAAATACCAGACGTTACTGTGAATTTCATATAACCTGTAGTTACCAGCGGTCGCAATATACACAACGAGAAGCAATTATTACTACAGAAAAAGCGTCCTTCCTCCAAAATTTCCACCAGTCAACTATAGTGATAATATAGCATTTATTGTGGTGGAGACGAAAAAAAACTAGAAAAGCTAGATACAGCGACTGATAAACAAGGGTTGAGGCTCGACCGTTCGTCATTGTAGGAGCTGCCAGCAATCACCGGTTCTTCAACATGCAAGTTATACTTTTGTATCAATCAAATCACATATTACTCGGGTAGATAATTTCAAGTAGATCCTTCATGTGTTAGCCCAAATCACCGACCAGTATGTTTTAAATAAGTGACCCACTGATCAGATCAGACTTGTCCGAACCCTCGACTGGTCCGAACCCTTGATGGTCCGAACCCTTGACTGGTTACAAACGGATTCGTTGGACAATAAAGCAGACTGTAAACGGATGGGGTTGTAGGCTCCCTTATCAAACACAAACAATAAATATAAATCAGGAACGTACACGGTAAGCTGTCCAATATACAAGTACAGTTAGAAATAGAAATACAAATAGCTAGAGCTTCATTTAAGGAGGTTATTAATAGAGTATTCAAGAGGTTGCTAGAAGAATTACAGTAAATCACCCATTCAAATCATTATGGAGCTTTGTGTAGTCTGCAGTCAATCAAACAAACGGGCTTCCACATGGAAAAATTGTCATTTTTGTGGAAATTGGTGTCACACCCCTTGTGCAGATATCCAAGAACTAGCTACAAACAGTATTAAAACAGGGAAGTGTTTTTGGGTATGCCCAAATGAGATAAATCTGTGGACTAAAATCACAAGGGTATTAAAAGAGGATAACATCAAAGCTGCTTTCATAGAAAACCTGGAAGCTTTCTACAACAGATGGGAACATAAAAAGTCTGGGCTGAATGGTACTGCTCTTGATACTGGCCATGTAGTCAAAAACTGTAACGCTGGAGGTGATGTCCTGGTAGTCAGTAAATGTGGGGCCGATAGTGCTGTCCTGGGAGACATTAATGGTGAAGCTGGAGGTGCTGTCCTGGGAGACAGTAATGGTGAAGCTGGAGGTGCTGTCCTTGGAGACAGTAATGGTGAAGCTGGAGATTTTGTCCAGGTAGTCGGGAATTATACACAGGAAGGAATACATATAAATGACCTCATAGGGGACAGGAGCCGTAGTGGGGAAACAAGTGTAGTCAAAGATAAGATAAAACCAATATTGCAAACTAGAAATACCACAGGAAATAGCAAACAAGAGGAATCCACTAGCAATAGTTAGGATATATTACCAAAAACAACTGGTGGGAGCTCCATTGTTGGTGCTAGGGAGGATAGGAATAAGACAGGGAAACATGCACCAACAGGGAATACAGTCACAGAAACCCAAGGCAAACGGAAACCAAGCCTGTGCACATACTATGCACCTGGTATCTGCAGGCATGGGAAATCTGGAAAAACAGACGGGATGTGCAACTATGACCGCCCTAGAAAATGCCGTGCCCATATGACAACAGGAAAATGCAAACTCCCTTCCTGTAAGCTTTTTCACCCTGAAATGTGTACCTCTTCAGTACAGGAAAGACTGTGCTATAACTTAAATTGCCAGGCACACCATCTAAAGGGGACAAAAAGATACAAAACATCCAGGCCATGGGAAAACCTGGGTAGCCACAGCCACTCAAGAGGGAGAGGTTTTTTAGTGCCAGGAAGGAAAAAAAACTGGCAGGAAATGGCAGAAATCGTACACCAAATCCAGTCATTCCTGGAGTGGAGCCACAGTCGATGGCCTCCACTCCAAACCAACAGATACAGATACTAATGCCGGAAAAAAAATCCCCTCCCAATACCAACAATACCACCAGTCCGATGACATTCTTCTTTCCAAATATACAGGGTCTAAAGCCAGCAACAAACAACAAAATACCTTTCATCCGTGGACTGCTTGCAGAGGCAAAGGCAAAGGTTACAACCTATACAGATGTGACAGAGTGAACAGGCAAAAGGGGAGGGTTGGCCTGTACATTGCAGAGTCATTTGTTTGCACAGAACTGCTTAATGCCTCAAATGATGTAGTGGAAGTTTTAGCAGTAAAGGTCGAGAACCAAAACCTAGTCATTGTGGTAGTCTACAAGCCTCCGGATGCAACATCCCAGCAATTCCAGGAACAGCTGTTAAAAATTGACCACTGTCTGGAAAATCTTCCAGCCCCTGCACCCAACATCTTGCTCCTGGGGGATTTCAACTTAAGGCACCTAAAATGGAGGAATATAGCAATTAATATTGCTGCAGTAATAACACCAGGAGGCAGCTCTGATGAAAACTCACACTCACAAGAGCTTTTAAATCTCTGCACAAAATTCAATTTAAACCAGCAAATAATAGAGCCTACTAGACTGGAGAATACACTAGACCTCATCTTCACTAACAATGATGATCTGATAAGAAATGTCACCATATCAAAAACAATATACTCAGATCACAACATAATTGAGGTTCAGACATGTATGCGCGGAGCCCCAGACCGACATAATGAGATTAGTCATGAGGGAGCATTCACCAAATTCAACTTCAATAACAAAAACAAAGTGGGACCAATTAAACCAAGTCCTAACCGATATAAGCTGGGAAGATATACTAAGCAACACAGACCCCAACTTATGCCTAGATCAGATTAACTTGGTGGCACTCGATGTATGCACAAGGCTTATTCCTCTAAGAAAAAGGAGGAGTAGATGGAAAATAGAAAGAGACAGGCGCTCCCTTTACAGGCGACGGAAAAGAATAACAGAGCGGCTAAAAGAGGTCAATATATCTGAAATGCGTAGGGAGACACTGGTCAGAGAAATAGCAAGCATCGAATTTAAGGTAAAGGAATCTTATAGGAGTCGGGAATCGCGGGAAGAACTAAAAGCCATAAACGAAATCGAAAGAAACCCAAAGTATTTCTTCTCCTATGCTAAATCAAAGTCGAGAACAACGACCAGTATTGGGCCCCTACTTAAACAAGATGGGTCCTACACAGATGACAGCAAGGAAATGAGTTAGCTACTCTACTCAAGTCCCAATATGACTCAGTTTTTAGCAAGCCGCTAACCAGACTGAGAGTCGAACATCAAAATTAATTTTTTATGAGAGAGCCACAGAATTTGGTTAACACAAGCCTATCCGATGTTATCCTGACGCCAAATGACTTCGAACAGGCGATAAATGACATGCCCATGCACTCTGCCCCAGGGCCAGACTCATGGAACTCCGTGTTCATCAAGAACTGCGGGAGGCCCCTATCACGGGCCTTTTCCATCCTGTGGAGAGGGAGCATGGACACGGGGGTCGTCCCACAGTTACTAAAAACAACAGACATAGCCCCACTCCACAAAGGGGGCAGAAAAGCAACAGCAAGGAACTGCAGACCGATAGCACTGACGTCCCGTATCATAAAATCTTTGAAAGGGTCCTAAGAAGCAAGATCACCACCCATCTAGAAACCCGTCAGTTAAACAACCCAGGGCAACATGGGTTTGGAACAGGTCGCTCCTGTCTGTCTCAACTATTGGATCACTACGACAAGGTCCTAGATGCACTAGAAGACAAAGAATGCAGATGTAATATATACAGACTTTGCAGAAGCCTTCGACAAGTGTGACCATGGCGTGATAGCGCACAAAATGCGTGCTAAAGGAATAACAGGAAAGGTCGGTCGATGGATCTATAATTTCCTCACTAACAGAACACAGAGAGTAGTCGTCAACAGAGTAAAGTCCGAGGCAGCTACGGTGAAAAGCTCTGTTCCACAAGGCACAGTACTCACTCTCATCTTGTTCCTCATCCTCATATCCGACATAGACAAGGATGTCAGCCACAGCACCGTGTCTTCCTTTGCAGATGACACCCGAATCTGCATGACAGTGTCTTCCATTGCAGACACTGCAAGGCTCCAGGCGGACATCAACCAAATCTTTCAGTGGACTGCAGAAAACAATATGAAGTTCAACGATGAGAAATTTCAATTACTCAGATATGGTAAACACGAGGAAATTAAATCTTCATCAGAGTACAAAACAAATTCTGGCCACAAAATAGATCGAAACACCAACGTCAAAGACCTGGGAGTGATCATGTCGGAGGATCTCACCTTCAAGGACCATAACATTGTATCAATCACATCTGCTAGAAAAATGACAGGATGGATAATGAGAACCTTCAAAACTAGGGAGGCCAAGCATATGATGACACTCTTCAGGTCACTTGTTCTATCTAGGCTGGAATATTGCTGCACACTAACAGCACCTTTCAAGGCAGGTGAAATTGCTGACCTAGAAAATGTACAGAGAACCTTCACGGCGCACATGACGGAGATAAAACACCTCAATTACTGGGAGCGCTTGAGGTTCCTAAACCTGTATTCCCTGGAACGCAGGCGGGAAAGATACATGATTATATACACCTGGAAAATCCTAGAGGGACTAGTACCGAACATGCACACGAAAATCACTCACTACGAAAGCAAAAGACTTGGCAGACGATGCAACATCCCCCAATGAAAAGCAGGGGTGTCACTAGCACATTAAGAGACCATACAATAAGTGTCAGGGGCCCGAGACTGTTCAACTGCCTCCCAGCATACATAAGGGGGATTACCAACAGACCCCTGGCAGTCTTCAAGCAGGCACTGGACAAGCACCTAAAGTCGGTTCCTGACCAGCCGGGCTGTGGCTGGTACGTTGGTTTGCGTGCAGCCAGCAGCAACAGCCTGGTTGATCAGGCTCTGATCCACCAGGAGGCCTGGTCACAGACCGGGCCGCGGGGGCGTTGACCCCCGGAACTCTCTCCAGGTAAACTCCAGTAGTCTCAAGGTTCTTCATCCTTTCTGCCACTCTATTCATCTTCTTGATCCTCAGCTTCAGTCCATGCTGTCCGGTCACTGTCCAGGTTACCCTCCTGACCTGAGGACTCACAACAGGAGGATTACTACGAATCCTTTTTAAACATTTTTGTCTGCATAAATCGCTTTCTACATACTCAGAGTTTACATAATCCCAGTTTTAAGGAATAAAGCATCCTTGAATGCTAATGAACAGCTTATTTACAGCCTTAATGACACTCGCGTAGTCATTACCAATTGAACCAAATTAAGCAGCTAAATTGGCTGAATACCACCAAGATTTATCTATTGTGTATGTGGCAAAAGTTGTTAATTACAGTTGGACGATGAAGACTAGCATCGGGCATCTTGGGCATCGCCTTAAGCTGAAGAGGTCACCTGGTAGTGGCGTCACAGAGGTGATTTCTTACCTTGTTCCTGTTGTTAGTCAGTGGCTGTCTCTGAGTGTATTAAGCTAATTGTTCTGGTTGTTAGTGTTGCTGGTGCATATTAGTCATTGAACTGTGAACATAGTATTAATAATAATAATAATAATGACTGGTGACGAGATGTGCATCAAGAGCTTGAGCTCAAATTATTTTATATTCCTTTACGCTTGTGTGCGAAGAATAAAACACCATTTTATAAGTGATTATGTGTTATCATGCGCTGAGGCTGCCTGTTGTAAGGTGTTAGGAAAACATGTGACGTCACCCACCCCTCTAGGAGCGTGTTTAATAATGGTGAAAAGTTTTTGGCTCTAGGAACTGGAGCTCCCGCATTCCTCATATCAGACCTGAGAGCACACACTTCTGGGAAACAATAAATTCCCAACTGATTTATTGCTTCCCAGAATTATAATTATATAGAAATTACAAATTAAGAAATGTAAGATATGCATTGAGAAGAACAATTACATGTAAGGAATTACATGCGGAAAATATTTAGTAAAAACTAATATGTGTACTACTCTATCGTTATTTAGTTTATTAGTTACAATATTTTATTTCAAGTACGTATTGCCTGGTGGTGACGTATACTTGGGAAACTTATGTAATTTCATGAGAGATTTTGTAATGTGTTGGTAGGACTGATTATCACAAAACTTGGGAAGAGACTTAAACCCATGACAAGTGAGTCCTTAAATTCACAAGTGTATTAACGTACTTGACTCTGAGTTTTAGCTTCACTTACCATAGAGTCAAGCTTCACACGACCTGGATTTATCCTCAAGTGTCTCAGATAACTACCAAAACCCTCAGCAGCTTAGCTTCAAATGTTCAAAAAAGTTACTTTCTAATGCAACGAAGGACGAGAGTAAAATCAAGTGTATTGATGCAAATTTACAAATTTTATGTACCACAATAGTACCTCGATAGTACCACAATAGTACCTCGACAGTACCTCCAGAGTATCTCTATAGTACCACGATAGTACCACGATACTATAACGATAGTACTTCAATAGTACCACGAAAGTACCACGATAGTACCACGATAATACCTCGATAGTACCAAGGTAGTGCCTTGGGAGTATCACGATAGTACCACGATGGTACCTCGATAGTACCTTCATAGTACCACGAAAGTACTACGATAGTACCGCGATAGTGCCTCGATAGTACCAAGATAGTGCCTTGATAGTATCACGATAGTACCACGATGGTTCCTCGATAGTACCACGATAGTACCACGATAGCACTGCGATAGTACAACGATAGTACCTCAATAGTACCTTGATAGTACCACGATAGTACCACGATAGTACCTCAATAGTACCTCGACAGTACCACGATAGTACCACGAGAGCACCTCGATAGTACCAAGATAGTGCCTTGATAGTATCACGATAGTATCACGATGGTACCTCGATAGTACCTCGATAGTACCACGAAAGTACCACGATAGCACCTCGATAGTACCACGATAGTACCTAGATAGTACCAAGAGCGTGCCTTGATAGTATTACGATAGTACCACTATGGCACCACGATAGTACCTCGATAGTACCACCAAAGTAACAAGTTAGTACTTCATTAGTACTACGACAGTACTGCGATAGTACCTAGATAGTACCTCGAAAGTACCTAGATAGTACCACGATAATACCACAATAGTACTTCGATAGTACCCCGATAGTACCACGATAGTACCTCGATAGTAACACGATAGTACCACGACAGTACCTCGATAGTACCACGATACTATCATGGTACTTCGAGAGTACAACGAGAATACCACGACAGTACTTCGATAGAATCACGATAGTACGTCGATAGTAGCTCGATAGTACCACGATAGTACCACAATAGTACCTCGGTTGTACCACGATAGTACCAGGGCAGTACCTCAATAGTACCTCGATAGTACCACAATAGTACCACGAGAGCACCTCGATAGTACCAAGATAGTGCCTTGATAGTATCACGATAGTACCGCGATGGTACCTCGATAGTACCACGAAAGTACCACGATAGCACCTCGATAGTACCACGATAGTACCTAGATAGTACCAAGAGAGTTCCTTGATAGTATCACGATAGTACCACTATGGCACCACGATAGTACCTCGATAGTACCACCATAGTACCACAATAGTACCTCGATTGTACCACGATAGTACCAGGATAGTATTGCGATTGTACCAAGATAGTACCTCGATAGTACCACGATAGTTCCACGATACTACCTCGATAGTAGCACGATAGCACACCGATAGTACGTCGATAGTACCACGGTAGTACGTCGATAGTACCTCGATAGTACCACGATAATAGCACGATAGTAAATCGATAATACCTCGATAGTACCACGATAGTACCTCGATAGTACCTCGATAGTACCACGATAGTACCAATAGAGTACTTCGATAGCACCATGATAGTACCTCGATAGTACCTCGAGAGTACCACGATATTAACACGATAATACCTCGATAGTACCACGATGGTACCTCGATATTACCTCGATAGTACCACGATAGTACAACGATAGTACCACGATAGAACCACTATAGTACCTCGATGGCACTACGAACGTACCACGATAGTACTTCGATAGTACCACGATAGTACCACGATAGTACTACGATAGTGCCTCGATAGTACCTCGATGGCACTACGATGGTACGTCGATAGTACCACGATAGTACCACGATATTACCTCGATAGTACCGCGATAGTACCACGATAATACATTAATAGTACCACGATAGTTCCACGACAGTTAATCGAAAGTTCTTCGATAGTACCACGATAGTAGCGCGATAGTAACCACGATAGCACCTAGATAGTATTACACAGTACCACGATAGTACCTCGATAATTCCTCGCTGGCAACTTCATGGCTGGCAACTTTATGTCTGGTAACTTTATGGCTGACAACTTTATGGCTGACAACTTTATGGCTGACAACTTTATGGCTGACAACTTTATGGCTGGCAACTTCATGGCTGGCAACTTTATGTCTGGCAACTTTATGGCTGACAACTTTATGGCTGACAACTTTATGGCTGACAACTTTATGGCTGACAACTTTATGGCTGACAACTTTATGGCTGACAACTTTATGGCTGACAACTTTATGGCTGACAATTTCATGGCTGGCAACTTTATGGCTGACAACTTTATGGCTGGCAACTTTATGGCTGACAACTTTATGGCTGGCAACTTTATGGCTGGCAACTTTATGGCTGGCAACTTTATGGCTGACAACTTTATGGTTGACAACTTTATGGCTGACAACTTTATGGCTGACAACTTTATGGCTGACAACTTTATGGCTGGCAACTTTATGGCTGACAACTTTATGGCTAACAACTTTATGGCTGACAACTTTATGGCTGGCAACTTTATGGCTGACAACTTTATGGCTGGCAACTTTATGGCTGGCAACTTTATGGCTGACAACTTTATGGCTGACAACTTTATGGCTGACAACTTTATGGCTGGCAACTTTATGGCTGACAACTTTATGGCTGACAACTTTATGGCTGACAACTTTATGGCTGACAACTTTATGGCTGACAACTTTATGGCTGGCAACTTTATGGCTGACAACTTTATGGCTAACAACTTTATGGCTGACAACTTTATGGCTGGCAACTTTATGGCTGACAACTTTATGGCTGACAACTTTATGGCTGGCAACTTTATGGCTGGCAACTTTATGGCTGACAACTTTATGGCTGACAACTTTATGGCTGACAACTTTATGGCTGGCAACTTTATGGCTGACAACTTTATGGCTGGCAACTTTATGGCTGACAACTTTATGACTGGCAACTTTATGGCTGGCAACTTTATGGCTGACAACTTTATGGCTGGCAACTTTATGGCTGACAACTTTATGGCTGACAACTTTATGGCTGGCAACTTTATGGCTGACAACTTTATGGCTGACAACTTTATGGCTGGCAACTTTATGGCTGGCAACTTTATGGCTGACAACTTTATGACTGACAACTTTATGGCTGACAACTTTATGGCTGACAACTTTATGGCTGACAACTTTTTTGAATATGAAAGTGATATTAATTTACTTTTAGTAACAAAACGATATTTTTACTGATGGACTTCAGAATATTAATGAAGGTTTTATGTAAGATGTATGATGTAACATAATTTTTTTCTGAGTTGGTCTAAATTGTAGTTTTTCTCAAATTGTTATAAATCTTAGAATAGTTGGAATTAGATAAATTACAATGAAATCAAAGATACACGTTTGTTAGGAAAACAAGGTAGAAAACACAGTATTATGATCAAACATCATTCATATGATACAAGAAAGGACTTAATTAAATCAGCAATTACAATGAAAAATGGAGTGTACATCAACGAGTGTCTAACGAGAAAACGTCAAAACCTTCTGTTCAGGTTGAGAAAACTTAAACAGGAAAGCAAAATACATCAGTGTTTCACTCGAGATGGGAAAATACTAGTTAGAAAAACATCAACAGGACAACTATTAATATACTATCTCAAATGAACATGATTTCTCTACCTTCCTTAGAAAAGCTGACATTTCTGTAACAGATTAGATAAGTGTCCTTAACACATATATACGTGTGGTGCATATAGTGTTCGTTACTATTATATTATTGTACATTATTATTTTTTTCTTTTACTAGCTAATACCAGCTACCTCAAATACTTTTTACTTTTTAATTGCTATTAATTGCTCATAATTTTGTGTTGGAAGTCAAATCTTACTCCAAATTAATGTTATTCATGGTTGCTACCTGTCCATTTAATTCTGTTTACCATTACTTTTTTTAGTCCCTTTTATATATTGTGTGCAATTAGTGTATACTCCAATTATATTACTGTGTGAGTCCCAAAACTATCTTTTGCTAGCTAGTACCAACTACCTCATATTTTTTTTATAGTGCAATTAATTGCTCAACTTATGATACATTACAAATCAGATCTTACTCCCAGATCAATATTATATCATAGTGACTATCTGTTCATTGAACTTTGTTTACCATTACTTAATTTAGTCCCTTATATATTTTCTCCTTTATTTTAGCTTTAGGTAACTACCTTAGTTCATATACCCACAATTGTTAAAATAATCAAGGTGCTATTCTCAGGTGCTAAAGTTAATAAGTTCACTATTTTGCCATTATATTCCAAAACTCATTTATTTCATTACCACTTTATTTGTTCACCACAACTTATATTAGTCCCTTTTACATTGTCTCCTTTATTTTAACTTTAAAGAACTATATTTTAAGAACTGCCTATTATTATATTCCCAAGCTCCTTTATTTGATCATCACTTTATTTGTTCACCACAAATTATTTTAGTCCTTTTTATATTGTTTCCTTTAGTTTAGCTTTAAAGAACTACCTTAGCTCATATTTTTACTTTTGTTAAAATAATTCAGGTGCTATTTTTTAGCTTTAGAATATTTACTTTGTCTTATACTTAATTCTAACTATAGATTAACTATAAATCTTATGATTACAAGCATTTACCCTGATACCAACCTCTTACTGAATGACTTAAATGAATCAAACAGTAACTGTAGTAACTGCACAGCAAAACAGTCAAAGGCACTTCTCAGAGCCAACAACAACATAAATGACTCTAACTACAATATCAGATCTTTAAGCAAATATTACGATGACCTCCTAGCATTACTAAATTCACTGCATGCCAGTATATCCATCATTACTCTCACCGAAACCTGGCTAAAGCATGATACTACAGATGTCTATGCCATTCCTGGTTACACAGCCATACACAACTGTAGGCCAGATCAACAAGGGGGTGGCACAGCTATATACTACTCAGACCAACTAGAATGTATCACTAATACTTGCACAAGGGATGAACATGGGGAATATATAATAGCTAAATTCAAATCCAAATACCTACAAAAATCTCTCACAGTGATAAACATCTACAGAGTTCCACAGTCAAACATTAGCTGTTTTAGTGACAACCTAGGAAGTATGATAACTGATGCACGCATGAACAAAGATCACTTACTACTCTCAGGTGACTTCAGTATAAATCTCCTGCAAGACCAGGACCCACACGTTACTGAATTCACAAACACTATGAGTAACTGCTAGTGGCTACCAACAGTACGTAACCTTTATTCGGCGCATGTACACACCCTCATTTACAGGCTATCTCCCCCAACCAGCGAACCAGGTTACTAAGATTTGATGATGGGGCCCCGTCGTTCAACTAGTGACCAGGTTCTAGCCAATAAGAAGATGGTTTTGGCAATCGCAGAGGTTATGTGGGTACCGCTCTCCTGTCTGCCCTTGTCATTCCCATTCTAGAGCTGGTTGAAGCACGGTCTGCTATCTTGTGGCTTCTATTTCTGCCTTGCTTACCGTGGAGTGCACTATACTTATCACTGTACATAGTGTACATATTGCTGTTCTAAATTGGTGAAGGATAATATAAGTCTAAACTTTTTCTGCTGTGTTTATTTTGCTCCCATTACACCCGGGATAACAGGCCATTTGGAATCCTGGGTTGTAATAGAAGGGCAAAAAAATTGTATTATGAGAACAGATTATCCAACTTAAAAGGTAATATAAAAAAGACCTGGAAACCCCTATCAGAAATTCTAGGAGCAAAAAAGATATCACGAAACAGCAAAATTGAACTAACAAAGCCAGATGAACCCCAACTCCCACCAACTGAAACAGCAAACAGACTCAATGATTTCTTCTCCACCACAGGAAAAAACCTTGCAAACAAAATCCCAAGCTCAAATTCCCCACCCAATGACTACCTCACTGGCAACTACTCGAACGCACTGTTCCTAGCTCCGACTAACCCAACAGAAGTCTCCCTTATTATCAACACACTAAAAAACAAGACAGGAGATTTAAATACCTTACCACCCTTCATATACAAAAAAGTGTCGCAAGTGCTGTCACCAATCATTGCAACACTCTTTAACACCATCGAACCCTCTACCTTCCCTACAGTTCTCAAAATAGAGAGGGTCACCTCGATCCATAAAGGAGGAGACCTAACAGACTCGAATAACTATAGGCCAATATCCAACTTACACCCTCTCTCAAAAATCTTCGAAAAATTAATTCATAAGTGAATCTATTCCTACCTCATCTCCCACAACATACTCAACCCCTGTCAGTTTGGGCTCAGACCTAATAAAAATACGAATGATGCTATTATACACATGCTAGAACAAATATACACTGCACTTGAGAAAAAAGAAGTCCTACTGGGAATCTTCATTGATTTACGTAAAGCTTTTGATACAGTTGACCACGACTTGCGCCACATAAAACTCGCACTGTGGTATAAGAGGGCACTCCCTCAACTACCTAAAGTCTTACCTCAGCAACAGAAGCCAATATGTGTACACAAATGGAGCAAACTCTTCCGCACAGCCAATTACAGTTGGTGTCCCACAGGGAAGTGTCCTTGGCCCTCTTCTCTTTCTCGTTTACATAAATGACCTACCAAATTCATCGCAACTACTCAAACCCACACTATTTACAGATGACACTTCATACGTCTTCTCTCACCCGAGCTCAGTCATGCTAACCAATACTGTGAATACCGAATTACGGAAAATATCTACCTGGATGAGGACTAACAAACTTACTCTAAACATTGACAAAACCTACTTCATTCAATTTGGTGTCAGAGCTACAGATGTCCCTCTTAACATAATGATAAACGGATCACCTATCACAAAGCTCACAGAGGGAAAATTCTTAGGAATCCACCTTGATAATAGACTCAAATTTCAAACATATATACAACAAATTTCCAAGAAAATTTCCAAGACCGTTGGCATACTATCGAAAATACGGCACTATGTTCCACAGTCACCCCTCCTGGCCCTATATCACTCACTTATTTACCCCTATCTCACCTATGGAATTTGTGCATGAGGCTCAACAACAATAAATCATCTCAGACCATTAATTATCCAACAAAAGGCTGCAGTCAGAATGATAACAAATTCCCACTACAGGCAGCACACTCCACCAATATTCAAAACTCTAAACCTACTCACCATACAAAACATCCATACTTATTATTGTACCTACTACATACATAGAACATATAACTCGGATATAAACCCTCCCCCCAAATGTCTCCTTACCAGCCTCAACAGAACACATGACCATATCACAAGGCACAGATCACTCTTTGATATTCCTCGTGTCCATCTCACACTATGCAAAAACTCAATGCACATAAAAAGTCCAAATATCTGGAATTCATTACCTGTAAATATAAAAGAAACACTGTTTATAAATTCAAGTCTCTTCTTAAAAATCACTTACTCACCCACAACCAAATAAATACTGAATAATTGTATCTCATAAATTTTTAACCTGTGACCCAATCAAACTTTGTTATTTTTAATTACATTACCTAACAGAATACTCCATTCTACTGAATGCTCAGCAACACAGTAAATGACCATATGACCTGTCTTTGTAATACTCATTTGTGCTTAATTGTTAACTGTTTACTGCAATGTTTACCACTGAATATATCATTGCTTAGTTAATTTTAAGTTAATTTTAAGCCTGCCCATAATGCTCCGCATACAAGGGGCTTTGGCATGTTACACTTAACCACTGTATTTCCTTGTACTTCTATGTATCATGTTCAAATTAATAAATAAATAAATAAATAAAAAATGTCTCTTATAAGTGAGTTTAAGCTTTCACAGTTTTTGTGCTTTATTAAGAGTAAGTTTAGCACCCACTTTGAGATGTGTAAATTATAAGTAGTTTATTTTAGCAATTTTACATGTAATAACTAGAGAACATCTCGTGTTATTGGTTTCAAACCCTAAATACTGATGAAGGTTAATTGTTTGTTTCTTTTGGTTTTGATCTTTTTGGCTGTTAATTAGCAAATTAAAACAGTTTTATCAAATTTAATTCTATGAAAAATAAAAATATGTATTTTTTAATTTGATTGAAGATAATTTTGAAATATAATGAATGTAAATAAAAAATATGAAAAGAAAACAAAAAACCGACAGATGTTGTACAACTGTTGTACAAATGTTGCACAAATGTTCCACAAATGTTGCACAAATGTTGCACAAATGTACAAATGTTGCACAAATGTACAAATGTTGCACAAATGTTCCACAAATGTTGTACAAATGTTGTACAACTGTTGTACAAATGTTCCACAAATGTTCCACAAATGTTGCACAAATGTTGCACAAATGTACAAATGTTGCACAAATGTTCCACAAATGTTGTACAAATGTTGTACAACTGTTGTACAAATGTTCCACTAATGTTCCACAAATGTTGCACAAATGTTGCACAAATGTACAAATGTTGCACAAATGTTCCACAAATGTTGTACAAATGTTGTACAACTGTTGTACAAATGTTCCACAAATGTTCCACAAATGTTGCACAAATGTTGCACAAATGCACAAATGTTGTACAAATGTTGTACAAATGTTGTACAAATGTTGTACAAATGTTGCACAAATGTACAAATGTTGCACAAATGTACAAATGTACAAATGTTGCACAAATGTTGCACAAATGTTGCACAAATGTACAAATGTTGCACAAATGTTGCACAAATGTACAAATGTTGCACAAATGTTGCACAAATGTACAAATGTTGCACAATTGTACAAATGTTGCACAAATGTTGCACAAATGTACAAATGTTGCACAAATGTTGCACAAATGTTGTACAAATGTACAAATGTTGCACAAATGTTGTACAAATGTTGCACAAATGTACAAATGTTGCACAAATGTTGTACAAATGTTGCACAAATGTTGCACAAATGTTGTACAAATGTACAAATGTTGTACAAATGTTGCACAAATGTTGTACAAATGTTGTACAATTGTACAAATGTTGTACAAATGCTGTACAAATGTTGTACAAATGTTGTACAATTGTACAAATGTACAAATGTTGCACAAATGTTGTACAAATGTTCAAATGTTGTACAAATGTTGCACAAATGTTGCACAAATGTTGTACAAATGTTCAAATGTTGCACAAATGTACAAATGTTGCACAAATGTACAAATGTTGCACAAATGTTGCACAAATGTATAAATGTTGCACAAATGTTGTATAAATGTTGCACAAATGTTGTATAAATGGTGCACAAATGTTGTATAAATGGTGCACAAATGTTGTATAAATGTTGCACAAATGTTGTATAAATGTTGCACAAATGTTGTATAAATGTTGTATAAATGTTGTATAAATGTTGCACAAATGTATAAATGTTGCACAAATGTTGTATAAATGGTGCACAAATGTTGTATAAATGTTGCACAAATGTTGTATAAATGTTGCACAAATGTTGTATAAATGGTGCACAAATGTTGTATAAATGGTGCACAAATGTTGTATAAATGTTGCACAAATGTTGCACAAATGTTGCACAAATGTTGCACAAATGTTGTACAAATGTTGCACAAATGTTGTATAAATGTTGCACAAATGTTGCACAAATGTTGCACAAATGTTGTATGAATGTTGCACAAATGTTGCACAAATGTTGCACAAATGTTGCACAAATGTTGTACAAATGTTGCACAAATGTTGCACAAATGTTGTATAAATGTTGCACAAATGTTATACAAATGTTGCACAAATGTTGTATAAATGTTGCACAAATGTTGCACAAATGTTGTATAAATGTTGCACAAATGTTGTATAAATGTTGTATAAATGTTGCACAAATGTTGTATAAATGTTGTATAAATGTTGTATAAATGTTGCACAAATGTTGCACAAATGTCTCATTTATTAACTTTTATTCTCAAAACGGTTAAGTATTAAACCATACCCCCGGCCGGGATTGAACCCGCGGTCATAGAGTCTCAAAACTCCAGCCCGTCGCGTTAGCCACTAGACCAGCTAGCCACAATAAGATTCATCCAACTAGGTATATTTCTACACCATAGGAAAGTTAGCACAGGCACCTCTGTGACCACAAATGCAAGTTTTTACAGACGAATCTCCAGCTAGCGTGGCCGTGACGAACTCTAGCTCAAGTCCCTTCACTGCCGTCAACATGACTTAAGAAATCGTAATGACTGGTAATGAAGGGTTTGTTTGCAATCGTGGCATTACGATTTCTTGAGTCCGGTTAAGTATTATTTTGCATTATTACATTATTTTGTATTGATACTGGTGAGGGGCTTTTGATCCAAGGAACGTGAATTAGCTTCACATTCCTTTAAATCTGAATGTATCACATTCCACAGGCGCTGTATAACCCCTACTAGTTTAACGCTTTCCATTGGTAAAAATACAACAATTATGAACAGTATAGTTGTTTTAATAATTGATTCATCATTTGTAATGGATGATTTTTTTTTTTATTTTGAGCTGTGTAGCTGCAAATTGCTGGTTTCTCTGCAGTAACTTGAGAATGCCTCTTCCGATCGGCTTTAAACTTTTAGTGTGGATGTGGTCTTCCTCTTATTTTTAATCTGAGTGAGTTTTAATTAATATACCTATTATATAAGCCAAATTGTTTTCTGTGAAGTGATAGTAAAAATGTCTTTTCTGATCAGAAATAAATCAGGTTATTTGACTTTATTGGTTTAATGCTGAGTTAAATCTATGATAATATATCTTAATTACTTACTAGCATAGTTACTTAAACCTTAAATGCTGGTAAATCTTACTTAGCAAAAAAGTATAGTTTCATGTTCGTCTGTGTTCTTCCCAATTTACTTTTTTTTTTTTTAAGAAAAAGTGACAGATTTGAAATATACATTTTCTAGTTATAATTTCTGAGTCCATCATGAAATTGGTTTCACTTTTAAAATCAGACCACGTGATTAAAATCCTGACTGGCGTCAAACTTAAGATGCAGGATTATTCTAGTATGTTTGTTCCTCTGAGGTAACAAGACAGTTCCTCCTTAGTCTGACTTTATTACAAACACAGAATGGCCTGTGACCTGGTCGTAATGGGTTTGGAACAAGACAAACAAGCAGTAATATTTAACTCTTATTTCCTTCAACAGATATCTATACAATTATGTACACTTATGTACACCATGTACAAGAGTTGAATATGAGTGTATCACACAGTGGCAAAGAATGGCAAAGGCAGAAGCCAGAGAGAGAACCGTACTCAACCTGGTAGAGACAAGTTTGGCAAATGCTTACCGTGAGTGAACCACGTCGCACCAGCATTTGGTGGGCTTGCCTGTGATTGGACGGTGAACCAAGGTACTGATTTAACGATGGGTACCCTAAAAAATCGTTAAACCCTTAGCACTTGGTTCGCGATTAGGAGGCAGCCTATATGCTGAATAAATGTAACATACTCTTTACATGAAATACCCCCACCCCAAAAGGGTTCTAATAGCCAGGACTAGGCTTCCACCTCCATGGGTTGTGTGCCGCCTTGATGTTGGTGAGGGGCTCTTGATTTAGGGAACTGGATCTGTGCTCCAGTTCCCCGAATTAACCCTGAATGCCTTCCACATCCCCCCCCAGGCGCTGTATAATCCTCCGGGTTTAGCGCTTCCCCCTTGATTATAATAATAATAATAGTGTGCCGCCATGGCACTGAACAATAATTGAACCGTCTTTACTCTCATCCATCCAACTCATTAGACAGGGCTCAACTTTTCTCGAGACTTAAAGTCAAACTCTATCCTAAAGTGAGACAGTGGACAGTAGGGTTAACATTAGTTCAAGACAACTGTGAACAGAAACAGAATATCTCCTCACAAAAAAAAAAAAAAGTGAAACATTTTATATAAACAAATAGGGGGAAAAAAGCTAGGCTGCCCATATAGTCCCTAACACATCTTAACCTAAATTTAAATACAGGAAATGAAATCAGCCAGCTTATTAGCCTTGCCAGGAATATGTACAATATGAAGATTGTAGGGTTGCAGCCTGAGACTCCATCTCATCAGATGTGTTGTAGTTTTTCATGGAGCTGAGGTAGACTAGTGGATTGTGATCTCTCTAGACTGTGACCACTTGGGATGACTGCCCCATGTAGCCCTCAAAAGGAGCGAGAGCTCCTTTTTCAATTGTGGCGTAGGCCCTCTCATGAGGATGATACTTGGCCGAGAAGTAAGCCACAGGCTGCAAGCACTCTTCCCCAGATATTTGTAGGAGTACTGCCCCTACCCCTGACTCACATCAACCTGTAATGTAAAGGGTTCTGAAAATTCAGGAGAGACGAGAATGGGTGCAGTACAAAGTATCCGTTTGGCTTTGTTAAATGCAACACGGAATTCTAGGATTCATTGATATTTGGTTTTATGACTGGTAAGCGAGATTAGGGGGACTACAACATCTGCAAAGTTCTTATAGTATCGTCTGTAGAAACCTACTATCCTCAAGAAATGCTGGAGGGATTTTCTATCATAAGGTGCTAGGTAATTCTTAATGGTAAGAATTTTAGTAAATTTAGTGGCCACCTTACCACTACCTACTTCATGGCCCTAAAAGGTAATAGTAGACTGGCCAAAGGATGACTTACACAAATTAATAGTTAACTGCAAACTCTTAAACTTCTCAAAGAGAGCTTTAAGCCTAGAAATATGTTGGTCCCACGTGTCTTAGACTATAACTATGTCGTCTATAAGCTGCTGTGCCTTCTAGTCCTTCAATAGCCTGATGGATCAGCTTCTGGAATGTTGCCAGCAAGTTTTACATTCCAAATGGTGTTACTGTATATTGGTAGTGTGAAGGAAAAGTGTGGATGGTGGTGGTAATCTGCTTGTTCTGTTTGGGTGGGTACATATTTCCCACTTTTCCCCCCACTTCTACACCTGGTGGGAGGTAACATATGTATCTCTGACCTGTGTTGAGTCACTTGACTAGCAGCTCTCATTGAATCTGTAAATATCCATTCCACTCCTGTCTAATTTATTATGTGTTTGTGATTGTTTGTCTTCATAAGAACTTCACTCTTATTTGGGGTTTTGGACTTAAATTTATTCCTGCCTTGTTTCGAATTTACAGTTCTCATTTTTTAAATACTCACCATTTTCTTTTATAGGCCGTTCACCTGTCGTGGGAGTAATTTATCGAGGTGTGTAAACTATTTTTTTTTCTTCCACATTTTAGCCTTGATTGTCGGCTCAGATCATCCGACTCGTGCAGTGATAAGGGAGAATTTATCCGGAAAAGATCAGAAGACGTCGCTACACCTCTCTACCTACACTGGTCACGCACCACCCTTTAACACGTAGCCCACCACCCAGTCAACTACACACCATTCAAACAGCCTTCTCCCATTTGTAACGACACCAGCATTCATAGTGATTTTTGAATGGCTTATTAACTACTTCAACACTGTGGTGGTCAGAGGGTCACTCAACCTCTCCTCGGCAGAATATATAAGCATGTTGGGTTGGAAGGTTCAGTTCACACCAGAGCACTGCTTACTCACGATGCATTACTCTAACAGAGTAAAGATCAAACCAGCGAGTGGCATAACCAATGAGTCGTCCAAACTAGCACTTGCAGCTGTCGTTAGTGGCAGGCTGCAAGTCAAATGTAATGCGATTTTATCGCTCAAGGAGGCCTTTGTTGTCGTCTGTACAGAGGACACAGAGGCTGAGAAACTACTTACCACCACTGCTACTACCACTCTACGAGACCAGGGATTTCTTGTCTTGACTTCCCCAGCACTGAGGGCCAGGAGAACTGTGTTCCTCAAGCGACTCGACAACCTTATCACTGTACAGGCCACTGAAGAAATCAAGTCATCTATCGAAGCAAAGAACCCTTGGGCCAAGGTGGACTTCATTACTAAAATACCCAATGCTTCATCCATGCTGAAGGTCACCTTCAGTGACGTCAACATGGCAGCCAGAGCTCTCGCTGAGGGCCTGGCTATTCACTACTTCCACATCAACCCAGCCTTCATCGAAGCAGAGAAATTCCAACATATCTCACAGTGCTATAATTGTTACTCATACTTACACACCACAAATGATTGTCCTACTAAGGACAAGAAGTTCTGCTCCACCTGTGGCCGTGAGGGTCATGACTTCAAGAATTGCACTACTGCTTCACCACCTAAATGCTTGAACTGCAAGAATGACCACCATACTCTTGCTGCCAGGTGCCCTACCAGAAGAGACATACTCAAGAAACAACAACAACAACAACAACAAAAGAAACCCAACCCACAAGCAACCACATATTCTGCTATCGCCAAGCTTCAAGCAGACACTACCAAGATACTACATGCCACGCAAGCTGCTCCCACCACTTCCCTGCCAGCACCTACTGCCGACTCCACCAAGATTCTTTGTTGCATTATGTATGCTCATGTACAGAATGCAGCTGAGCCTGGTTCCTTCAACACCACCATCAATGAACTTTTCAAACTAAATAATATGCCTGGCCTCACATTCCCTGCATCACCACCTTCCACTGAGATCCTAAAATCTACTGCAAATATTACCAGCATCACCGCTGCTCCATCGCTGTCACAACCTCCACTAGACACAGAGATGGACCAATCAGAGACCTCTGAGACGTCGGCAAAACCCACCAATGAGAGTCCACTACCGCTTTCATCCACTGCTAGAGCAACTGACCAGTCGGAAATCTCGCCTTCACCAGTTCAGCCACCAGCCAAGAAAGCAAAAACACAAGACACTGCGGATGCACCTCACGGTGCCACTGTCACTGACACTGCTGCACCACAACGGGTCCGATATCTAAAGGGTGTATACTTCTACACAACCAAGGAGTATAAGAACACAATGCTGTCTTCAGAAATCCATCATCACCTCCAGGACGGAACAGTCAAGTATACCTACGACCAAACTGCTACATACACCACTGAAGACATGACCAGACTACTCACTGCCAACACCCAACACCTTGTGGAAGTCAAGTACACCTCAAAGAGGAAATTCAGGATGCTTCAGAATAGGGACCTTGAAGACGGTACCCTCGTCTAGCACGACTATCCATGACCATTCATCCAGCACTTTGCTGTCCGCTAAAGCTGGGGTGTGGCTCCAATCAACCCTGTAACTGCTGCCTCTGCCCGACTGCGCTTCTCTTTGGGGAAGTCAGCGCAAGATAGAAGAAGACGACATCCTCCAACCGGAGGGCCAAGAAAGAAGAAAGATGATTATCGTCACCCCCCACCCGGGGGGCCACTGCTGGGTCACCATCTGGAGAAGACCTGGGCCAGAAGGACCTGCGAATCAACATGAATGAAAATGAACACCAACACACGACACTCCACACAGGAGAGCACAGCGCTAGCACGATCGACACCATGCATTGCCCTTCTAGGGCATGGTTGGTGCCAGAGCCCGAGTTTGTACCTTACAAGATGAGGGGGGTACTTGTGCCTCCTCCCATGGGAGACTTAGGTCTCAGACACTCCCTAGACAGGGAGCCAGTGCCGGGCCACCACTTGGAAGGGCCCGGGCCGGGAAAATACCGGCGAATCTTTAACAACAACAACCGTCGACTGTCAAGTCACGATCAGCTGTGACCCCCCTCCCCCATTAACAATGGCTTGGAGTTCCAGAACCATTCAAAACTACATTATTATTATTATAATCAAAAAGAAGCGCTAAGCCACAAGGGCTATACAGCGTCAAAACTATATGCTCAGAACATCGGCACTGCACCATTCTACACTACTTCATTGTGTACATATTAGCCTTGGATCACTCAAGGGAATGCTTTCCACGTGAATGAAAGGCATGAAAAATAAATAAACGACTCTAGGATTGATAATGAAGACATTTTTTAAGCTTTTTAATTAAAATTAAATAAGAATAAAAATTGGCCGTTGTGGTTCTAGTTAGTTATAGGAGTATGTAAAGCCCAGGATGGTCTTCTGATATTTGAAGAAATGATGTAGGTTATCCTTTGGTGGCATTCATCCGATGTTCTGGAATCTCCTGTTACTACTTAGTTTAATTGAAGCACCACAAGTATGAAATTAGAGGTGAGAAGAAGCCGTAATGTCATGCTAAGCCCAGTAGACAGGTATCTTGCTCCTCTTTCCAGTCTACCATGGATGACCAGGCCAGCAGCAGAGCTGTTAACAAAGAAAATAAACTGGTTACCAAAAGGTCAAAAACGTACAACACTGAAGAAAGAAAGGGTGATGTTTTAATTCTAATTTCATTACTGCCAACCAGAAAAATAAAGACAATGAACAGAAGTACTCCTGGTAGATCACCTTACCTGATTAGGAGAAGAGTGGAGATTATTATTATTATTAAAGATTCGCCGGTATTCTCCCGGCCCGGGCCTTTTCCAAGTGGTGGCCCGGCCTTGGCTCCCTCTTTAGGGAGTGTCTGAGACCTAAGTCTCCCATGGGAGGAGGCACAAGTACCTCCTCATCTTTGGGACCAACTGTCCCCAGGCCTAGCCACAAGCTAGGCCTCTCTGGTCTGCCATCCCCGCCACAAGGGGGCAAATGGGAATGACAGTCTTATGAGCTAAAGGCTCGGGCTCAGGCACCTAGAAGGGTTAGGCATGGTGTCGATCAGAGTGGAGATGAAATGACTCTCCAAACTTCAACCAACACCAAGTAAGGCTAATACTACAAGTAGAAAATAAAGCATATCAGAGCATAACAGTAACTGGAGTTCACTTCAGCCTGCTAGATGGAAGTGCGGGCAGTAAGACACCAATGGTTTCTGGCTGTCTGAACAACCATAACCCTACTTAATACCGGCTTTTCCCTCACAATCACTAATTATTTACATAGTTCATTTTTCATTTTGCTTAAAGTAGAATTAGCTTCATGTTTAATTGTTTTATATTACTTACTGATTTACATTATAATAAAATTGTTTATCTTACTATGTTATCATTAAATTTTCTATCTTTTTATTTCCATAAGGAGGAGCCAGCCTTGTCACAGACCCTGTCTGAGGGTCTGACAGGTCTGAGTAAACCTTCATAGTAGTGACGTCCTGGAATTACGAAGGCAAAGATTTCCTTCACCTTACACAAATAACCCGCACATAGAAGAGAGGAGCTTACGACGACGTTTCGGACCGACTTGGACTATTTACAAAGTCACAGTGTGGCTTTGTAAATGGTCCAAGTCGGACCGAAACGTCGTCGTAAGCTCCTCTCTTCTATGAGCGGGTTATTTGTGTATCGTTCCAGTCGTGGTATTGTACCTTTTCTTGTTATTTCCTTCACCTTATCTGTCAATGGTACCTGATAGTAACCTTTAAGGAGGTCCAACTTTGAAACAAAAGTAGCCTTATCCACAAAGTCGACTACATCATCCAAATGTGGCAGATGGTAAGCATCTGGAATAGTGAACTCTTTCACCTGTACACATTCGGAAATCTCCATCAGACTTCTTACAAGGATGCACCGTGAAGCCCACGGACTAGATGACTCCTCCAGTAATCTGTGTTCTAACAGAAATTCTACATCCTGCTGGAGTAGCCTCTGTTTTTCAGGATTAGCTCTGTATGGGGAGAGTTTAATAGGTTTAGAGTTTCCAATATCTACATCATGATATCCTAGTGTACATTTTTTGGGACATCTGAAAATATGTCAGGGTAAGATTGTACTAGTGCTGCTAAACCTATTACTTGATTCTTAGACATCCCCATCATTAAAGGGCTAGGGTCCTTGATGACAAAACAGGGAAGCCTTACTTGAATTTAGGGAATAATGTGCAAGGAGTCAGGGTCATCTACAAAGGCAGAGGACAGAGTCATTATTGCGACTTTATCTAGGCCATTAAATATTTTAATCTGGTGACCTGTACTTAACTCAGTGGTGACCTGTACTTAACTCAGTGGTGACCTGCACTTAACTCAGTAGTGACTTGTACTTAACTCTGTGAACATATGTCATGTGTGCTCTCTGTGAATCTGAACAAGATGTCCACTCCTTAGCAACTCTAGCAGCAGCTAAAGGAAGAGCTGAGGGTGGCTAAGCTTGAGATACAGCTACTGATTGATAGTAATCCTCGTAGTAATTCCCCTATTGAGAATCCTCAAGCCAAGAGAGGAACCTGGACAGTGGCTAGAAAGCATGGGACAAAGTTAAGAATCAAGAGGACAGATGGAGAGGTTGAATCAACGAAGATCCAGGAAACTATTGAATAAACATTGAACGCATTCTCAATGCTACCCGATGAATGTGAGTCGACTACTGGGAACATCACGACGAATGACGCCAAGGAAGTGAAGCCAGCCAGTGAAGACATCCCAGCAAAGACCATCTCTACTAAGACCATCGAGAATGTCATGCACACTCCCAGTCAAGGTAAGAACATTGTTGTAGTTGGGGACAGTCAGATTAAGTTTATGGATAGGGATTTTTGTCTTAGGTATAGAAATAGGAGGTAGAAGGTGTGTTTTCTAGGGGTTGGGATGAAGCATATTATTAGCCATGTGGGCGACATCGTGAGAGGTACTAGAAGCAATCCTACTATCTGTCTCAGTGCCGGAGGCAACAGTGTTGGCAGAAGTAGGTGTGAGGACCTGATTAGCAGGTATAGGTCAGCAATAGACATAATTAGGAAGAAGGTTGGGAACCTTGTCATATGTGGTATTTTGCCAAGGAGACGAGTTGGAAATGAATGGTTGTCCAGGGCAATTGGTATCAATTACTGGCTGGACAAATACTGTAAGGAAAATGCAGTAACATTCATTGACAACTGGGACCTCTTCTATGGCAGAAATGACATGTATACCAGGGATGGGGTTCACTTATATAGGTCTGGGGGGAAGCACTGGCAACTGCAGTGCAGGAAGCTGTTAGGGCTTTAAACTAAGAATAGTTAGTGGTATGGGTTTTGGCAGGTAAACAGTGAAGTCCCAATGTAGTAATATTGTGAGTTCTAGGGGATCTAGTAATAGGCAGAATGAGGTGGATATTGGAAAGCCAGTGGCACTAGGTGACAAGAACAGTAATAGGTTTAGTGGAAAAACAGAAATGAGCAGGATGGGTAAAGAGTGCTAGGAATAAGATGGACGAGTTGAGATTAGTTGCTAGTGCAGGTAACATTGATGTATTTTCCATAACTGAGACGTTGTTTAATTCGAAAAGTCGGGACATGCCTGCAGAATGTCACATTCAGGGTTTTAAATTGTTCCAGGTGGATAGAAGTATCGGGAAGGGGGGTGGGGTGGCACTGTATGTCCGAGATCGCTTGAACTGTTGCATAAAACAGGGTAATAAGTCTAAAGTAACACATACCGAGTCTGTCTGGATAGAATTTTCAGAGGGGCATGAAAAATTTATTCTAGGAGTGATATACCATCCCATAAACTTAGATAGAGACAAAGGGAGACTACTATGGGAGGAAATTGTTAAGGCCACAAGGCACGATAATCTAGTAATTCTAGGAGACTTTAACTTTGGTCAGATTGCTTGGAATTTCTTGACTGGGAATTTAGAATCTAATGACTTCTTAGTAGTTCAGGATTGTTTATTGAAGCAGTTTGTAACAGAACCTACAAGGGGAAACTAGCTTGACTTGGTTCTGGCAAACAAGGAAACCCTTGTTGAAAGCGATACGAGAAATGATCGTGCGGCAGAACCCCCCCACACAACTCGTATCATCTTTGGTGCAACAACGGCACCAAGATCCTAGTAATACTTCTAATCCTGGTGTTTTGGATAATACTACTCAGACTAGATGACTAGTATCAGAAAGTGTATCTGACAAAAAGATTCGGTCAGCAATGAGTCCTTATTTATCGAGAGGAAAAGTAGGACTTTACAAATCCCATCTAACTCAGATGGTTACTTTCTGAGACACCGGCAGTTATCTCGCCTTGAGAGAAGATGTACTGCCCTTAACTAATAATGCTTATACCAAGATAGATGTATTGTTAGAAGCCTATGGTGGGGCTGTTATAAAAGTGCCTCTGCACAATGTATACATTGAAACAAGCTATTATACAGGTTATATTTCCAGTGATGTATTTCCTATTAGGTCAGTGGAATTACTGGTAGGGAACGAAAGCTGGTATATGTAAGGAACTACTTCTCATTGATAATACCACTGATAATAATTATGCCATTGAAGCTTGTAGAGAGAAACCTATTTTATTTCCTCTCAGCGCAATTACTAGAGCTATGCCATAGATACAACAACAGCCATCCTTGCCTCCTGTTGAGTAAGTTGGTAATAACGATTTGGGTTTGAATATGTTGTTCAGTGATACTCTGCGCCCAGGATCATTAACACTGACTCCCCATGTTAATCAGCCTAGTCAGGACATAACTGATGTTAATATTCTAATTCAAGATGATTTAATCAAAGATCAATTTGTTGATCAGTCTTTGGAAAGATTGAGAGAGATAGCAGTTACTGAGAGTGAAGCAAAGGATCTCGATAATTGTTAGTATTATAGTAACGGTGTACTAATGGAGAAAATTACATGTAAGTTATCAGCTGATAGTTACCACCACTGTCAAGCATCTCGTAGTTTTACCAGTTACATTTCATGAACAAGCTATAGATTTTGCTCACATTAGTCCCATAAGTGGACATTTAGGTGTCAAGAAGTCACTAGGTAAACTGGCAAAACATTTCACTTGGCCAAAAATGAAGGAAACTGTGGCTGATCATGTGTGATGTGCCACGTCTGTAAAGTGACATTCAAGCCAGCACACACACCTCTACCTGCTCCTCTCATTCCTATCACCGTTGATGGTGAACCATTTTCACGTCTTATCATAGATTGTGGTCCTCTGCCTAGAACCAAACTAGGAAATCAATACTTGTTTGCCATTATGGATGCAGCAACACGCTATTCCAAAGCTATTCCTATGAGAAAAATTAATGCTCATGTTATTGTGAGAGCACTGATGAAATTTTTCTCCCAGGTTGGATTACCACGAGAGATACAATCAGATCAGGGATCCAACTTTACTTCTAAGATCTTTCGAGAAGCATTATCCCACCTATGAATAAAGTCTGCACTTTCAACCAGTTATCACCCACAGTCACAAGGTGCTCTAGAGAGATTTCATCAGACATTGAAGTCTATGATGTGAGCTTAATGTAAACATTTTTCTAGAGACTGGGATGGAGGTATACCTTTTCTTCTGTTCGCTACGGGAGACAATGAGCAAGAAAGTCTCGGGTTTAGATCAATTGAGTTAATATACGGACATCAAGTCCATGGTCCGCTTGCTGTGTTGAAAGATGTGTGGACAGGAAAATCAAATCCATCATTGAGCACCTCCCCTGCATTAATGCAGAAGCATTTGACAGCTGCAAGAGAGCTCTCTTCGAAAAACCTAGTTTCAGCCCAAGCTAGAATGAAGCAACAGTATGACAAGCATGCTGTTTCTCGGTCCTCTGAAGTAGGAGATAAGGTGATGGCTCAGAAATTAGTACCAGGTCATGCTCTACAAGCCAGGTATGATGGTCCCCTGGAAGTAGTGGAAAAGCTTAGTGATGTAAATTATTTAATACGTACACCTGAGAAGAGGAAATCAAATCATATGTACCACATCAACCAGCTGAAGGCATACTATGCTAGTCCTCTGCCTACTCCATTTATTCTTCCTAGGACAGAGGAAGAAAATGTCAGTCTGCCTGGCATCTCTAGAAGTACAGAGGTGCGTTTAAAAAATTCAGTGACTGCAATCACTTGACAGTATTCTTAGTAACCTTGAGGTTGATAAAACTGATGTTAAGAACATGATTTTGCAGTACCCTGAATTCTTCAGTGATGTTCATAAATGTTGTACTCTGGGAGAACATGACGTTGATGTACAGGGAGCATCGCCCATTAAGCAATCGCCTTATAGAATGAGTCCAACAAAACATAAAGTACTGAGAGAAGAAGCTGACTTTTTATTATCTCATGGACTTACTGAGCGCAGTAAAAGTCCATAGGCATCTCCATGCATTTTAGTGCCTAAACCTAATGGTAGTTTCAGGATGTGCACTGATGAATAATTCCCCACCTCACATTGATGACCTTATTGATCGTGTGTCTGGAGCCCAGTATGTCAGCCGTTTAGATGTCTTATGAGGATATTATCAAGTCCCACTTACTGAGCATGCTCAGGAAATATCTGATTTCACTGTTCAAGATGGACTGTTCAACTATCACATCACCCCATTCGGCTTATGTAATGCTGCTTCCGCCTTCCAGTGTATAAGAACAAGTTGACCCACAACTTAGACGAAGTAGAAGCCTACCTTGACGACTTAGTGGTGGACAGTGATGAATGGGAACAACACTTGACACATCTCAGAACATTGCTTGAGAGACTGGCACACTACAACTTTACTGTTAACTTTGCTAAGTGTAGTTTTGGTCAAGTCAAGATTACTTATCTAGGGGTTTGTATAGGCCAAGATGAGGTTGCTCCTATTGATGCTAAGGTTCATGTTGTTTCTGCATTTCCAGTGCCAAAGGATAGGAAGGGAGTACAGAGATTCCTCGGCATGGCAGGATATTATCGTAGATTTTGTCCAAACTATTCTCAAGACTCGACTCGACTTAACCAGTGACTGACTAAACGTCCTCAAATAATCTAACTTCCTGACTAACCTGGCAATCAGAACAGCTTGCTTGAACAGTACGGCGACCATTCGCCAACAGCAATAAAGTCACAAGCAGCAGCAGCATGGAGTCAGGAACAAAGAGACAAAATAGCCACCCTAACTGGGGACCTTCTACAGAGCCTCCACAAAATGCATAAAACTCCCTTAATACTGAATCTAGGTTCAGCTTAACCAAGTCCCCGACTACGACGGTGTGCAGATACCAAGTAAATTAGGTTAGAAGCTACAGCTCAGGACCAGGGTTAACTCAAGAGTGTCAGTACAACACAACCTCAGTAAAACATCGAAAATCACTAAATCTAGGCTATGCTCTGTGAACAGAACTACACGAAGTTACGAGAAGTATGTTTCATTTTACCACCGAAAACATATTCTACCAAAACAGTCTAAATAATGAACACAGCCAGAGACAAGTGAGGGAGGTGTTAGCCCAACCAGGACCAACAGAGAAGAGCGATCAAGGGAAGCCAGTCCCCGGGCCCAGGTGCGATCACGCCACTGGTCACATGACTCAACTGTGGACTGCCTAGCTACTCCAGAGAAGCCAGCAGATAAACAAATGAGGCGGTAGTTAACAAGGTAGTGTGCCAATGCTGGCAGCTACTCAACACTCTCGCACAATGAACACAGAATAAAGTGTAAATTGTTACATCCTACCTAATAACTTATACCATTGATCCAAGTGGTATATAAAGTTGTCTTTGTGCTCTGGGTTGAGAATAAGTTTCCTCCTTCTGTATTTAGCTCCTTGATTACTGGAGATGTAATCAAGATTGACAGTTGTGAGTCGATGGATCATCAATAATGATCTTCTATCTGATCACTTTCCTAGACGCATGAAGCCATGCAACCGGGGAGGAGACAAGAATTGCTTAATTCTGTGCATAAGACGATTAAGAATCATCCTTGTGTAAAACATTCGAAAGGATGATTCTTAATCGTCTTATGCACAGAATTAAGCAATTCTTGTCTCCCCGGTTGCATGGCTTCATGCATGGAAGGAGTGTGCATCATTGCATTACCACCTTTCTCACTCTGCACACTGACAGCTCATACACTATCTTCCTTGACCTTAAATCCGCTTTTGATGTAGCCAACCGACATGTAATCATTAGTGAACTTGCCAGAATGGATGTTGGAGGAAGGCTTCTCCGCTGGATTAAAGGCTACCTGTCCAACAGAAAGTAGTCTGTGTTGTTCCAGGGACATAGAAGTGTAACTAAAGATTTTGAATTAGGAACCCCACAGGGAGGTGTCCCACCCTATTCAATATTCTGATTAATGCTTTACTCAATGCTATGCCTAGCCAGCCCCATCATTACATGATTAGTTTTGCTGATAATATAATGATTCACACCACCGGATTCTCCACCCAAAACATTCTTAATCATGTACTAGCCTCATGTCAGGACCTGGGGCTAATAATCTCAGGGGATAAAACAAAGATACTCAACAGGCGTCCTCCTCGACAGAGAGGCACAGTTCCTCAGATCCAGTTGCGTGATGGGTCTCTTCTAGAATATGTAAGCAGATACAGGTATCTAGGCTTTGAGGTTCCACTACTTGGACCTGTTGTAACGAGACTTTGTAGCCAACACAAAGAAAGGCTGAGAACACTTAGAGTTGTGGCTGGTTTTCATCCCAGGTATGGAGCTAATGTTAAAATTGTGAAAATGATGTATCTTGCTTATATTAGATCATTGGTTGATTATACGGCGCCACTACTTACAATCGTGTCTGACTGGAAGCTTGGAGGGCTGGAAAAACTGCAAAACGAAGCAATGAGGATCATCCTAGGATGCCCTCGTACTGCCAAAATTTTAAATATGCGGAAAGAACTTAATATTCCAAGCATTGGAGATCGTGTTACTGAAAGAAATATCCTTATTGGGGTCAACATGCTTAGGTTAGCCCATTCAAACCCCTGCACAGAAGCCCTCCAAACTTTCCTCAGCACTGGTGAACATTCTTCCAGATGGATCGAAAAAACTGGAACCGACCTCCGCATAAACCAGCTACATGATCTATGTCAGGTTAGGCAACAGAGACACTTCCCTACTCCATGGGATATTACCCCATTCCAAACTGTCATTCCTCCATTTCCCCCCAAAACTCTTCTTAAATAACCAAAGCTCTGTCTTGAAGCCAAACATGATGCCTTAAGCTGTAATGATAACTTAGTCACACAGAACACTCTTTCACAAATTATTTACGTTGATGGTTCTGTTCACCAGTCCACTGGTGCAGCTGGTAGTGCTGCTGTTGTCATAGAGTGATGGCTCTCATAAAGAAATTGGAGCACGCACCAATAACTGGGCCTCTACCCTTCAAACAGAACTGTTTGCCATACTCCTTGCACTCAAATGCGTCCATGTATCTAAGGTTGACACTTTAATTGTAACTGATTCTCTGTCATCCATAAATGCTCTCAACTCATTAAGCATAAATTGTGGCATGCTTGTGTCAGAAGCCAGACACAGGTATGGTAAGATTGTGGACAGCGGAGTCAGAGTGCACATGCTGTGGATTCCATCTCACATTGGTCTTCAGATGCATGATAGAACTGATAAATTGGCTAAGCTGTATGCTTTCATAGAGGGAGTAGATTACAATCTTGAGTTGTCAGTTAGCAGTTTGAGAACAATAATACGAAAAGAACTTCAATTGAACTTTATTGACTTAAGGCTTAGGGAGATTGACACAAGTCAGTCCATCTATCATCATTCCATCATGCAGGAGGAGCCACATGTCTAAGGTGCATCCAACAAGATAAGCAGACTCTTGGATGTCACTACCGCCCGGCTCCGGCTGGATTACAAGTATCTATGGCAGGTTAAATCACCACCACCAGACGTAGACCAAACGAAATGTAAACTGCCAGATGGACTATTGTAACACCTTGCTTCATTATGTACTGGAGTGCGATCAGATTAATGAATTTAGAGACAACTCACTAAGAAATGTTCAAGAAATGGCAAAGTATTTTATCGATAGTGGTATATTACAGACCATTCTGGAGAAATACCCTGACTTTGCTAGCTGTAAATAAACCATTACCTCGTGTGTGTGTGTGTGTGTGTGTGTGTGTGTGTGTGTGTGTGTGTTGTGTGTGTACTCACCTAGTTGTACTCACCTAGTTGAGGTTGCAGGGGTCGATTCCAAGCTCCTGGCCCCGCCTCTTCACTGGTCGCCACTAGGTCACCCTTCCTGTACCGTGAGCTTTATCATACCTCTGCTTAAAGCTATGTATGGATCCTGCCTCCACTACTTCGCTTCCCAAACTATTCCACTTCCTGACTACTCTGTGGCTGGCTGAAGAAATACTTCCTAACATCCCTTTGATTCATCTGTGTCTTCAACTTCCAACTGTGTCCCCTTGTTACTGTGTCCAATCTCTGGAACATCCTGTCTTTGTCCACCTTGTCAATTCCTCTCAGTATTTTGTATGTCGTTATCATGTCCCCCCTATCTCTCCTGTCCTCCAGTGTCGTCAGGTTGATTTCCCTTAACCTCTCCTCGTAGGACATACCTCTTAGCTCTGGGACTAGTCTTATTGCAAACCTTTGCACTTTCTCTAGTTTCTTTACGTGCTTGGCTAGGTGTGGGTTCCAAACTGGTGCCGCATACTCCAATATGGGCCTAACGTACACGGTGTACAGGGTCCTGAACGATTCCTTATTAAGATGTCGGAATGTTGTTCTGAGGTTTGCTATGCGCCCATGTGCTGCAGCAATTATTTGGTTGATGTGCGCTTCAGGAGATGTGACTGGTGTTATACTCACCCCAAGATCTTTTTCCATGACTGAGGTTTGTAGTCTCTGGCCCCCTAGACTGTACTCCGTCTGCAGTATTCTTTGCCATTCCCCAATCTTCATGACTTTGCACTTGGTGGGATTGAACTCCAGGAGCCAATTGCTGGACCAGGTCTGCAGCCTGTCCAGATCCCTTTGTAGTTCTGCCTGGTCTTCAATCAAATGAATTCTTCTCATCAACTTCACGTCATCTGTAAACAGGGACACCTCGGAGTCTATTCCTTCAGTCATGTCATTCACAAATACCAGAAACAGCACTGGTCCTAGGACTGACCCCTGTGGGACCCCGCTGGTCACAGGTGCCCACTCTGACACCTCGCCACGTACCATGATGCG
Organism: Cherax quadricarinatus; assembly: GCF_038502225.1. Lineage (NCBI taxonomy): Eukaryota > Metazoa > Arthropoda > Malacostraca > Decapoda > Parastacidae > Cherax > Cherax quadricarinatus. The sequence continues at coordinate 13,318,545 of NC_091360.1, forward strand.
CTGCTGTCTTCCTGACAAGTATTCTCTGATCCATTGTAGTGCCTTCCCTGTTATCCCTGCTTGGTCCTCCAGTTTTTTGCACCAATCTCTTGTGTGGAACTGTGTCAAACGCCTTCTTGCAGTCCAAGAAAATGCAATCCACCCACCCCTCTCTCTCTTGTCTTACTGCTGTCACTATGTCATAGAACTCCAGTAGGTTTATGACACAGGATTTCCCGTCCTTGAAACCATGTTGCCTGCTGTTGATGAGATCATTCCTTTCTAGGTGTTCCACCACTCTTCTCCTGATAATCAACTCCATGACTTTGCATACCATACATGTCAGTGACACTGGTCTGTAGTTTAGTGCTTCATGTCTGTCTCCATTTTTAAAGATTGGAACTACATTTTGCTGTCTTCAATGCCTCAGGTAATCTCCCTGTTTCGATAGATTTATTGAATATTGATATTAGGGGTACACATAGCACCTCTGCTCCCTCTCTCAGGACCCATGAGGAGATGTTATCTAGCTCCATTGCCTTTGAGGTATCTAGCTCACTCAGAAGCCTCTTCACTTCTTCCTCGGTTGAGTGTACTGTGTTCAGCAATTGGTGGTGTGCCCCACCTCTCCGTCTTTCTGGAGCCCCTTCTGTCTCCTCTGTGAACACTTCTTTGAATCTCTTGTTGAGTTCCTCACATTTTCACGGTCATTTCTTGTTGTCTCTCCTCCTTCCTTTCTTAGCCTGATTACCTGGTCCTTGACTGCTGTTTTCCTCCTGATGTGGCTGTATAACAGTTTCGGGTCAGATTTGGCTTTCGCTGCTATGTCGTTTTCATATTGTCGTTAGGCCTCCCTTCTTATCTGTGCATATTCGTTTCTGGCTCTACGACTGCTCTCTTTGTTCTCCTGGGTCTTTTGCCTTCTATATTTCTTCCATTCCCTAGCACACTTGGTTTTTGCCTCCCTGCACCTTTGGGTGAACCATGGGCTCATTCTGTTTTTTTCATTATTCCTGTTACCCTTGGGTACAAACCTCTCCTCAGTCTCCTTGCACATTGTTGCCTCATATTCCATCATCTCATTAACTGGCTTCCCTGCCAGTTCTCTGTCCCACTGAACCCCGTTCAGGAAGTTCCTCATTCCCGTGTAGTCCCTTTTCTTGTAGTTTGGCTTCATTCGGCCCGCCCTTCCTGCTTCCCCCTCCACTTGTAGCTCTACTGTGTGTGTGTGTGTGTGTGTGTGTGTGTGTGTGTGTGTGTGTGTGTGTGTGTGTGTGTGTGTGTGTGTGTGTGCGTGCGCTTGTGTGTATGCATATATTTGTACGCTCGTGTGCATGTGTCTGTGCGTGCACCCTCGTGTGTGTATGTGTGTGTGTGTGCGAGCGCTCGAGTGGGTGTATGACCCACTTAATTTTTGTATTTATAACTCATTACAATTGTGACCAGGTGTGGACGTATCAGTGACTCATTACTTTGTAATTTGTTCATGACTGTAACCATGTATAGGAGTGAGGCTGATTCATTACCTTTGTAACCTGCCATGATTGTGACCAGATCTACCTGGAGTTCAATACCTTTGTAACTAGTTCATCTATCATAACTTTTCGGTCCAGTCACTGGACCCATTATGTACCTCTGTAATCTTTTGACTACCGCCCACAGGATGAGTATGGAGTGCATAATAAAGATATTAAACTAACTAACTTAACCTAGACTCACAACTGTCAATCTTGATTACATCTCCAGCAATCAAGGAGCTAAATACAAGAGAAGGGAACTTATTCTCAACCCAGAGCACAGAGACAATTTTATTAACCATTTGGATCAATAGTATAAGAATTACGAGACCATTGGCACACAATTCAATGGTGATTTAGTTGCCACTATTGAGACTGTCCTCACAGGTCAAGTGGGCAGGAAAAGAAAACATAGACCTTCCACTATAACTAACAATAAAAACCAATGTAAATACTATAATGAGCCATAGCTACGCAATCTAACACATGCAGCAGCTGGGAGGATTGGTAAAGCATACCGTGAATGTAGAACCCCAGACCTTCTCAGAACTTTCCAAGCTGCACTAACAAATGCAAGGAATAGAAAGCAAGAACTTAGGCAACAGGAATGGGAACAATTTGTTAGTGGTTTAAATGGGTCCACCTCTTTAAGTTTGGCTTGGAAAGGTATAAATAAAATAACCTGGAAAAAGACTGGCAATGTTGTTCATCCCTTTCCTCTCGGAAAAGCAAATGACCTCATAAATGACTGGTCCAAAACATCCAGGCATGAAAACCTTCCATCTCATATTAAAACAAATTTAGAGAGTACTTCTGAAGAAATGTTGAAACTGATTAATTTTATGAGCCAAAATATTGACGAGAGTGACTGCCTCTTCACCGAGTATGAATTAGATAATGCATTAACTTAAGGTCGATCAACTGCTCCTGGAGAGGATGGTATAACCTATGATGTTCTCAGAACTCTAAGGCAAATGCCTGATAACCCTTTGTTGGCACTGTATAATCTCAGTAACATTGAGGGCGTTCTTCCAGATGTTTAACTAGTGCTTTACAATATAAATCAGAATAAATGAGTCCCTCCAAGCTCAATCACAGAGAATGGGCAGCCAAAAGAAAACGGGTGCTCACTCGGCTTTCACTCATTACCCATTACAGCAAGTAATTGATCCCAGATGCAATACGAGTATGTGAAGTGGTCAAGGGACCGTCGCTCCTTGCAAGAGTCCAGATTGTTAAACTAGTGCTTTACAGTATAAATCAGAATAAATGAGACCCTCCAGGCTCAATCACAGAGAATGGGCAGCCAAAAGAAAACGGGTGCTCACTCGGCTTTCACCCATTACCCAAAGAAAACGGGAGTTGGGTGACTCACCCAACAGAAAATGGGGGATGGCACCCATCATCCACTGCTCTCCAGCCCGAGAAACGCTGACCACATCAACAAGCCAGATGACCATCAGTTTGTCTGAGTGTATATACACATAGTGTTTATTATGTTTATAGACAGAAATTAAGAGACGAGAGTGTTTATGTTTGTTTCTTATAGATATAACTGTTATATTAAAGGAAACTATATATGAAATGTAAGCTTTCATATATATATTAACAGTGACGTTTATATTTGTGTAAGAAATATACACGTGAGATTTACAGTTATACTGTGACATTTATAGTGAATGAAGTGTGTAACGTTATTTACGATGACTCTACATTGTCAGGCTGACACTGCAAACTCAAGCCATAAACACCAGCCATATGTACTCTGTACCCTTCATGGCCATTGACCCTGAGGTTAAGCTAAGTAGGTCAGTAGTGTCCGAGTGATTATTGCTGACTTAAGCATAACAAAAACTCTGCTGTTTATAGCAGTACAGTGTTTTTTAAACACTCTAAGTGTGGTGCTAGAATTTTCAATATATCATTAAAATGGTTTGTTTGAAAACTCAGTTTCAGTCTTTACTAAGATTACACAATTAGAAAATCTAATTTCAGTCTGTATAGGATTAACTCAAGATACAAACATAGATTTGATGATCATGAGGTAAAATTTGAATTACTTACACAACGTCTCGAAATAATTAATTCAGACTATACAAATTATGAAAATAAGTTTTTAGAATCAGAACCATCTGAGGATGAAATTTGTGGAAAATACTGTATATATTTTCCGGAAATACGGTAATTTATAGGTAAATAGATGGCCCATACTGTATTTAATAATATTTATGTCATAGAAAACGAAAAGCCTGCGTCTGCACAGACGAGGTTCGCCATCTTGGTTTTGAATTTTGTACAAACGGTGTAATGGGAAGAATTTTTCGTGCTCTAGAGGTTAAAATTGTGTTGACACCTCTCAAATAGGAGGCAAAATTGGTGGATGTGCATTCCTGCATAACTTGAGATATCAGACGACTGGACAAGACAGCTCCAAGAACCTCAGATAAGCTCTCTAGATTTGTAATTCTGGCCAGCATTATTTTCATAGATTTAGTTAGAGTGAGGTTTTCTGACTATGATACACATTAATCTCCAGTCAAATTGGTGAGTGATATTAAGATATATTCTCCTTCTGTTGTATAAATGTGTATCTATAATCATTTATTATTTTTAATATACAGTCCACAAATTTATATATTTAACAGCATTCCTGGTGATACAAATCATTTATGATTAATAGGTCCAGAGCAACTTGTGGATATGACAGTGGTAGGTATCGAAGGGAGACATTTTTTGCGACCTAGGTGTCCCAAATTCCTACTTGTCTGTGTAACTCTGATAAATAATAATTATCTTTGTTATCATTTTCTGTTATGTACATAATGAGTTACATCCAGATAAATGTAATTTTCCACATTTAATTTGCCCATTGGTTCTTCTTGAACCGGAGGTAATTAGTGAAGTCTGTGGAAATTTATTTGGTCCCTAAAGTTCCACAGGACAGATACGGCATACAAAGGGGGTCCCAGAATGGCCGTAATGGAACGGCTGAGCTGAGTGGCCCTTAAACCCACCCAAACAAAAAGCGTTCTCCCTGAGTTGGCGTGGTTGGTAAGCACTATTTAAGTTATAGATTTACCCTTCAGGGAAGTGACATTGCAGAGTCACTTGTTTGCACAGAACTGCTTAATGCCTCAAATGATGAAGTGGAAGTTTTAGCAGTAAAGGTCGAGAACCAAAACCTAATCATTGTGGTAGTCTACAAGCCTCCGGATGCAACATCCCAGCAATTCCAGGAACAGCTGTTAAAAATTTACCAATGTCTGGAAAATCTTCCAGCTCCTGCACCCAACATCTTGCTCCTGGGGGATTTCAACTTAAGGCACCTAAAATGAAGGAATATAGCAAATAATATTGTTGCAGTAATAACACCAGGAGGCAGCTCTGATGAAAACTCACACTCACACGAGCTTTTAAATCTCTGCACAAAATTCAATTTAAACCAGCAAATAATAGAGCCTACTAGACTGGAGAATACACTAGACCTCATCTTCACTAACAATGATGATCTGATAAGAAATGTCACCATATCAAAAACAATATACTCAGATCACAACATAATTGAGGTTCAGACATGTATGCGCGGAGCCCCAGACCGACAAAATGAGATTAGTCACGAGGGAGCATTCACCAAATTCTACTTCAATAACAAAACATGAAGTGGGACCAAGTAAACCAAGTCCTAACCGATATAAGCTGGGAAGATATACTAAGCAACACAGACCCCAACTTATGCCTAGAACAGATTAACTTGGTGGCACTCGATGTATGCACAAGGCTTATTCCTCTAAGAAAAAGGAGGAGTAGATGTAAAATAGAAAGAGACAGGCGCTCCCTTTACAGGCGACGGAAAAGAATAACAGAGCGGCTAAAAGAGGTCAATATATCTGAAATGCGTAGGGAGACACTGGTCAGAGAAATAGCAAGCATCGAACTTAAGCTAAAGGAATCTTATAGGAGTCAGGAATCGCGGGAAGAAATAAAAGCCATAAATGAAATCGAAAGAAACCCAAAGTATTTCTTCTCCTATGCCAAATCAAAGTCGAGAACAACGTCCAGTATTGGGCCGCTACTTAAACAAGATGGGTCCTACACAGATGACAGCAAAGAAATGAGTGAGCTACTCAAGTCCCAATATGACTCAGTTTTTAGCACGCCGCTAACCAGACTGAGAGTCGAAGATCAAAATTAATTTTTTATGAGAGAGCCACAAAATTTGGTTAACACAAGCCTATCCGATGTTATCCTGACGCCAAATGACTTCAAACAGGCGATAAATGACATGCCCATGCACTCTGCCCCAGGGCCAGACTCATGGAACTCTTTCCTTTGAGGATTGTGTTTAATTGTAGTGCCAGGAGTAACAAAAATGTACCTAGTTTAAATGACTGTTTGATGACAGGTCCGTTGTTGAGGGAAAATTTAGGAGATATCTTATTAAATTTCAGAGTGAAGCACTATGCCTTTACGGCTGACATAAGTAAAGCTTTCCTAAGAGTGGGTTTACAAGAGGCTGACCGGGATTGTACCCACTTCTTATGGCCTGAGAATCCTAGTGACCCACTTAGCCCTCTGAAAACCTTTTGCTTTAGGAGCGTATTATTTGGTGCTACATCCAGTCCGTTCCTACTTCAAGCGACAATAAATGCACACCTTAAACGTATGGAAAGTCCATTGAGTAAAGTAATGAGCAAACAATTTTATGTGGACAATTTCCTGGGTGTGACGTCAACTGAAGAGGAACTGTTAATGACTTATGGAGAGACTAATAAAATAATGCAAAGTGCAAATATACCTCTGAGAGAATGGAATAGTAATTCGTCCAAATTAAAGGACAAAATAAGTAAAGATTACCCTGGAGATGAAGTGCCAAAATGTAGTAATGTATTGGGTTTAACTTGGGATACTGAGAGAGATTTGTTAATGTTAAAACCTAATAATTACAGTAATATAATAATAATAATAATAATAATAATAATAATATCTTTATTTACTACAAGTACATGTACAAGGTATACAGTCCTAGCTGACAACAATGACATACTACTATATAGAAAGTCCCTTGTTATGCTCCGCATTTCGGTACATTTCGGGCAAATTAGGTCAGTGTCCCAGGATGCGACCCACACCAGTCGACTAACACCCAGGTACCCATTTTACTGATGGGGAACATAGACAACAGGCAGAAAGAAGCACGTCCAATGTTTCTACTCTGGCTGGGAATCGAACCCAGACCCTCGCCGTGTGATGCGAGAGCGTTAGCCACCAGGCCACCAGAGAGTTTTGCTTGCTGAAGTTTCCAAATGTTTTGATCCACTAGGTTTAGTGTCACCCCTTACTATAAAAGGGAAATTATTAATTCAGGAAGCATGGAAACTTAAATGTGCTTGGGATGAAATTCTACCTGAGGAATTCATTAACAGGTGGGATGAATTAATTGGTGATTATGAGAAAATTTCAATGATGGAGTTCCCACACCAGGTGGCCAATCCAAATGGGAAAAATGTACTCCACATTTTTTGTGATGCTTCAAAATTGGCATATGAAGCGGTTGCTTACCTTCAATGTAATAGTTTTATTTCTCTTGTTATGTCTAAGGCTAAAGTGTCTCCAATTAAATCACGTACTTTACCTCAGTTGGAATTAACAGCCATTTATGTAGGTGTCAAATTAGTTAATTATATAAGAAATAAGTTGCAGTAGATAAGTATTAGCGACACTGTAATTTGGTCTGATAATGAGGTATCCTTACAATGGACTCGTAATGGAAACAGTAAAATTGTGTACGTACAAAACAGAGTCGCTGAAATTAATCAGATACAAGAGAAGTATAATAGTTTGGGTCAACATATGTTAACCTTTAATCATATACCAGGTGAGGAGAATCCAGCTGATTTCTTGTCTAGAGGTTTACCTTATGCTAAATTTGTAAATGCTGTATCATGGTTTAAAGGACCGAGTTGGTTGGTAAATAAAGCTAATTGGCCTGTACAAAAGGCGTATATTGCTCCTGTTGAAATTACTGTGACCACAACTCCAATTGTTTGTCCTTCCTTAGCCATTGATATAAATAGGTATTCTTCTTTACCCAAACTAATCAATATAACTAAGTTGGTGTTTAAATTTCTAAACAAGATGAATATTTCATTTAAGTTTTCACATCCTCTTGCATTTTGGATAAAGAGAGTACAGGAGGAAATCTATGGAAATGAGATTAAATTGATGATGGAAAGAAAAATAGTGAAAGGTTCCATAATAGAGAAATTGGGGCTGTATTTAGAGAACAGTGTAATTAGGTGCAGAGGTAGGTTACAAAATGCTGAATTGGGTGATTATGCTGAACACCCTATCTTACCGCCCAAAACTCATCATCTAACAAATTTGATTGTTCTAAATGCCCATAAAAATGTAATGCATGGTGGGGTACAAGATACCTTAAATTGTATTAGGGAAACTTTCTGGATTACACAAGGACGGCAAAGTGTAAAAAGGGTGATTAAATCTTGTGTAATATGTCGCCGTATGGATGCCAGATCCTATATGTACCCAGGTCCTCCACCTGTGTCAAATGAGCAATTTTAGTCGTTCAGCAACGAACTCCGGCCGGCCGCAGTGTGGAAAATACTGTATATATTTTCCGGAAATACGGTAATTTATAGGTAAATAGATGGCCCATACTGTATTTAATAATACCTGGAGTTTACCTGGAGAGAGTTCCGGGGGTCAACGCCCCCACGGCCCGGTCTGTGACCAGGCCTCCTGGTGGATCAGAGCCTGATCAACCAGGCTGTTACTGCTGGCTGCATGCAAACCAACGCACGAGCCACAGCCCGGCTGGTCAGAAACCGACTTTAGGTGCTTGTCCAGTGCCAGCTTGAAGACTGCCAGGGGTCTGTTGGTAATCCGCCTTATGTATGCTGGGAGGCAGTTGAACAGTCTCGGGCCCCTGACACTTATTGTATGGTCTCTTAATGTGCTAGTGACACCCCTGCTTTTCATTGGGGGGATGTTGCATCGTCTGCCAAGTCTTTTGCTTTCGTAGTGAGTGATTTTCATGTGCAAGTTCGGTACTAGTCCCTCTAGGATTTTCCAGGTGTATATAATCATGTATCTCTCCCGCCTGCGTTCCAGGGAATACAGGTTTAGGATCCTCAAGCGCTCCCAGTAATTAAGGTGTTTTATCTCCGTTATGCGCGCCGTGAAGGTTCTCTGTACATTTTCTAGGTCAGCAATTTCACCTGCCTTGAAAAGTGCTGTTAGTGTGCAGCAATATTCCAGCCTAGATAGAACAAGTGACCTGAAGAGTGTCATCATGGGCTTAGCCTCCCTAGTTTTGAAGGTTCTCATTATCCATCCTGTCATTTTTCTAGCAGATGCGATTGATACAATGTTATGGTCCTTGAAGGTGAGATCCTCCGACATGATCACTCCCAGGTCTTTGACGTTGGTGTTTCGCTCTATTTTGTGGCCAGAATTTGTACTCTGATGAACATTTAATTTCCTCGTGTTTACCATATCTGAGTAACTGAAATTTCTCATCGTTGAACTTCATATTGTTTTCTGCAGCCCACTGAAAGATTTGGTTGATGTCATAGTCATATGTCATGTCATATGTCATAGAAAACGGAAAGCCTGCATCTGCGCAGACGAGGCTCGCCATCTTGGTTTTGAATTTTGTACAAACGTTGGTGTAATGGGAAGAATTTTTCGTGCTCTAAAGGTTAAAATTGTGTTGACATCTCTCAAATAGGAGGCAAAATTGGTGGATGTGCATTCCTGCATAACTTGAGATATCAGACGACTGGACAAGACAGCTCCAGGAACCTCAGATAAGCTCTCTAGATTTGTGTGTAATTCTGGCCAGCATTATTTTCATAGATTTAGTTAGAGTGAGGTTTTCTGACTATGATACACATTAATCTCCAGTCAAATTGGTGAGTGATATTAAGATATATTCTCCTTCTGTTGTATAAATGTGTATACAGTGGACCCCCGCATAACGATTACCTCCGAATGCGACCAATTATGTAAGTGTATTTATTTAAGTGCGTTTGTACGTGTATGTTTGGGGGTCTGAAATGGACTAATCTACTTAACAATATTCCTTATGGGAACAAATTTGGTCAGTACTGGCACCTGAACATACTTCTGGAGTGAAAAAATATCGTTAACCGGGGGTCCACTGTATATGTGTATCTATAATCATTTATTATTTTTAATATACAGTCCACAAATTCATATATTTAGCACCATTCCTGGTGATACAAATCATTTATGATTAATAGGTCCAGAGCAACTTGTGGATATGACAGTGGTAGGTATCGAAGGGAGACATTTTTTGCAACTTAGGTGTCCCAAATTCCTACTTGTCTGTGTAACTCTGATAAATAATAATTATCTTTGTTATCAATTTCTGTTATGGAACCACAGTCGATGGCCTCCACTCCAAACCAACAGATACAGATACTAATGCAGGAAAAAAATCCCCCCCCCCCAGTACCAACAATACAACCAGTCCAATGACATTCTTCTTAGCAAATATACAGGGTCTAAAGCCAGCAACAAACAACAAAATGCCTTCCATCCATGGACGGCTTGCAGAGGCAAAGGCAATGTTCGCAGCTTTCACTGAGACCCACATAAAGGATCACTTGGACAACGAAATATGGATCCCAAGTTAAAACCTATACAGATGTGACAGACTGAACAGGCAAAAGGGGGGGGGGGGTTGGCCTGTATATTGCAGAGTCACTTGTTTGCACAGAACTGCTTAATGCCTCAAATGATGTAGTGGAAGTTTTAGCAGTAAAGACTGAGAACCAAAACCTAGTCATTGTGGTAGTCTACAAGCCTCCGGATGCAACATCCCAGCAATTCCAGGAACAGCTGTTAAAAACTGACCACTGCCAGCAAATAATAGAGCCTACTAGACTGGAGAATACACTAGACCTCATCTTCACTAACAATGATGATCTGATAAGAAATGTCACCACATCAAAAACAATATACTCAGATCACAACATAATTGAGGTTGAGACATGTATGCGCGGAGCCCCAGACCGACATAATGAGATTAGTCATGAGGGTGCATTCACCAAATTCAACTTCAATAACAAAAACATAAAGTGGGACCAAGTAAACCAAGTCCTAACCGATATAAGCTGGGAAGATATACTAAGCAACACAGACCCCAACTTATGCCTAGAACAGATTAACTTGGTGGCACTCGATGTATGCACAAGGCTTATTCCTTTAAGAAAAAGGAATAGTAGATGTAAAATAGAAAGAGACAGGCGCTCCCTTTACAGGCGATGGAAAAGAATAACAGAGCGGCTAAAAGAGGTTAATATATCTGAAATGCGTAGGGAGACACTGGTCAGAGAAATAGCAAGCATCGAACTTAAGCTAAAAGAATCCTTTAGGAGTCAGGAATCGCGGGAAGAACTAAAAGCCATAAATGAAATCGAAAGAAATCCAAAGTATTTCTTCTCCTATGCCAAATCAAAGTCGAGAACAACGTCCAGTATTGGGCCCTTACTTAAACAAGATGGGTCCTACACAGATGACAGCAAGGAAATGAGTGAGCTACTCAAGTCCCAATATGACTCAGTTTTTAGCAAGCCGCTAACCAGACTGAGAGTCGAAGATCAAAATGATTTTTTTATGAGAGAGCCACAGAATTTGGTTAACACAAGCCTATCTGATGTTATCCTGACGCCAAATGACTTCGAACAGGCGATAAATGACATGCCCATGCACTCTGCCCCAGGGCCAGACTCATGGAACTCCGTGTTCATCAAGAACTGCAAAAAGCCCCTATCACGAGCTTTTACCATCCTATGGAGAGGGAGCATGGACACGGGGGTAGAAGTATGAGGTAATCAGTCCCTCAACCTGGATTCGATGTGTTCAGTCCATCACTCTTGTAGTAAGTGCAGCATAGGGCCAGAGAGGTGGCTTATATACTGCGGTGAGATGAGTTGAAGCAGGAGGAGGCGGGATCTTAGTGGGACCTACCTGGAGTTTACCTGGAGAGAGTTCCGGGGGTCAACGCCCCCGCGGCCCGGTCTGAGACCAGGCCTCCTGGTGGATCAGAGCCTGATCAACCAGGCTGTTGCTGCTGGCTGCACGCAAACCAACATACGAGCTACAGCCCGGCTGATCCGGAACTGACTTTAGGTGCTTGTCCAGTGCCAGCTTGAAGACTGCCAGGGGTCTGTTGGTAATCCCCCTTATGTGTGCTGGGAGGCAGTTGAACAGTCTCGGGCCCCTGACACTTATTGTATGGTCTCTTAACGTGCTAGTGACACCCCTGCTTTTCATTGGGGGGATGGTGCATCGTCTGCCAAGTCTTTTGCTTTCGTAGTGAGTGATTTTCGTGTGCAAGTTCAGTACTAGTCCCTCTAGGATTTTCCAGGTGTATATAATCATGTATCTCTCCCTCCTGCGTTCCAGGGAATACAGGTTTAGGAACCTCAAGCGCTCCCAATAATTGTGGTGTTTTATCTCCGTTATGCACGCCGTGAAAGTTCTCTGTACATTTTCTAGGTCGGCAATTTCACCTGCCTTGAAAGGTGCTGTTAGTGTGCAGCAATATTCCAGCCTAGATAGAACAAGTGACCTGAAGAGTGTCATCATGGGCTTGGCCTCCCTAGTTTTGAAGGTTCTCATTATCCATCCTGTCATTTTTCTAGCAGATGCGATTGATACAATGTTATGGTCCTTGAAGGTGAGATCCTCCGACATGATCACTCCCAGGTCTTTGACGTTGGTGTTTCGCTCTATTTTGTGGCCAGAATTTGTTTTGTACTCTGATGAAGATTTAATTTCCTCATGTTTACCATATCTGAGTAATTGAAATTTCTCATCGTTGAACTTCATATTGTTTTCTGCAGCCCACTGAAAGATTTGGTTGATGTCTGCCTGGAGCTTTGCAGTGTCTGCAATGGAAGACACTGTCATGCAGATTCGGGTGTCATCTTCAAAGGAAGACACGGTGCTGTGGCTGACATCCTTGTCTATGTCGGATATAAGGATGAGGAACAAGATGGGAGCGAGTACTGTGCCTTGTGGAACAGAGCTTTTCACCGTAGCTGCCTCGGACTTTACTTTGTTGACGACTACTCTCTGTGTTCTGTTAGTGAGGAAATTATAGATCCATCGACCGACTTTTCCTGTTATTCCTTTAGCACGCATTTTGTGCGCTATTACGCCATGGTCACACTTGTCGAAGGCTTTTGCAAAGTCTGTATATATTACATCTGCATTCTTTTTGTCTTCTAGTGCATTTAGGACCTTGTCGTAGTAGTCCAATAGTTGAGACAGACAGGAGCGACCTGTTCTAAACCCATGTTGCCCTGGGTTGTGTAACTGATGGGTTTCTAGATGCGTGGTGATCTTGCTTCTTAGGACCCTTTCAAAGATTTTTATGATATGGGATGTTAGTGCTATTGGTCTGTAGTTCTTTGCTGTTGCTTTACTGCCCCCTTTGTGGAGTGGGGCTATGTCTGTTGTTTTTAGTAACTGTGGGACGACCCCCGTGTCCATGCTCCCTCTCCATAGGATGGAAAAGGCTCGTGATAGGGGCTTCTTGCAGTTCTTGATGAACACAGAGTTCCATGAGTCTGGCCCTGGGGCAGAGTGCATGGGCATGTCATTTATCGCCTGTTCGAAGTCATTTGGCGTCAGGATAACATCGGATAGGCTTGTGTTAATCAAATTTTGTGGCTCTCTCATAAAAAATTCATTTTGATCTTCGACTCTCAGTCTGGTTAGCGGCTTGCTAAAAACTGAGTCATATTGGGACTTGAGTAGCTCACTCATTTCCTTGCTGTCATCTGTGTAGGACCCATCTTGTTTAAGTAGGGGCCCAATACTGGACGTTGTTCTCGATTTTGATTTGGCATAGGAGAAGAAATACTTTGGGTTTCTTTCGATTTCATTTATGGCTTTTAGTTCTTCCCGCGATTCCTGACTCCTAAAGGATTCTTTTAGCTTAAGTTCGATGCTTGCTATTTCTCTGACCAGTGTCTCCCTACGCATTTCAGATATATTGACCTCTTTTAGCCGCTCTGTTATTCTTTTCCGTCGCCTGTAAAGGGAGCGCCTGTCTCTTTCTGTTTTACATCTACTCCTCCTTTTTCTTAGAGGAATAAGCCTTGTGCATACATCGAGTGCCACCGAGTTAATCTGTTCTAGGCATAAGTTGGGGTCTGCCACTAATGTAAGTAGGTCATCGTCCAAAGGTTTGGGCAAGCGTTGAAGTCTTTGTACCAAGATTCCATGATGTTGCAGTGTCTGACAGATGTGATGAATGGTTTTGAAAACCAACAAGTTGAAGAATTGAGACACTTATGCAACACATGGGAATCTTTATTGAAGAAACGTTTCGCCACACAGTGGCTTCATCAGTCCAATACAAAGTAGAAATGGGTAAGGAGAGTAGAAGTATGAGGTAATCAGTCCCTCAAACTGGATTCGATGTGTTCAGTCCATCACTCTTGTAGTAAGTGCAGCATAGGGCCAGAGAGGTGGCTTATATACTGCGGTGAGATGAGTTGAAGCAGGAGGAGGCGGGATCTTAGTGGGACCTGCCACTAATGTAAGTAGGTCATCGTCCAAAGGTTTGGGCAAGCGTTGAAGTCTTTGTACCAAGATTCCATGATGTTGCAGTGTCTGACAGATGTGATGAATGGTTTTGAAAACCGACAAGTTGAAGAATTGAGACACTTATGCAACACATGGGAATCTTTATTGAAGAAACGTTTCGCCACACAGTGGCTTCATCAGTCCAATACAAAGTAGAAATGGGTAAGGAGAGTAGAAGTATGAGGTAATCAGTCCCTCAACCTGGATTCGATGTGTTCAGTCCATCACTCTTGTAGTAAGTGCCGCCTCCTCCTGCTTCAACTCATCTCACCGCAGTATATAAGCCACCTCTCTGGCCCTATGCTGCACTTACTACAAGAGTGATGGACTGAACACATCGAATCCAGGTTGAGGGACTGATTACCTCATACTTCTACTCTCCTTACCCATTTCTACTTTGTATTGGACTGATGAAGCCACTGTGTGGCAAAACGTTTCTTCAATAAAGATTCCCATGTGTTGCATAAGTGTCTCAATTCTTCAACTTGTCGGTTTTCAAAACCATTCATCACACACACGGGGGTCGTACCAGTTACTAAAAACAACAGACATAGCCCCACTCCACAAAGGGGGCAGTAAAGCAACAGCAAAGAACTACAGACCGATAGCACTAACATCCCATATCATAAAAATCTTTGAAAGGATCCTAAGAAGCAAGATCACCACCCATCTAGAAACCCATCAGTTACACAACCCGGGGCAACATGGGTTTAGAACAGGTCGCTCCTGTCTGTCTCAACTATTGGATCACTACGACATGGTCCTAGATGCACTAGAAGACAAAAAGAATGCAGATGTAATATATACAGACTTTGCAAAAACCTTCGACAAGTGTGACCATGGCGTAATAGCGCACAAAATGTGTGCTAAAGGAATAACAGGAAAAGTCGGTCGATGGATCTATAATTTCCTCACTAACAGAACACAGAGAGTAGTAGTCAACAGAGTAAAGTCCGAGGCAGCTATGGTGAAAAGCTCTGTTCCACAAGGCACAGTACTCGCTCCCATCTTGTTCCTCATCCTCATATCTGACATAGACAAGGATGTCAGCCGCAGCACCGTGTCTTCCTTTGCAGATGACACCCGAATCTGCATGACAGTGTCTTCCATTGCAGACACTGCAAGGCTCCAGGTGGACATCAACCAAATCTTTCAGTGGGCTGCAGAAAACAATATGAAGTTCAACGATGAAAAATTTCTCAGATATGGTAAACACGAGGAAATTAAATCTTCATCAGAGTACAAAACAAATTCTGGCCACAAAATAGAGCGAAACACCAACGTCAAAGACCTGGGAGTGATCATGTCGGAGGATCTCACCTTCAAGGACCATAACATTGTATCAATTGCATCTGCTAGAAAAATGATAGGATGGATAATGAGAACCTTCAAAACTAGGGATGCCAAGCCCATGATGACACTCTTCAGGTCACTTGTTCTATCTAGGCTGGAATATTGCTGCACACTAACAGCACCTTTCACTGAAAGGCAGGTGAAATTGCTGACCTAGAAAATGAATAGAGAACCTTCACAGCGCGCATAACGGAAATAAAACACCTCAATTACTGGGAGCGCTTGAGTTTCCTAAACCTGTATTCCCTGGAATGCAGGCGGGAGAGATACATGATTATATACACCTGGAAAATCCTAGAGGGACTAGTACTGAACTTGCACACGAAAATCACTCACTACAAAAGCAAAAGACTTGGCAGATGATGTAACATCCCCCCAATGAAAAGCAGGGGTGTCACTAGCACGTTAAGAGACCATACAATAAGTGTCAGGGGCCCGAGACTGTTCAACTGCCTCCCAGCATACATAAGGGGGATTACCAACAGACACCTGGCAGTCTTCAAGCTGGCACTGGACAAGCACCTAAAGTCGGTTCCTGATCAGCCGGGCTGTGGCTCGTACGTTGGTTTGCATGCAGCCAGTAGTAACAGCCTGGTTGATCAGGCTCTGATCCACCAGGAGGCCTGGTCACAGACTGGGCCGTGGGGGCGTTGACCCCCGGAACTCTCTCCAGGTAAACTCCAGGTAATGAGTTACATTCAAATAAATGTAATTTTCCACAAAATTAAAAATGTTTTGGATCCATTTAGTAATCATCAGTTAAGGTGGACAGCAGTACATGCCATCTGCCGCAAAACTCTGTCACAGATACCTACTATAACTAGTAGTCAAGCACCTGTTACATCAACACATGGAACAACAAGTGTCCCATTACCAAGCTTACCTACCTTGTCATTACCTATTTTCCAAGGTCATAATTATGAAGAATTCATTAGTGGTTTTCAGTCCATAGTAAATTCACGAACTGACATAGATGAGATTGCTAAGTTCAATTATCTTAAATGTCTTGTGAAGGGAGAACCCTATGAACTGATTAAGTCATTTCCGGTGGTTAAAGGCAATTATCAAATAGCCTTACGTGTCTTAGCAGACAATTACTTTGATGCTGACAAGGCCAGAGTTAGACATGCAGTCTTAATATCAAGCTTGAAGCCACCCAAACATTGTTTTTCAGACTTACAGGCATTTAGAATTACATTAGACAATAGTCTCAGATCTCTAGGTGCTAAATATGACCTAAGACAATGTGATTGGTTTATCAGTGGTATTGTACAAGATAAGTTGTCACCACAAACTATTGAACGATTAAATATTATGTTCAATAAACGCTATTTCACTTGTGAAGAAATTAGCAATGGTTTACAAACAATGGTTTTATGCATGTAAGCAACGAGACAAGAAGAAAAATCCACAAATTCCGTGGATAATAAACCTTCAACTCAGTATAAAAAGAGTATACCTACTCCCACTAAACCACATAATGTGAAATCCCATATAGGCATTTATCAAGCTGTGAATACAACAGACAGTAAACAGACTGTCACACATAAACGTACTCCAAAATGTGCACTTTGTGATGGAACACATTGGGCACAGTATTGTAGTCAATACACATCAATGGAGGCACGTAAACAATGTACTCATCAGCTGAAAAGGTGCATCAAGTGTTTAGGTGGACCCAAGGGAGGTAAATGCTCACAGAGGAAGTGTTTTAAATGTAAAGGTATGCATCATACAGCATTATGCCCAAATACTTTTGCTGAACAGCAGAAGACTTCCATGCAATCAGGAAGACAACAAGCAATGGCATTAAATGTGAGAGATAAGTTTAAAGCAACTGCTCTCCCGATAGCTCGAGTTGAGTTAGTGCTAACACTATTTGATCAAGGCTCACAAAGGTCGTTCATAAGAAGAACAGTGCTGCAGAAACTGAATAAACTACCCTATGCCAAAGTACAGTTAGATATAGCTGGGTTTTTCCACAATTCTGGTAAACAGACATATGACCTAGCTAGAATCACTGTTGGTCTAGGAAACAGAAAAGACAGTAGAAGCTGAGGTAGTAGATGATTTGCCTAAGTCTGTGCAGATCCAGGGATTAAAAGAAACCGTTACCTGCACTGAAAGCAGCTAAGGTCAAGTTGGCATACAGACGGACACTATTAGTCTAATTGATTTAATTATTGGAAGTGATTATTATCACTGTTTTGTGCAAAATATAGTAAGTAAACATGATGTTCACTTGCTGAAAACAACAGGAGGCCACATGATATGTGGTACCATTCCCTCTCAAAGTGGTAAAGAAGCTGATATTGATTCAGTGGAAAATGTACTAGTTACGAGAATAACCGCTGATCATGTACCACAGCAAAAATTATCATTACTGGAAGAAAACTCAATGGAAATAAGTCACTCTGTCTGACTTTTTTGGGTTATTCTAGGTTCTCTACACATATGCTGCTATGTATGATAATTCTATGTAACTGTATTTGTGTATACCTGAATAAACTTACTTATTATGAATGAACCAGTTGGTAAGTTGTGGGATTCAGATGCGATAGGTATTGATGTAAATAAACCAAGCCCACAAGAGTCTCAGACTTATTGCCAATATTTGGACACTGTCAAATATGAAGATGGACAGTATTGGGTTAGGTTACCATGGAACAAATTGTTGAGAAATGGTTTACCAACTAAAGTTAAAGTTTAAATATAGGGGGAACTTATCTTGATAAGACAGCTATCGCCCACACAGCCGCCCCTGCAGGCGAGGTCATGAGAAGCTGTCTTGACCACTTCGCAATGGGCTGTAATAGAGTATATTATGTATGATTATAAATTACCCCTAGGGGGCGTTATGTCAGCATATATCAGACACTGATTGCAAGTGTATGGTGTAGGAGGTAGGTTACTGAAAGCAGTGAAGAGTTTTTACGAGGATAGTGAGGCTCAAGTTAGAGTATGTAGGAAAGAGGGAAATTTTTTCCCAGTAAAAGTAGGCCTTAGACAAGGATGTGTGATGTCACCGTGGTTGTTTAATATATTTATAGATGGGGTTGTAAGAGAAGTAAATGCGAGGGTCTTGGCAAGAGGCGTGGAGTTAAAAGATAAAGAATCACACACAAAGTGGGAGTTGTCACAGCTGCTCTTTGCTGATGACACTGTGCTCTTGGGAGATTCTGAAGAGAAGTTGCAGAGATTGGTGGATGAATTTGGTAGGGTGTGCAAAAGAAGAAAATTAAAGGTGAATACAGGAAAGAGTAAGGTTATGAGGATAACAAAAAGATTAGGTGATGAAAGATTGAATATCAGATTGGAGGGAGAGAGTATGGAGGAGGTGAACGTATTCAGATATTTGGGAGTGGACGTGTCAGCGGATGGGTCTATGAAAGATGAGGTGAATCATAGAATTGATGAGGGAAAAAGAGTGAGTGGTGCACTTAGGAGTCTGTGGAGACAAAGAACTTTGTCCTTGGAGGCAAAGAGGGGAATGTATGAGAGTATAGTTTTACCAACGCTCTTATATGGGTGTGAAGCGTGGGTGATGAATGTTGCAGCGAGGAGAAGGCTGGAGGCAGTGGAGATGTCATGTCTGAGGGCAATGTGTGGTGTGAATATAATGCAGAGAATTCGTAGTTTGGAAGTTAGGAGGAGGTGCGGGATTACCAAAACTGTTGTCCAGAGGGCTGAGGAAGGGTTGTTGAGGTGGTTCGGACATGTAGAGAGAATGGAGCGAAACAGAATGACTTCAAGAGTGTATCAGTCTGTAGTGGAAGGAAGGCGGGGTAGGGGTCGGCCAAGGAAGGGTTGGAGGGAGGGGGTAAAGGAGGTTTTGTGTGCGAGGGGCTTGGACTTCCAGCAGGCATGCTTGAGCGTGTTTGATAGGAGTGAATGGAGACAAATGGTTTTTAATACTTGACGTGCTGTTGGAGTGTGAGCAAAGTAACATTTATGAAGGGATTCAGGGAAACCGGCAGGCCGGACTTGAGTCCTGGAGATGGGAAGTACAGTGCCTGCACTCTGAAGGAGGGGTGTTAATGTTGCAGTTTAAAAACTGTAGTGTAAAGCACCCTTCTGGCAAGACAGTGATGGAGTGAATGATGGTGAAAGTTTTTCTTTTTCGGGCCACCCTGCCTTGGTGGGAATCGGCCGGTGTGATAAAAAAAAAAAAAAAAAAAAAAACTTACTTGTGTGGAATCAAAGGTCCACTTATCACCGGGGTTTATGATAAGTGACTAGCTCGCAACTTATACTCAACTGCGCAGTCAATAGTAGTACATCACGAGCTAGTACACTTACCTGGGTATATGTATCTGACCCATAGTTATGCCCGGATATCCGATGTGTTGAGTGAAGAATGGTGTTCTTTGAAGAATGTCGCACTGCACTCTGTTGGATCAAAACACTCGTTGTTGCACTGTTCATCAATAATTGTTCACACCATGTCACTAAAGAAGCTGATCACACTTCTTTGTAAGTGTTTATTGAGATTCTTTTGTGCAAAACGCATGGAAGAGTGTTCTTTGTTGGTTATCCGAAACTCTCTCCAGGTAAACTCCAGGTAAACGTCAATGTCTCTCTCAGTAGAGTCAAAAGTAATCTGACCTCACAGCCTCCTATGCCACTGCAATGCCTCTAGAACATAAAGAAAAAGCTCACCTAGTACTTTTTGCTTCCTTGCCAGACTTTCTCCATGAAGCAAAGTGGAATGCTTAATTCTTGCTGTCTTAAGCATAGACAACAATGTACACTATCTTTACCATGGTAATAAAGTGGGAGCAGGATTTTCCTTAATTGTCCTGCTAAGGTAAGAGATGGACTGTCTCTTATTAAACTACACTTTGCAACACTGGACTCTTGCAAGGAGCGACGGTCGCTTGACCACGTCACATACTCGTATTGCATTTGGGATCAATTATTTGCTGTAGCAGTAAACAAGATGTTTGCCCCTTCTGAGAGGGCTGGGCCCCTCAGGGCTGAAAGGGGCTGAAGGGGGCTCATACCCCCCTCCTGGAGAAAATTTCTCCACACTCAGAATTCTTCTTGGTTGTCCCAAATCTACAAAGGTTCTTAATATGAGGAAGGAGGTTGGTATTTCTAGTATCAATGAGAGTATTGTTGAGGTTAACACTGTACTCGGTATTAGAATGTTAAGAAATGAACCAGACACTGTCACAATGAACCTTACCAAGTGTCTAGAAGTAATTACTCACAGATCTAAATGGATTGTGAAAACTTGCAATTGCATTAAGTTTTTTTTTTTTTTTTTTACACAGCGTTTGACAAGGTTAGGTTATAACCTGCATGAACTGTATCACTGTAGATAACAAGAGCATTTCACCCTTCCATGGAAGATGTGTTCATTTAATATCATATACCTGCAAGTGCCTCCCAAGAAACTCATTGCTAGTAATCCCTTCCTTAAATCACTTGTTAAAGCAACTGCTCAAGAAGAAATTTCTCACCTAGCTGGTAGTAATAAGTTATCACAAGTAATATATACACTGATGGATCTAAGCAGTCGTCTTCTGGCAGGGCTGCATCTGCTCTTGTTGCCACCTCCTTAGTTAATAACGATAATAAACTTGTTGAACCAGGCATAAGAATTAACAACTGGGCGTCTACATTGCAAACTGCACTGTTTGTAATCTTAATGGTACTAAAGCTAACTTATGACACTGAGCTTGACTCTATCATCATTACTTATTCTGTCATCACTGAATACTCTTAACACATATAATGACTCCAACAACATGCTCATTGGAGAAGCCAGGTATAGATACTCAAAAATCAGGGACATAGGAATTAATGTACAATTACTATGGATCCCATCACACATTGGATTATTCCTTCAAGATAAAGTTGATATGCTAGCCAAGAAGAGTACCCAGAAGGAGAATGTAGAATATAACTTTGGTATATCTGTGTTTAGCATTAGGAATAATATTAGGAGAGAAGTAAATAATGAAAATGATTGTTATAGGAATGCAGTTAGAAGCTGAGTAGATCAATAACCTACTATGATAACATGAACATAGATAAGTATGTTTATGGAGCAACTTGCAATGTGAACAGACTGACTGATGTTGTAGTTGCCAGGCTTAGGCTTGGTTACAAGTACAGTATACCTCCGCCTTACGATATTAATCCGTTCCTGAGAGCTCATCGTATGCCGAAATTATCGTAAGGCGAATTAATTTTCCCCATAAGAAATAATGGAAATGAAATTAATCCATGCAAGACACCCCAAAGTAAGAAAAACAAAATTTTACCACATGAAATATTAATTTTGATACACACAAACTGAAGAAGACATGCACAGTTAATACTCTACCAAGAATAGAATACATGACACTTACCTTTATTAAAGATCTGGTGATGATTGATGGGATGGGAGGAGGGGAGAGTGTGGAAGTTGTTATTGTTTAGAAGGGGAATCCCCTTCCATTAGGAAGGGGATTCCCCTTCCTAATGAATGGGGTTACTTCCCTTCTTAAATAACAAAAAAGGCACAATACCGTGACTGGAACGATACACAAATAACCCGCACATAAAAGAGAGAAGCTTATGACGACGTTTCGGTCCGACTTGGACCATTGACTTCCCTTCTTATTTTAATGCCACTAGGACCAGCTTGAGAGTCACTGGACCTCTGTCGCACAACATATCTGTCCATAGAGCTCTGTACCTCTTGTTCCTTTATGAATTGTCTAAAGTGGTTCACAACATTGTCATTGTAATAGTCACCAGCACGACTTGCAATAGCTGTGTGAGGGTGATTTTCATCTATAAAGGTTTGCAGTTCAGCCCACTTTGCACACATTTCCTTAATCTCTTTTTTTCAATTCCATACTAATTCTCACCCTTTTTACCACAGGGATGGCACTAGAAGCTTTCTTGGGGTCCATGGTGACTTATTTTGCAGTTACAAGCACTAAAAACACTGGGATAATGTGAAATGTACCGAATGTATGCGTAGATGCGACCGCACTGGCTGGCTTGTAAACAGTGGCGCTGAGGCCACACGAGGGTCGTGTCCTGGACGAATCATGTAAGGCGAGTTTTTTAGCATGAGGCGAGGCAAAATTTTTGCGTTAAAATGTATCGTATGGTGGATTTAATGTAATGCAATGCCATCGTAAGACGAGGGTCCACTGTACTTCTGGCAGTTTGGGAGACACACAGATGATGATCAAACTAAATGTAAATTATGTGATCAGGCATATGGTCACTGTCTTGAACACTATGGGCTTAATTGTCCACTTATTGAGGAATACAGAGGTAGACAGTATAATAACCTATGTGACATGTCAAGATATCTTATTAATGAAAATAAGATACCAGATATACTAAGCAAATTTCCTAAATTTGCTTGTAACAGATAAGTGAACTATAGATATGTAGATATAAATCCATATGTATTCCTGTTACCCCTTTGGGGCCTAGTTCCTAGGCCTTTTGTGTATCCATATGCTTTTGCGCTACCATCCACAGCATGGATATGGGGTGCACAACAAACTAGCCACTTCAGTGGTAAAATCTAAAAAAAACTAATCTACCTAATAATATATACTAAGTCAAATAATAATGTAAAGCAAGGTACTTTCAATTTAGCTAATATTGAAAGTATCAGCAATATAAAATTATATGAAAAAATAATATAAATTATATACATCAAATATACAATGGGCCCCAGTCGCAATGGTGTACGTAAGTGTAAATACAGTGGACCCCCGGTTAACGATTTTAATCCGTGCAAGAGGGCTCATCGTTATGCGAAATAATCGTTATGCGAATGAATTTTCCCCATAAGAAATAATGGAAATAAAATTAATCCGTGCAAAACGCCCAAAAGTATGAAAAAAAATTTTTTTTACCACATGAAATGTTAATTTTAATACACACAAACTGAAAAAGGCATGCACAATTACATGACACTTACTTTTATTGAAGATCTGGTGATGATTGATGGGATGGGAGGAGGGGAGAGCATTATCTTCTTACTGTTTAGAAGGGGAATCCCCTTCCATTACGACTTGAGGTAGCAAGTCCTTTTCCGGGGTTACTTCCCTTCTTCTTTTAATGCCACTAGGACCAGCTTGAGAGTCACTGGACCTCTGTCGCACAACAAATCTGTCCATAGAGCTCTGTACCTCCCGTTCCTTTACGATTTGTCTAAAATGGGCCACAACATTGTCATTGAAATAGTCACCAGCACGGCTTGCAACAGCTGTGTCAGGGTGATTTTCATCTATAAAGGTTTGCAGTTCAACCCACTGTGCACACATTTCCTTAATCTTTGAAGTAGGCACAATGGATTCCACAACTGGCATAGGCTTCTCAGGGTTAGCCCCAAACCCTTCAAAATCTTTCTTAATTTCCATACTAATTCTCACCCTTTTTACCACAGGGTTGGCACTAGAAGCTTTCTTGGGGCCCATGGTCACTTATTTTCCAGAAACAGCACCGAAAACACTGTAATAATACGAAATATTCCGAGTGTATGCTTGGATGTTACCGCGGAGGCTGGCTGGTAAACAATGGGACGGCCGGCACATGTGAGGCTGGCTGAGGGCACATTGGACGCGTCTCGGACGAAAATCGGTAAGCGGGTTTTTAATCGGTATGCGCGGCAAAAATTTTGCGATAAAAGTAATCGGTATGCGGAAAAATCGCTATGTGATGCCATCGTTATGCGGGGGTCCACTGTACCTATAATCATAGTTGAAGGAAAATATAATTTAAAGACTACTGCTGTGTTTGTTTTCGCTCCAAGTCCCTTTACAACCCAGGTTAACAGGCCTTTCTTACCTGGGTGCGTAATAACATAAGTGTCTACTTTGATGATTGGGAGGTCTTAGAGTTCTAGCTGTTCCAGAATGTCATCTCCACATGTCTGGAAATTCTGTTGGAAATGGTATGGGGCAGATGACAGTACTACTACAAGAATTGAGGGAACGATGTTTTTCAATAGTTACAGGAACAGTATCGATAACTGTAAGGAGAGACAGATCGTGAGCTTGGCTAGCATTCTGGACAGTCATAATGCATGTACCACTCTTGAGAGCATGAAAAGATATATCTATACCAACACAGCATAGAAGCACCTTGTGAATACTATGGTCGGAAAGATAGGCTGTAGAGAAAGTCGGTCGTAGAGTAAAAAACTTAGTTCAATGTGTATTTTGAAACATAGCATGTAAAGGGAGTGTGTGATATGCCAGTCTTTTCTGAGTAGAATGATAAGGAAGCGAAGAAGTATCATCAGGTAATGGTCTTGGGTGTTTAGGTGTGGGATTGGAGTTGGTCCAACGTGGGACGGGCGGGCGATCTGAAAACTGCTGTACCATAGAGGGAGAAGCTGGAAGCATAGTCAAAGAAGAGCAGAGGTCAGACATATCGAAGGAGTCAATCAAAACCCCGGTACCTGGAGCAGGTGTCGAAACAGCGCCATCAGGAGGCACAGGGGCATTAGAAATGTCTGAAGAGTGATCAAATAACAAGGCAGGGGTCAGAACAGGGTGTGGTATCAGAAAGGAGCCTGGGGGGAGCAGGTTCATGGATTGGGAACTCCATGGTTAGGTCACTCCTTTCTTTTTGTTTTTTAGGAAAAAAAAAGAAAGAAAATAAAAAGAAAAAAAAATGAATAAAAAAAGGGGGGAACATGGAGGTATAGCTCTTAGGAGGAATGAAAAGGCCGTAAAGGACCCCAATGGAAATAAGTCACTCTGTCTGACTTTTTTGGGTTATCCTAGGTTCTCTACACATATGCTGCTATGTATGATAATTCTATGTAACTGTATTTGTGTATACCTGAATAAACTTACTTACTTACTTACTTACTTACTAAATCTCCCTCCACACCCAGGATTACCTCAGCACAGCAAGTAGTGCAGATGCACCATGGAATCCATGCTATACCCTACCCTTCATGGCAGTACACCAGCAATCTGGGATAGCAACCTCACATCCGCTGAGCCACCTCGGTGGAAAAAAGAGAGGGCAGCTGGACATCCACCACAAAGCATACCCCCTTTGGCCACCCCCCCCCCCGAACCCGAAAGGTAGCTTCCAGAGATACACCCATCACCTAAAAGACACCACAACCTCCTCCCTGGTAGAACAGAGAGGGATTGGGATGTCTAGATGATCCAGATTCAATGGCAAACTACACTACCACCAAGGACGTCAAAGGAAGGAGATGGACCCTGGAACCTCTTCTCAGGTGTAGGAACTACAATGCCTAAGGGAACAACTTCAAATCCAGAAATAGGAAAGGGAAAGTAGAGAGATGGAGAGAGGATGAAATGGAAGGGGGGATTGGGGGTAATTAGGTTCGGTCTGAGGAAGAAGACCAAAAGGTCTAATTCACAGGGGTATTAGAAAAGTCTGAAGGATGGTCCAGTAACAAGGCAGGGTGGTAAGAGGGTGCTGCGATAGAATGGGGCCCAGGAGGAGCAGCTTTACTGATTTGGGACTCTACGGTTATGCCTCTCTCTACTTTTGTTTTTAAGAAAAAAAATGAGGAAAGAAGAAAAAGGGGTGAACATGGAGGGGAAGCCCCCAGGAAGAAAGTACCATAAGTCCTCCCCTACGTGCCCAAGAGGACCTCAATGCAGCCGGAAGTGTAGATGCAGCATGGAACCCATGCCATACTTACCCTTCATGACAGTAAACCAGCAATCTGGGATAGCAACTACACATGTACCAAGCCACCTAGGTGGACAAAAGAGAGGGTGGTCAGAAACCCATCACAAAGCATACCTCCTTTGGCCATCTTTTTTTTTTTTTTTTTTTTTTTTTTATCACACCGGCCGATTCCCACCAAGGCAGGGTGGCCCGAAAAAGAAAAACTTTCACCATCATTCACTCCATCACTGTCTTGCCAGAAGGGTGCTTTACACTACAGTTTTTAAACTGCAACATTAACACCCCTCCTTCAGAGTGCAGGCACTGTACTTCCCATCTCCAGGACTCAAGTCCGGCCTGCCGGTTTCCCTGAATCCCTTCATAAATGTTACTTTGCTCACACTCCAACAGCACGTCAAGTATTAAAAACCATTTGTCTCCATTCACTCCTATCAAACACGCTCAAGCATGCCTGCTGGAAGTCCAAGCCCCTCGCACACAAAACCTCCTTTACCCCCTCCCTCCAACCCTTCCTTGGCCGACCCCTACCCCGCCTTCCTTCCACTACAGACTGATACACTCTTGAAGTCATTCTGTTTCGCTCCATTCTCTCTACATGTCCGAACCACCTCAACAACCCTTCCTCAG
>NC_091360.1:13352818-13432818 GCF_038502225.1 Cherax quadricarinatus
ACTTTCCTTGTATGGATCTTAGTCTTGTCTTTATTGTGTAGACACCTCCTTTCCCTTTACATTGTCAAATGCTCCAAACTTCAGAACACACTCGTGACAACCTGATTTTTTTTTTTTTTTACACAGGGTTTGACAAGGTTAGGTTAAGGATTCCTAGCTTTATTGACAAGCTATTTACAGGTTGAGGATTCCTAACTTTATTGACAAGCTAAGAGCTGTTACCTACATCAGCTCATTTGAAAGCTTGCTTCTTTACCTATTTTCCTATTTGTCCTTTTCTTGTTTTGAGTTTCCTTTCTTCTGCCTTAGGTGATCTGTCCTTCACTGTTTTTTCTCCTCTGAGTCTTTGGTCTTACCCTTTGTGAGTCCTTAGCTCTCCTACAGTACTCCTCTTTCTTGGCCTTTGACTGACCCCACCACTACTGCTGCTAATACTACTTCCTTTCCTACTACCTTTAGCCTCTACCTTCACTTTTGCCTCCCTTCACACTCCCCTTTCTATTCTTGTGCATGAATTACATTCCTTACTTTACACTTACACTACTATTTCTACTGTTATTTCCACTAACAGCCTTACCACTACCACTACAACTCTTCCCACATCTTTTGTCCCTTCCCAGCCAATTGGCCTATATATATACTGGCTCCATCTCTCTTTTCTGTTAGTGGCTTTGTAAATGGTCCAAGTCAGACCAAAACGTTGTCGTAAGCTCCTCCTATGTGCGGGTTATTTGTGTAATGAACCCTTCCTACACATTTCCAAATCAACTAGCAATGACAACTACAGTGAATATGCTCTTCCAGTCCAAAAGCACCTCACGATGCTTTACTATCAGTTGTACAAAATATTGCAGAGTAAAAGAGACCAAAGACACATTACATTATTATTATTACAATCAAGGGGGAAGCGCTAAACCCGGAGGATTATACAGCGCCTGGGGGGGGATGTGGAAGGCATTCAGGCTTAATTTGGGGAACTGGAGCACAGATCCAATTCCCTAAATCAAGAGCCCCTCACCAACATCAAGGAACCTTCCTTGAGGGGAAAGACACATTACAGAATTCCTCATTACTCCCCTACCAGAAACCATAATCTAAGGTAAGAAATATTATTTCTGCAACATTTGTGGCTTTAAGCAATGCATTAAAGATAATACATCATGACAATGAATAACAGATACATTATTCTTTTTATTTTCTTATGATTTAGAGAGCTAAAAAAATTTATTTGCCATTTTTGGGGATCCAAAGAATGTATCTTTATTTTTCCCATAAATGATTTAGTTTGTTTTATATAGTTTCATCTTGGATGCACTTTCAGGAACATAAATACATTAACTGATGGTCAAGCATGTCCCTAACACCACTGGACTTTGAGAAAACAATAAATGACATGCCCATGCACTCTGTCCCAGGACTAGACTTGTGGAATTCTGTGTTCATCAAGAACTGCAAGAAACTCTTTTTGCAGGCATTAAACATTCTATGGAGAGGGAGCCTAGACAGAGGGGTCATTTGGTTGCAGTAAAGCGACTGCAAAGAACAAGATTGATAACACTAATGTATCATTTAATAAATTTTTTGAAAGGGTTCTATGAATCAAGATTACCAACCACTTGGATACCCCAAAATGCAAATGTAGTAAACAGACTTTGTGAAAGCCTTCGACAAGTATGTTCATGGTGTAATAGCACACAAAATGCATGATTAAGAAATAACAGGATAAGTGGGTAGATGGATCTTTAACATTCTAACCAACAGAGCACAAAGAATAAAAATTAGATCAGAGTATAAAACAAATTCTAACCGCACATTAGAGCAAAAAATTAATGTGATGGAATTGGGAGTGATAATATCAGAGAATCTCTATTTCAAAGACCACAACAATGTCTATCACATCTGATAAGAAAATGATAAGATGGATAATAAGAGCCTTCAAAACAAGGGATGCCAAACCAATGATGATTTTCATCAAATCATTTGTTCTCTCTAGGCTGGAATAGTGCTGTACACTAATGGTCCCTTTCAAGGTAGACAAAATTGCAGATCTGGATAATATACAGAGAACTTTCACTGCATGTATCAACACAAACAAGCACATAAATTTCTGGGAACATTTGAAATTCCTTTACCTGTACCCCTTGGGAATGCACAAGAAAACATATAACCTGGAAAATCCTAGAGGGACTGGACCCAAATCTGCACATAGAAGTCACTCCCTATGAAAGCAAGACTTGGCAGGCATTGCAACATCACCCCAATGACTTCTGACTGTCTATAAGAGGGAGCTGGATAGACATCTAGATTCAATATCTGACCAGTCAGGCTGTGGTTCATATGTTAGATTTCATGCAACTGGCAGGAACAACCTGGTTGATCAGGCCCTGATTTACTGCAAGGCCTCATCATGGACCAGGACGTGGGGGCACTGACCCATTGGAACACCCTCTAGATAGATAGACCAGGGATCACCTCCACCAAGGATCACTTCCATCACTTAGGATCACCTTCACTACTGAGGATCTCCACCACTGAGGATCACTTCCACAAATGAGGATCACTTTCTCTGAGAATCAATTCCACCACTGAGGATCACCTCCACCACTGAGGATCACTTCCACCAATGAGGATCACTTCCTCTGAGAATCACTTCCACCACTGAGGAACACCTCCACCACTGAGGATCACTTCCTCTGAGAATCACTTCCACCACTGAGGAACACCTCCACCACTGAGGATCACTTCCACCACTGAGAATCACTTTACCACTGAGAATCACTTTCACCACTGAGGATCACCTCCACCACTGAGGATCACCTCCACCACTGAAGACAACTTCCACCACTGAGGATCACTTCCAACTTCCACCACTGAGGATCACCTCCACCACTGAGGATCACTATCAATACTATGGGTCATGTAATACAGCCTCTCCTCACTTAATGATGGAGTTCCATTCCTAAGACCACATCGGTAAAGGAATTCATCACTAAGTGAGGAGCATACTATAATGGTAGTGGGTTTGTGTCAACCATCTTTGATATTGTTTTAATGTCACCTTTGCACCATTTACATTTCTGGTATATTTTTAAATGTTTAAACAGTAATGTACTGTACAGTGTAACAATCATAATAGAGGAAATCAGCTCTAATATACATTACATTTAGGTATGCATACTAGTCAGAGAGGCCGTTGTAAGTCCAAGTCATAAGTAAATGAATACGTTAAGTGAGGAGAGGCTGTACTTAAAATATTTATATATTTACTTATAAATAATAATTCAATGGTCAACAACCAAAATGCTTCTGAGACCAGAGTAGCAATTTCCAACTAATTTTAGGTCACTGAAAATGAATATCATGGTTAAAATTGTGTTAGCTCTACTTTTCAATATACACCTATGAGTCACAACAGGTTTCAACAAGGTTGTGGCAGTGTGTTTCTTACCACACAGTCTTACTGCCCTTCATTATTGTTCCAGCAGTCATGGAAGGTGGTTGTGCTGTGCAAATTTATATTTTGAGGTGGAAGGTAGGTGATTTTTTTAGCCAAACACTTTTTAAACTTACAATCAATATTCACTGAGCAAACTATTGACATGCATGTGAGGCATATTACATTAATTTTATTTTCCTACTGTATGGTATAAATGCTTCTCTTTATCTGTCATGGTAATGTAATGATAAATTAATGAATAAATTTTCTGTTTATATTCTAAATGTTTGTTATTTTCATCTTTCAGATGCCTCATACTTGTGTGAATAGGATAGACAACTTCTGCTACATTTGTGGTAAGGTGCCTTTTGCATCACAGAAGTGCCATGATGCTTCTGTGATGCATCACAGAAGCATCACAGTCACTGGAGACTGTTCATAGATTCATCAAAAACGAGTCTGAAAGTTGTCTTGCTGCATAACGGTAACAGTAAACCATCAGTTCCTGTAGGCTATGCACCACATATGAAACAAACTTGTGAGGGTATAAAGCATATGTTGCAATGCATGAAATATGATGAACATCAATGGCAGCTCTGTGGTGCCTTAAAGGTTGTTGCCCATGTGATGGACTTGCAGCAGATACACCAAGTACTGCTGCTTTCTATGTGAATGGGACAGCTATTCAAGAGGCTTCCACTACATCAGGAGACACTGGCCACCTTGTCAAACATTGGAGCCTAGGATGAAAAATGTTCAGCATCCACCTTTCATTGAACCAACCAAAATTTTGCTACTACCATTACACATAAAACTGGGATATGAAAAACTTTGTAAAAACTATAGACATATCCGGTGAGGGATTCAAGTATTTAACACGAAAATTCCCCTCACTGAGTAATACTAAGAGAAGGAGTCTTCAACAGTCCTCAGATTTCCAAGCTTCTTAACCCTTAAACTGTTGAAACATAGATCTATGTTCATGTGCGTAGCGCTCTGACCTTTATTTTCCCCATTTGAAAGCATGTAAAAAACGCTGATCTACGTTCAGAGCCCCCCACACGTGGACATAGCTCTACGATTGGACAGTTTAAGGGTTAACTCTTTCAGGGTCAAAAGGCCCTCTCCCAAACTCATTCTCAGAGTCGAAAAATTTTTGAAAAAAAAAAAAAAAAAAAAAAAAAAAGATTTTTTTCTTATGAAATGATAGAGCATATTTTTGTGAGTATTATAAGCCAAATTTTTTTTTTTGTTATCAATACTTACCCTGACATTGAGGCGTGAAGTTGACAAAGTGAGCCACTTACGGCAACATCTTCGACTGTCGGTCAAGCGGTAATAGTTTTATTTTTTTTCTTATATTTTTTAATACAGTGGACCCCCGCATAATGGACGCCTTGCATAGCGGACAATCCGCATAGCGGACGCTTTGATCGCTAAAATTTTGCCCCGCATAGTGGACAAAAACCCGCTCAGCGGCCTTCGTCTGAGACGCGTCCAATGTGCGGCCTGAGCCACGCTCACATGTTCCGCGGGTGGCATTGTTTACCAGCCAGCCTCCGCGGTAACATCCAAGCATACAATCGGAACATTTTGTATTATTACAGTGTTTTTGGTGATTTTTTTCTGGAAAATAAGTGACCATGGGCCCCAAGAAAGCTTCTAGTGCCAACCCTACAGCAATAAGGGTGAGAATTACTATGGAGATGAAGAAAAAGATCATTGATAAGTATGAAAGTGGAGTGCGTGTCTCCGAGCTGGCCAGGTTGTATAATAAACCCCAATCAACCATCGCTACTATTGGTGGTACAGCTGCTGCTGCTGCTGTATCACCGTCAGCTGCTGCTGCACTGTCAGCTGCTGCTGCTGTACCACCGTCAGCTGGTCCTGCTGCTGTAGTACCGTCTGCTGCTGCTGTAGCATCATCTGCTGCTGCTGTAGCATCGTCTGCTGCTGCTGCTGCTGTAGCATCGTCTGCTGCTGCTGCTGCTGTAGCATCGTCTGCTGCTGCTGCTGCTGTAGCATTGTCTGCTGCTGCTGCTGCTGTAGCATCGTCTGCTGCTGCTGTAACATCGTCTGTTGCTGCTGTAGCATCGTCTGCTGCTGCTGCTGCTGTAGCATCGTCTGCTGCTGCTGTAACATCGTCAGTTGCTGCTGTAGCATCGTCTGCTGCTGCTGTAGCATCGTCTGTTGCTGCTGTAGCATCGTCTGCTGCTGCTGCTGCTGTAGCATTGTCTGCTGCTGCTGTAACATCGTCTGTTGCTGCTGTAGCATCGTCTGCTGCTGCTGCTGCTGTAGCATCGTCTGCTGCTGCTGTAACATCGTCTGTTGCTGCTGTAGCATCGTCTGCTGCTGCTGCTGCTGTAGCATCGTCTGCTGCTGCTGTAACATCGTCAGTTGCTGCTGTAGCATCGTCTGCTGCTGCTGTAACATCGTCAGTTGCTGCTGTAGCATCGTCTGCTGCTGCTGTAGCATCGTCTGTTGCTGCTGTAGCATCGTCTGCTGCTGCTGCTGCTGTAGCATCGTCTGCTGCTGCTGTAACATCGTCAGCTGCTGCTGCTGCTGCTGTAGCACCGTTGTTGGTGTGGCTTATTGAGAATACCAAGAAACAATTAACCCCAGAGGATTTGCCACCCAGGATAGCCCAAAAAAGTCAGTGTCATCGAAGACTGTAACTTATTTCCATTGGGGTCCTTAATCTTGTCTCCCAGGATGCAACCCACACCAGTCGACTAACACCCAGGTGAACAGGAAAAATGCCTGGAACTAGTGCTCATATTGGTGAATTTAGAGCCAGCAAAGGTTGGTTTGAGAGATTTAAGAATCGTAGTGACATACACAGTGTGATAAGGCCTGTTCTGGAAGAAAATACCAAACAGGACCTACAGTACTCAGGAGGAAAAGGCACTCCCAGGACACAGTGTCTCATCAGTCATTGCTGCATCTTCAATAAAGGTAAGTGTCATTTATTCTTCATTTAGTAGAGTAGTACATGCACAATATATATTGTGCATGTACTACTCTACTATTGTGCATGTATCCTTCTCTTTGTGTGTAGGAAAATGTATATTTCATGTGGTAAAATTTTTTTTTTCAAACTTTTGGGTGTCTTGCACGGATTAATTTTATTTCCATTATTTCTTATGGGGAAAATTCATTCGCATAGCGAACATTTCGCATAACAGCCAGCCCTCTTGCACGGATTAAGGTCGCTATGCGGGGTCCACTGTATTTTACTTTTTCACGTAACTTTTATGGCCTGTGAGACCAATATAAGCCATATTTTGGATATATACACTTGTTGTATACTACACAATAACTGCACAAACATTGACAGGTGAATATTTTCACCTATTTTAGTCATACATACATAGTATTTATAGGTCCCAGCAATGTTTTGGTAGGGAAGGAAGCATGGGTTTTTGTAAACAACATGGCTGACTGGCTGGCTGGCTGGCTGGCAGGCTGGCTGGCTGGCTGGCAGGCCGGCTGGCTGGCTGGCTGACCGGCTGGCTGGCCAGCTGGTTGGATGGCTGGCTGGCTGGCTGACCAGCTGGCTGGCTCTGTCTCTGTCTCACAGGTACACAATAATACAATTATACACAGTGAAAATTACTGAGGATGCACGGAGAATATAATAATAATAATTGAGCATGGTGTAAGAGAGTGTCACTCTTATCTTATCTCTCCACTAATGACAGTGGTGACATTTGATGAGGGTACACTGCCTCCCTTTCATTTGTTTTCACTTAACACATAAACATGTCTATCTGTCTGCTTGTCTCTTTTTCTGTCTGTGTGTGTGTCTATCTCTCTGTTTGCTCCCCTGTCTCTCTCTGTCTCAGAGAGAGCCACTAGTGAACCAACACTTATTACACATGACGCAGTAGTCACTGTGTCACATCTGAGTCCTGATACTTATTATTTGCCAGTCAGGATTTTTGGGTTATCCTAGGTAATTTACACTATGTATAATTGTATTTATGTGTACCTGAGAGAGAGAGAGAGAGAGAGAGAGAGAGAGAGAGAGAGAGAGAGAGAGAGAGAGAGAGAGAGAGAGAGAGAGAGAGAGAGAGAGAGAGAGAGAGAGAGAAAGAAAGAAAGACAGAGACAGAGAGACAGAGGGAGAGAGACAGAGGGAGAGAGACAGAGAGAGACAGACAGACAGAGACAGACAGACAGCCACCTGACCAGCCAGCCAGCCAGCCATGTTGTTTACACAAACCCATGCTCCCTTCCCTTCCACCCCCACTGCCTCCATCCCCCCTTACTGTCTTTCCCCACCACCGACACTGCGGGAGAGTGAGGTATTCCTAACGCTTGGCTTGGTCACAAAGGCGTACTGAATTACCACTCCCACAATGCAATGCGGGTGCATAGATTTTTTTCCTACTGTGCACACTTACCACATAGACCCATTCTATCACATGTAGACCTACCAGCTCTCTCCTGCTCAATCTGAAGGTGCTAGAATTTACGCGTACTAGTATGATACCAACCCTGGCGCATAAGCCGTACCAGTACGGTCCCAACCCTGAAAGGATTCAAGATGGTGACTTTGAATCAGACCTTCATGGGGAGGAGAAAGCTGCTTGGGAAGCATTCAAGTTAGTGGCGAAGGGATTTCTCGGAAACAGAAGGAAAGACAACTATGAAGAATTGGTGGAAAGCCTCATCAAGGCTTACAAGAATATGGAAAGTGTCACTTAAAATCCACTTTTTGGACTCACATTTAGACTTCTACTTACACTTAGGTCACACTACACATACATGTACACGTTTATTTATACACACTCATCTGAGTTTTCTTTGATTTTATCTTAATAGTTCTTGGTCTTATTACTTTTCCTTTTATATCCATGGGGAAGTGGAATAAGAATCTTTCCTCCGTAAGCCATGCGTGTTGTAAAAGTCAACTAAAATGCCGGGAACAATGGGCTAGTAACCCCTTTTCCTGTAAAGATTACTAAAAAGAATAAGAAGAAGAAAATTGTCAAAGTGGGAAGTCTGAATGTGCGTGGATGTTGTGCAAATGATAAGAAAGAGATGATTGTGGATGTTATGAATGAGAAGAAACTGGATGTCCTGGCTTTAAGTGAGACAAAGCTGAAGGGGGTGGGAGAGTTTCAATGGAGAGGAATAAATGGGATTAGGTCAGGGGTTTCAAATAGAGTTAGAGCTAAAGAAGGAGTAGCAATAATGTTGAAGGATAAGCTATGGCAGGAAAAGAGGGACTACAAATGTATTAATTCAAGGATTATGTGGAGTAAAATAAAGATTGGATGTGAAAAGTGGGTTATAGTAAGCGTGTATGCACCTGGAGAAGAGAGAAGTGTAGAGGAGAGAGAGAGAGATTTTGGGAAATGTTGAGTGAATGCGTGGGGAGTTTTGAATCAAGTGTGAGAGTAATGGTGGTTGGGGATGTCAATGCTAAAGTGGGTAAAAATGTTATGGAGGGAGTAGTAGGTAAATTTGGGGTGCCAGGGGTAAATGTAAATGGGGAGCCTTTAATTGAGCTATGTGTAGAAAGAAATTTGGTAATAAGTAATACATATTTTATGAAAAAGAGGATAAATAAATATACAAGGTATGATGTAGCACGTAATGAAAGTAGTTTGTTAGATTATGTATTGGTGGATAAAAGGTTGATGGGTAGGCTCCAGGATGTACATGTTTATAGAGGGGCAACTGATATATCGGATCATTATTTAGTTGTAGCTACAGTTAGAGTAAGAGGTAGATGGGAAAAGAGGAAGGTGGCAACAACAAGTAAGAGGGAGGTGAAAGTGTATAAACTAAGGGAGGAGGAAGTTCGGGTGAGATATAAGCGACTATTGGCAGAAAGGTGGGCTAGTGCAAAGATGAGTAGTGGGGGGGTTGAAGAGGGTTGGAACAGTTCTAAAAATGCAGTATTAGAATGTGGGGCAGAAGCTTGTGGTTATAGGAGGGTGGGGGCAGGAGGAAAGAGGAGTGATAGGTGGAATGATGAAGTAAAGGGTGTGATAAAAGAGAAAAAGGTAGCTTATGAGAGGTTTTTACAAAGCAGAAGTGTTATAAGAAGAGCAGAGTATATGGAGAGTAAAAGAAAGGTGAAGAGAGTGGTGAGAGAGTGGAAAAGGAGAGCAGATGATAGAGTGGGAGAGGCACTGTCAAGAAATTTTAATGAAAATAAGAAAAAAATTTGGAGTGAGTTAAACAAGTTAAGAAAGCCTAGGGAAAGTATGGATTTGTCAGTTAAAAACAGAGTAGGGGAGTTAGTAGATGAGGAGAGGGAGGTATTAGGTAGATGGCGAGAATATTTTGAGGAACTTTTAAATGTTGAGGAAGAAAGGGAGGCGGTAATTTCATGCACTGGCCAGGGAGGTATACCATCTTTTAGGAGTGAAGAAGAGCAGAATGTAAGTGTGGTGGAGGTACGTGAGGCATTACGTAGAATGAAAGGGGGTAAAGCAGCTGGAACTGATGGGATCATGACAGAAATGTTAAAAGCAGGGGAAGATATACTGTTGGAGTGGTTGGTACTTTTGTTTAATAACTGTATGAAAGAGGGGAAGGTACAGCAGGGCCCCGCTTTACGGCGTTTCGCTTTACGGCGTTCCACTAATACGGACATTTCAAATTATGACCAAAACTCACTATACGGCTTCCCCGCACCTGTCTTTCTAATACGGTCACAGCGGCCCACCGAGTTTGTTTACATTCTCCCTGAGCACATCTCCTTATTATGTCTGGAAACTTTCCAAAATTTCAAGTGTTTTAAAGTTATTGTATATTTTATATGTATTGTACTTGATAATTAAACTTGTGTAAACCTGTACCTAAATAAACTTACACACTTTGCTGGCATGTAGGTACACATTAAAATCGCTAAGAGTCTCTCTACTCTTGATGCAATAATAATAATAATAATAATAATAATAATAATAATAATAATCTCTTGGGCGCATTAATGTCGCATATTACGTTAATATAGACATTTCCCTTAATCTATCTATGATATTTTTTTCAAAATTATATAAGAAACACATTATGTAACACATAAACATGATACATGCACCCACAGTATAAAAATTTATACAAATATATATGAGATGTTTACCAAACGGTTTGTAGAAGTGTCGGAAGAATTACGTTTTCTCTAGCCCGTCACCTGTTACTAGGGATAACTGTAGAAAAATATTCCTTATGTATGCCTTCACTTTATAGCTATAATTCTGTACTAACTTGTACACAGTGTAAGAGTACAGTGGACCCCCGGTTAACGATATTTTTTCATTCCAGAAGTATGTTCAGGTGCCAGTACTGACTGAATTTTTTCCCATAAGGAATATTGTGAAGTACGTTAGTCCATTTCAGACCCCCAAACATGCACTTACATAAATACACTTACATAATTGGTCGCATTTGGAGGTGATCGTTAAGCGGGGGTCCACTGTATTTGTTTCGTGATTTAATTATTATAATAATAATAAAAATATTATAAGGTAAAAGTTTCACAAACTCTTACAAATGTACATGAATGAACTAAAACTGGACACATATTAATACCGTCTATTTCGCCTGACCGAGTGATCGTCCCCCTGTTCAGTTTGTTTGTTTACGCTGTCTGAGCTCGGTGTATCATTAAATGTTGTATATTACGTTAATATACACATTTTCATTAATCCATCCGTGATATTTTTTTCAAAATTATATAATAAACACGATACATAACATAAATACATAACAACATATGTGTAGAGACCCTAGGATAACCCAAAAAAGTCAGAGTGACTTACTTCCATTGCCTTAACTCAGAGCATCATTTCTTCTCAAAATGATGTTACATGAGAATGGGAGTGTTCTTCTTTATTTATTCTACCGTATCAATGTAGAGACAACCTATACACAATGTAACTTGTACACAAACCAGACGTGTACACTGTTTGTTTACAAAACTTACCTTCGCCAGGTTTGTTTACATAACTCTGCGCCTGTCCTCTCTCATGCACTCATTCTTTCTCTCTGGTATGGTAGCCCGGCTGACTACCATACATACCACACTTGATTTTTTACAATAAATACTACTCATCTCACCCTATATTTTAAGGTAAGTAATGAGTGAACTGTATATACATTTTATTGCTCTAGGATGCTTAAATATCATAGAATAGTATGTGTGGGTGGGTTGGCCTGGTATGGTAGCCTGGCTGACTACCATACACACCACACTTGATTTTTTACAATAAATACTACTCATCTCACCCTATATTTTAAGGTGAGTAATGAGTGAACTGTATATACATTTTATCGCTCTGGGATGCTTAAATATCATAGAATAGTATGTGTGGGTGGGGTGGCCTGGTATGGTAGCCTGGCTGACTACCATACATACCACACTTGATTTCTTACAATAAATACTACTTGTCTCACCCTAGATTAAGACTATAAATATTTTAAGATAAGTAATGAGTGCACTATGTGTGTATTGTACTTTTTTTATTGTTTTTTGATGCCTGGTTCTATTGCTAACATAATATATGTTAGTGTAAACTTGTTATCTAGTGTTTGTATGCATTTGTAAGTGGAAAAAAAGGGTGTTCCACTTTACGGCGGTTTCCGCTTTACGGCGGTAGCCTGGAACCTAACCTGCTGTATAAGTGGGGCCCTCCTGTACCTAGGGATTGGCAGAGAGCATGTATAATCCATTTATATAAAGGGAAAGGGGACAAAAGAGATTGTAAAAATTATAGAAGAATAAGTTTACTGAGTATACCAGGAAAAGTATACGGTAGGGTTATATTTGAAAGAATTAGAGGTGAGATAGAATGTAGGGTTGCGGATGAGCAGGGAGGCTTCAGAGTGGGTAGGGGATGTGTAGATCAAGTGTTTACATTGAAGCATATATGTGAACAGTATTTAGATAAAGGTAGGGAAGTTTTTATTGCATTTATGGATTTAGAAAAGGCAAATGATAGAGTGGATAGAGGAGCAATGTGGCAGATGTTGCAAGTATATGGAATAGGTGGTAAGTTACTAAATGCTGTTAAGAGTTTTTATGAGGATAGTGAGGCTCAGGTTAGGGTGTGTAGAAGAGAGGGAGAATACTTCCCGGTAAAAGTAGGTCTTAGACAGGGATGTGTAATGTCATCATGGTTGTTTAATATATTTATTGATGGGGTTGTAAAAGAAGTAAATGCTAGGGTGTTTGGGAGAGGGGTGGGATTAAATTATGGGGAATCAAATTCAAAATGGGAATTGACACAGTTACTTTTTGCTGATGATACTGTGCTTATGGGAGATTCTAAAGAAAAATTGCAAGGTTAGTGGATGAGTTTGGGAATGTGTGTAAAGGTAGAAAGTTGAAAGTGAACATCAAAAAGAGTAAGGTGATGAGGGTATCAAATAATTTAGATAAAGAAAAATTGGATATCAAATTGGGGAGGAGGAGTATGGAAGAAGTGAATGTTTTCAGATACTTGGGAGTTGACGTGTCGGCGGATGGATTTATGAAAGATTAGGTTAATCATAGAATTGATGAGGGAAAAAACGTGAGTGGTGCGTTGAGGTATATGTGGAGTCAAAAAACGCTATCTATGGAGGCAAAGAAGGGAATGTATGAAAGTATAGTGGTACCAACACTCTTATATGGATGTGAAGCTTGGGTGGTAAATGCAGCAGCGAGGAGATGGAGGCAGTGGAGATGTCCTGTCTAAGGGCAATGTGTGGTGCAAATATTATGCAGAAAATTCGGAGTGTGGAAATTAGGAGAAGGTGTGGAGTTAATAAAAGCATTAGTCAGAGGGCAGAAGAGGGGTTGTTGAGGTGGTTTGGTCATTTAGAGAGAATGGATCAAAGTAGAATGACATGGAAAGCATATAAATCTATAGGGGAAGGAAGGAGGGGTACGGGTCGTCCTTGAAAGGGTTGGAGAGAGGGGGTAAAGGAGGTTCTGTGGGCAAGGGGCTTGGACTTCCAGCAAGCGTGCGTGAGCGTGTTAGATAGGAGTGAATGGAGACAAATGGTATTTGGGACCTGACGATCTGTTGGAGTGTGAGCAGGGTAATATTTAGTGAAGGGATTCAGGGAAACCGGTTATTTTCATATAGTCGGACTTGAGCCCTGGAAATGGGAAGTACAATGCCTGCACTTTAAAGGAGGGGTTTGGGATATTGGCAGTTTGGAGGGATATGTTGTGTATCTTTATACGTATATGATTCTAAACTGTTGTATTCTGAGCACCTCTGCAAAAACAGTGATAATGTGTGAGTGTGGTGAAAGTGTTGAATGATGATGAAAGTATTTTCTTTTTGGGGATTTTCTTTCTTTTTTGGGTGACCCTGCCTCGGTGGGAGACGGCCGACTTGTTGAAAAAAAAAAAAATTAGACTTTTTTTCCAGTGAACTGTGGGGCAGTTAGTGACGAACATGGTGAAAGGTTTCAAGATATTTCAACCATGGAAAAATGGTACCAAGGCAAATGGGACACAAGAATGCTTGCAGGCTATTGCTGGACATTGGCAACAAATGATTCTTCAGCCCACTATAAGCATCAAGCAAAAAGGCAGATAGCAGGTAAGGATTCGAGTTGAAAATTTCCTGACACTTTGTATATTATAATAAAATAATCAAATATTACATGTCTCATATCTTTAAACCTATAGCCATTAATCATTTTTCAAGGTCATATATGGATTCAGGACATGAAAATACATAAGAATTAACTAATCTCATTTACAAAGCATACAACTTTTCAAAAATTGTTGACCAGTGTAATTATTATTATTATTATTATCAAGAGAAAAATGTTAAACCCATCATTGTTGTACAGCACTTGGGAAGTGAAAGAGGTAAAGGGTAATCAGGTTTGATCCAAGGAAATGGAGGGTAGCTCCAATCTCAAAGACCTAAATTCCATTATCAAAATAAGGGAACCCTTCATGAAGAGGATTCTATACTAAATGAACACTCATGTGTCATACTGTGATTTTTGTGAAGTCTTTCAAACACTTTGAACACTTAAATGGTTTTTCATTGTGTATGAACTCTCATGTGTCTTATTAGATTTCCTTTTTGTGAAAAACCTTTTAAACATTCTGAACACTGATATGGTTTTTCTTGTGTATGAACTCTCATGTGTTGTATGAGCCCTGATTTACATAAAAAATTCTTTAGGCACTCTGAACACTGATATGTTTTTCCTTGATTATGAACTTTGATGTGTTTTATTAGATTTGACTTACATGAAAAGTTTTTTAAACACTCTGAACATTGATATGGTTTATCTTGTGAATGAACTCTAATGTGCTGTATTAGATATGATTTACAAGAAAAGTTTTTTAAACACTCTGAACACTGAAATGGCTTTTCTTGTGAATGAACACTCATGTGTTGTATTAGATATGATTTACATGAGAAGTTTTTTAAACACTCTGAACACTGATATGGTTTTTCTTGTGAATGAATTCTCATGTGTCGCATTAGATGTGATTTTCTTGAAAAGTCTTTTAAACATTCTAAACACTGATAAGGTTTTTCTTGTGAATGAATTCTCATGTGTCGTATTAGATGTGATTTACAAGAAAAGTTTTTTAAACACTCTGAACACCGGTATGATTTTTCTTGTGAATGAATTCTCATGTGTCGTATTAGACTTGATTTACACGAAAAGTCTTTTAAACACTCTGAACACAGAAATGGTTTTTCTTGTGCATGAAGTTTCATATGTTGTGCAAGATATTTTTTTGTAGCAAAGTTTTTTAAACACTCTGAACACTGATATGTGTTGTTTATTTTCGAAACTTTCATGCACTGCATCATGTTACTTATCTGAGACGTCACTTAGATAATGAACACTCATAACTTTTCTTTTGCTTATTAAACTCTTGCATATTACATGTCATCTGGAAAAGATCATTTAAACACATTGTCTTCTTTTTTTTTTTTTTTCAACAAGTCGGTCGTCTCATTATTATTTCTTATTTACTGTGAAAATTATCTAATGGTTAGAAAAAATATTAAAAAATCTTGAGGAATATAATTTAATTTCAAATTAAACATTATTTACCAACTTATATTGTAAATAAGAGTATAGAAACTTTTTTTTTTTCAATTAGTGTCCAAACTTAATACAAACTCTAAATTCATTGAGTAATTAACAATACAGTGACAAAAGTTTAAATAATTCATTGAATATATTATTAGTATTTTATAAACTTCATATAAACTGTAAATAATCAAGTAATCAGTATTTTCTTTCTCAAGTAATCTTATCTGAAATGTTTGTATGACTAAAATTAGCACACTGCACCAATATGAGTGTACACATTATCAACAACACAGAGCAACAACATGAGTGTATTCATCAACTGTACATGCGATTATACATTAAAACAGCATACATCAACATTATTCATTACCAGCAGAACACATCATCAGTAAATACATAAATAACAGCAGAAAGCCTCATAAGTACATACATTAACGACAACACACACTGTTAACCTCTGCATATTATACATAACAGCAGTGTTCACAACAAACTACTGTGTTTAATTCATAGAGCCCCAAAATCTGCTGAGTAGCAAATTTTGGTCTAGACAAGACAGGGAATGTGTTTGTGTGGTGAGTGTGCACAGTATAAAAATAATTCAGCCACACATGACATGATGGTAACAGCTAACTTTAACACTGTGTTTCAATTAAAATAGTAATTTTGGGACATTTTAAGCTGTTTATTGTACCCAAAGATAGATTGGAAGATTAACTAGGTCACTTAAAGACAACAAGATAGCAGAAATAAAACTCAAAGTGACAGACATAATTAATTTTAGGCAATTTTCTTGGAAAGGTCTGG
Source organism: Cherax quadricarinatus (assembly GCF_038502225.1). NCBI lineage: Eukaryota > Metazoa > Arthropoda > Malacostraca > Decapoda > Parastacidae > Cherax > Cherax quadricarinatus. Next base: position 13,369,089 of record NC_091360.1, read on the forward strand.
GACCTCCCTCTGTCACCCAGTTTGTTTCATGGAAGTAAGTAAGTAAGTTTATTCAGGTGTACACAAATACAGTTACACAGAATTATCATACATAGCAGCATATGTGTAGAGAACCTAGGATAACCCAAAAAAGTCAGAGTGACTTATTTCCATTATTTCATTAGTTATGGTTTATGAGCCAAGAAAAAAGAGGATACACTGAATTTTGTGCGTGATGGAGAATTATAATGAAAGGAAAGTGTTATATAAAAGAAGCTTGGGAATATTATTACTGATGAAAGCAGAAAGTTGCTTCAGAGGCAGGAATGCTTGCATTGGGTTTAAATTGGGATTTGTTGTAAAATTGGCCAAATTTCGAAATTCTTAGTGCTTAATGGTAACTTTTAAGGTTGAATGATCAAATTTTTGGAATCAATTTAAATTAAGGAAAGTGTACTAGCAAAATATCCGAGGATTAGAATTTGTCTAAAACAAGCCTCAAATTAAAGAAAATTGCTGTTATTTTGCCCAACTTCTAGTCTGCATAATTTGACATTTTTAGCATCATTACCATTAAAAAAAATTTCTTACCATTTCAGAAGTTAAATAATTTTTATATTTTAAAAACTATTAACACAAAAAGGTTTTTCAATTTGAGAGTTGTGGACACTAAGTGTTAACACAAGTACATTTCTGAGGTGGGTAAACACAGTAAAAAAATGATAGTTAAAGACAATACTGAAATATAAGCAGGAAAATATAAGATTAATAAAAAAAAAATCTGAGATAAGTTAATAAAGACATCTACCAATTATGAGGAAGATGGAAGGAATGTGTGAAGATAAAATACTTAGTTTAGGCAATATAGATGAATATTACAATATCCTGCCCAGAGTCATTATTTAAAGCAAATAATACAGATGATACATAATATTATTCCAACTATCAATAAATACAGTTCCTAAACCTTATACTTCTGTGTACTAAATTTAAGAAAGCTTTTAACTTGATAAGACATATTCAGTTGCCTTTGTTATTACTTCTGGAAAATGGTTAATTACTGATTTAGATAAAAATTATAACAAAATAAATATATTCACTTTAATAAGACTCTGTACTTAGGTCTTATAATGACACTAAATAAATATTTACATAGGCTAGGAAGCTGGAGGTAATACGTTTTAATGCAAAAGATGTTGATAATGCATGTACAGTATTATCGTAAGTCAATATAGGTTCACTGATTATTGAAGATGAAGTTGTAATTGTGAGAATAATTAGGTGATTCAATTCTGGACATTCAGGAAGAATTCACAGTAATGTAGTCAGCATTACCACATAGTTCACACAGTTTCTGCAGTTTATCTGCCACTTACAACACTTTCATATTACTGGTTGACCACGCTAAGTATAACTTTTTTGTCAAGATGATGAACTGCAAAAGGAAAGAATACACATTAATCAACAACTGTAAATTTAACAATGATGATTTTATTAAAGATATAATTTGTTCTCAACTGGTTTTCAACCCAATGTGTAGATGAGTAAGATACATGTGCAAAACCTGGGTATTTACTTACATTTGAGGTGTGAATTTTTAATATAATCAAAACCTAGCGCTAAACCTACTGGGGTCATACAGCGTTGCAGGGTAGGAGCTATTGCTGGATCATAAAGCAGCTACAGTGGAGAGGAGAACAGAGGCAGAAATATAAAAGGCTATGAGGAGTGCTAAAGGAAGTATTATCAAAGTTTATTTAGTAAATCAGTCACTGTCAAAAAGTTCAAGAGGGAGTCTCAGTCAAAGGTGGGGCCATCAGCAAGGAGGGAAGATAAGGTAAGGGTATTAGAGCAGTGACAATGATGGAGTGCTCATTGGTAAACAGAACAGCCCTGTCAGTGGAACGCCTTCCATCTGAACACAAAATTAATGGAAAAATAAATAAATAAAGAAACGACTCTAGGAAAAATAAGAATACAGTGGACCCCCGCATAACGATGGCATCACATAGCGATTAATCCGCATACCGCTTGCTTTAATCGCAAAAATTTTGCCGCGCATACCGATTAAAAACCCGCTCACCGATTTTCGTCCGAGACGCATCCAATGTGCGCCCTCAGCCAGCCTCACATGTGCCGCCCGTGCCACTGTTTACCAGCCAGCCTCCGCGGTAACATCCAAGCATACAATCGGAATATTTCGTATTATTACAGTGTTTTCGGTGCTGTTTCTGGAAAATAAGTGACCATGGGCCCCAAGAAAGCTTCTAGTGCCAACCGTACACCAACAAGGGTGAGAATTCCAATAGAAATGAAGAAAGAGATCATTGATAAGTATGAAAGTGGAGTGCGTATCGCCGACCTGGTCAAGTTGTACAAGAAACCCCAATCAACCATCGCTACTATTGTGGGCACCAGAAAGACAATCAAGGAAGCTGTTCTTGCCAAAAGTTTAACTGTGTTTTCGAAACAAAGATCGCAAGTGATGGAAGATGTTGAGAGACTCTTATTGGTGTGGATAAATGAAAAACAGCTAGCAGGAGATAGCGTCTCTCAAGCGATCATATGTGAAAAGGCTAGGAAGTTGCATGAGGATTTAATTAAAAAAATGCCTGCAACTAGTGATGATGTGAGTGAATTTAAGGCCAGCAAAGGTTGGTTTGAGAGATTTAAGAAGCGTAGTGGCATCCATAGTGTGATAAGGCATGGTGAGGCTGCCAGTTCGGACCACAAAGCGGCTGAAAAATATGTGCAGGAATTCAAGGAGTACATAGACAGTGAAGGACTGAAACCTGAACAAGTGTTTAATTGTGATGAAACAGGCCTGTTTTGGAAGAAAATGCCAAGCAGGACCTACATTACTCAGGAGGAAAAGGCACTCCCAGGACATAAGCCTATGAAAGACAGGCTTACTTTGTTGATGTGTGCCAATGCTAGTGGTGATTGCAAAGTTAAGCCTTTATTAGTGTATCACTCTGAAACTCCCAGAGCGTTCAGGCAAAAGAATGTCCTCAAGGATAATTTGTGTGTGCTGTGGAGGGCAAACAGTAAGGCATGGGTCACTAGGGACTTTTTCTATAACTGGTTACACCATGCATTTGCCCCCAATGTGAAAGATTACCTAACTGAAAAGAAATTAGAACTTAAGTGCCTCCTGGTGTTAGACAATGCCCCTGGTCATCCTACAGACGTGGCAGAGCGACTTTATGGGGACATGAGCTTCATTAAGGTGAAGTTTTTGCCTCCTAATACCACTCCTCTGCTGCAGCCCATGGACCAGCAGGTTATTGCAAACTTCAAAAAACTGTACACAAAAGCTCTGTTTGAAAGGTGCTTTGTAGTGACCTCAGAAACTCAACTGACTCTAAGAGAGTTTTGGAGAGAGCACTTTAATATCCTCAATTGTGTAAACCTTATAGGTAAGGCTTGGGAGGGAGTGACTAAGAAGACCTTGAACTCTGCTTGGAAGAAACTGTGGCCAGAATGTGTAGACAAAAGGGATTTTGAAGGGTTTGAGGCTAACCCTGAGAGGATTATGCCACTTGAGGAATCCATTGTGGCATTGGGAAAGTCCTTGGGATTGGAGGTTAGTGGGGAGGATGTGGAAGAGTTGGTGGAGGAGGACAATGAAGAACTAACCACTGATGAGCTGATAGATCAAAAAAAACTTCAAGAGCAAGAGGCCAGACCTGAGGAAACTGGTTCAGAGGAGGGGAGAGAGAAATTGAAGAAGTTGCCTACTACAAAGATTAAAGAAATCTGTGCAAAGTGGCTTGAAGTGCAAACCTTCATGGATGAAAATCACCCTCACACAGCTATTGCAAGCCGTGTTGGCAACCTGTACACTGACAATGTTGTGAAACACTTTAGGGAAGTCATAAAGGAACGAGAGGTACAGGCCACTATGGACAGATATGTTGTGCGAAAGAAGTCCAGTGACTCTGAAGCTGGTCCTAGTGGCATTAAAAGAAGAAGGGAAGTAACCCCAGAAAAGGACTTGACACCTCAAGTCTTAATGGAAGGGGATTCCCCTTCTAAACACTAACACTCTCTCTCCCCTCCTCCAATCCCATCAATCATCACCAGATCTTCAATAAAAGTAAGTGTCATGTAAGTGTGCATGCCTTTTTCAGTTTGTGTGTATTAAAATTAACATTTCATGTGGTAAAAAAAATTTTTTTTCATACTTTTGGGTGTCTTGCACGGATTAATTTTATTTCCATTATTTCTTATGGGGAAAATTCATTCACATACCGATTATTTCGCATAACAATTACCCCTCTTGCACGGATTAAAATCGTTATGCGGGGGTCCACTGTAATGACTTTTGAGGATTTTACTTAAAATTTAAATATAATAAAAATGGCCTTTGGTTCTGGTGCTGTAGTTGGGCAGGAGTAAGTAAGGCCCTGGACAGATCTCTGATGTTAACCCTTAAACGGTCCAAAGAGATTAACGTTCAAATTCGTAGTGCTACAAAAGTAGATCTACTTTTTTTTACATATTTTCAAATATAACAAAAAAAAATGTAGATAAAAGTTTTTTTACACGTTTTCAAATGTAAAACAAAAAAGAAGATCTACATTTTTTTACATACTTTCAGATGTTGAAAAAACGTATATATACGTTTGGACCATTTAAGGGTTAATGATGTGGGTTATCCTGGGCGAATGGTAACAGTCCGATGTTTTGGAATCTCCTCCACCACTTGGTTGGAGCACCACAAGTAGAATAAATAAGGGCCGATAGTAGTCGAATACTGTTAATAAGTCCAATTAACAAGTGTCTTGCTCCTTTATCTGGCGTCTATCCTGGATGACCATGCCAAGAACAGATCTGGTAATAAGAAAAAATAAACTGGTTACCAATGGCTATGATAATACAACATTTAAGAATGAAAAGGAGTGGTAAATGCTAAAATCATTACTGGTAACCAGCAAACAAAAGAAAGCAACGAACAGTAATACTCCTGGTAGACCACCTTACCTGATCAGGAGAAGAGTGGAGGTGAAGTGAATCTCCAAACTTCAACCCACACCAGGTAAGGTCAATACTACCAGGAGTAGAAATTGAAACAAATCAGACACAAAGAACTAGTTTCGCCCCAGCCCGCCAGAGGGGGGGTGCACGATGCAACTCGCTAATGGTTCCTGGTTGCCTGAACAATCCTAACCCCACTAACAACCTACTTTTCCCTCACAAGCCCAATAGACTATGGCAAACCAAAATTGGAACCTGGCAATTCTAACAGAGTGGAACGCTTGTCCATGAGATATCCATGAGTAAGACAGGTGTGCCCAATGTGAAGATAGGATAGCAAAGTCTCCCAACCTCAGCATCATGGGCAAGAAGGCCAAAAACTTAAACTTGGTTTGATGAAATGTAATTTGTTATGAAATGTAATTTGCTGCATTCAGTTGCGAAGGTGGCTAGAGATTACAGTAAAATAGTCTGAGAATGGAATACAGCCTCTCCTCATTTAGCAACGTACTTGTTTACCAACAAATCAGTCACAATCGTCTAACTGACCAGTCAGTATTGTATGCTGTACAAGAACTTGTGTCATGGAAACAGGCAGTGTGGCATCTCAAAATCAATGATCTCAGTTTCCAACCCGCAGCCACTCAGTACACTTCCTTTCACAGTCTCCAAGACTACAAATTTATACAAATTTGTAGTCTTGGAGAAATTTATAAAATTTTAACAAAGTACAAATTTATACAAATTTGTACTTTATTGTGCAGCCCATAATACAAGATGTCAGCAAATGGAAGATCTTGAGTTCACCTGAAGGAAGCATCAAGAAACAAAGGAAGGCTATCGATCTTGAGGTGAAAATGAAGATTATATACAAATATGATGCTGGTAAGAAAGTGCAAGTGATAGCCTGTGATTTGAAGCTGGCACATTCTACCATTTCCACTATCTTGAAGAATAAAGATAGAATGAAAGAGTCAGTGAAAACTTCAGCAGGATTTCAAGCCATAACAACTAGGCAGCAGAAAGGCTTCACTCATAAAATGGAGATATTACTGGTGATCTGGTCTGAAGATGAGCTGTTATAAATGCTGGAAGTATCAGTAACAGGTGGTTCCTCAACTAGTGATGAATTAGTTAATCAATGAGGTCTTAGAAACAGAACCCTGTCATTAACCCCTTGACTGTCGCAACCCCAAATCCTGAGGTGTCTCCTGGTGTGGCAAAATTTCCAAAAGAAAAAAAAAATTGTTTTTTTCATGAAATGATAGAGAATCTTTTCCCGATTGTAATGACACAAAAAGAACAAAATTTGATGGAAAACTGACGGAATTATGCTCTCGCAAATTTAGTGACCTCGGCAATATTTATGAATCGGCGATTTTGCCCACTTTGAGTCCTATTTTCGGCTAATTCCATTGCTCCAGTCGACCAAACTCATAGCTATTTCTTTAGAACTCCATTTTTTCTATTGATTGAGTACAAGAAACTGCCCATATACCAATTTGAACTACCCAATAACGTGGTCAGAAATTTGCAATTTGGCCAATTTCACAAAAATTAAAAACTATGACAATTTCAAAATAGGGTCCAGAATGAACAATGCAGACATTCCTGGCTCTAAAATAACATTTTCTTTGTTCATCAGTCACATCTCCAGGCCCCTCTGATATTACTCTTGCTTTCTATTTTCAATTTTTATTCAAACAAAAAATACAGTGGACCCCCGAGTTTCATGATTAATCTGTTCCAGAGAGTCTGCTGAATGTTGAAATTGCCGAATGGTGAAACCATTTTCCCCATGAGAAATAATGGAAACAAAATTAATCCGTTCCATACACCCAAAAACATTAAAATAAAATATTTTTTTTCAAATTAAATATAGATTTACATACTGAAAACAATGAGAAATCAAATACATACATATATAAAATAATAACATTACACTTACCTTTACTGAAGACTTCTGGGTGGATGGAAGACGGGAGGAGGGGATAGGAGGAAGGTGTACACTATTGTTTGGAAGGAGAATCTCCTTCCATTAGGACTTCAGGTACCAAGTCCTTATCTGGGGTTACTTCCTTTCTTTGTTTTTTAACCCTTTGGGGGTTGCCAGGCCCTCTCAGAGATTTGTTCTCAGGGTCGCCAAAATTTCAAAAAAAAAAAAAAAATTTTTTTTTCTTATGAAAAGAAAGAGAATCTTTTCCCGATCATAAAGACACCAATGGAAAACTTAGGGAATTATGCTCTCGCAAAGTTAGCAGTCTCGACGATGTTTACGCATCAGTGATTTTGCCCACCCCTATTTTCAGCCAATTCCAGTATACTAGTCGACAAAAATCATAACTATTTTGCTAGAACTCGTTTTTTTCTATCGAATGAGCACAAGAAACCACCCATTTACCGATTTCAACTATCCAATAAAGTGGTCAGAATTTAGCAATTTTGCCAATTTCATGCAAATTTCAAAAAGATTCCAATTTCCAAATAGGGTCCAGAATAAACAAGAAAGACATTCCTGGCACTAAAATAACATTTCCTCTGTTCATCAGTCACATCCCCACATCCCTCTTACATTTCTTTAGCTTTCCACTTTGAATTTTTATTCTCACAAAAAATAGAAGATTTACTGTTATGCAGACTACTGTATTAGTGTAGAAATGGTATAAATAATACCAGCGCACTTGTGAAAGAATATTAGATTCACCAGTTGACGTGTATTGGACGCGTGGTATGATTTCTTTACTTTTGAACTTTGGCAAAAATTGAACATTTCTGCTACTTTGAGCTCAATTTCAAGGTACTTTTCATTGTGAAACCAATCAAAATCATCTCAATTTCTGTAATATGTCTTCCATTCAATAAGATGAGACCAGGAAAACTAGAATACAACAATAAATATTATACGATAATACAGTGCAAAGTCGCTGTTTTAACCCTTTCAGGGTCCGTCCCGTAGATCTACGGCTTTACGTTCAGGGTCCAAACCGTAGATCTACGCCATGAGCTCAGCTCACTCTTATAAACTGTGAGTGGTACATTTGGGCCTAGATATGAGAGAATACATCTATGTGGTATGTGTGCACCACATAAAACAGATCCTGCAGCACACTGTGTATAATGAGAGAAAAAAAATGAAATCATGATTTTTCGATTAAAACAGCAACTTTGCAGTGTTTTTTCGTATGTTTTTTATAGTTGTATTTGCGATTTCTTGGTCTCATTTGATAGAATGGAAGACATATTACAGAAATAGAGATGATTTTGATTGGTTTTAGCACTGGAAATGGCTTGAAACTGAGCTCAAAGTAGCAGAAATGTTAAATTTTTGCCGATATTCAAGAGTAAACAAACGACCTCATACGTCTAATACACACCAGCTGGTGGGTCTAATATACATTCACAAATATGGTGATGATATTTATACACTTATTACAGTATTGCATCACAGTAAATCTTCTATTTTTTGATGTGAATAAAAATTCATTATGTGAATAAAAAATCAAAATGGAATTTATTTGTAAAGCCTCAAAACATAACTAATGAACAGAGGAAATGTTAGTTTAGTGCCAGGAATGCCTACATTGTTCATTCTGGACCCTATTTTGAAATTGGAATATTTTGAACTTTGTGTTAAATTGGCCAAATTAACAATTTCCCATCACTTTATTTTGTAGTTGAAACAGTTGACTTGGCGATTTCTTGTGCTCAATCGATAGAATAGAAGTAATACTAGTGAAATAGCTAAGAATTTGGTTGATTGGAATAATGCAATTGGCCTAAAATGGGAGTCAAAGTCGGCAAAATCGCCGATTCGTAAATATCGCTGACACATCAAAATTCGCAAGAGCATAATTTCGTCAATTTTCCACCAAATTTCGTACTTTTTGTTTTATTACCTTCACAAAAAGATTCTCTACGATTTCATAAGAAAAAATAACAAATTTTTTTTTTGAAAATTCTTGGACACTGGTGCGTGACTCCAGATTTGGGCCTTGGACCCTGAAAGGGTTAACCCTTTCAGGGTCCGTCCCGTAGATCTACGGCTGGTCGGTGAGTGTCCAAACCGTAGATCTACGCCAAAATTCTAGCGCCGTCAAATTTAGCGCGAAAGCGCTCATAGGCCTACATATGAGAGAATGGGTCTGCGCCGTGGGTGTGCGCCGTAAACAAAAAATCTAGGCGCCTGCATAGCATTGTGGGAACGCCGGCTCAGTCACCCTTGTTCACCATGTCTCGTCGCAAGTCAGCTCTCACTCCCCGGAAAATTGGGACTCTCCTCTTCCTGTCTGATAGTTCTGACATTGATGGAAGTGGAAATGAAGACGAATTCTACGGCTTTGATAAGTTAGTGACCGAAAATAATGACCAGGATATCAATAATAGTGCAGAAAACCCCGACGATCCTCGACCTTCTACCTCTGGTGTGGGCACTCGTGACTCACGGTCGGGTGTTCCTAAACGTAAGAGAAAACTAATATTTTCCCGTGGCCTGGCCTCTGACTTCAGTAATGACGATGATTCTGACGTGGATTGTGATTTTATTGCGCTCGACGATCATTCGAGTAGTGATAGTGAGGAAACACATTCACCAGTGAAGCGTCGGTATGTTCGCCGCCGCATGCGCTCGGGTAGTGTACCCTATGCTGTGCCCAGGGGACGGAGTTCATCCCGGAGTACATCCCGGAGTACATCCCGTGGCCCTACACCCGTTTTAGGTAGTGATAGTGAGGATGATGTGGCTACACTTGGCATGGATGGGCCACAGACATCAGTGGATGGTGTTAGTGGGGCTGGTGGTGGTAGTGGCACCGCCATGCGTGACTCGCTGTGCCACGCGGGAACCCACGCTGCTGACTCGTCGATGTTGCCGCCACCACATCATTTTCTACAAACTTCTTGGCACTGTATCTCGGTAAGTACTGATCAGATTCTAATTTTTTTTGTTTTATTACCTTCACAAAAATATGCTCTTTAATTCTGTAAGAAAAAATAATTTTTTTTTTTTCAAAATTTCTTGGACACTGGTGCGTGACTTCAGATTTTGGCCTTGGACCCTGAAAGGGTTAAACCAAAAATAGGGTCAAAGTTTTTTTCCTCATTACGCACTATGTGCTGCAGGATTATTTTTATACTGCGCACACTGACCACATAGACCCATTCTTTCATATGTAGGCCTACCAGCTTTCTCTTGCTACATTAGAGGGCACTAGAATTTATGCGTACTAGTACGTCAAAAACCCTGGCGCGTAAGCCGTACTAGTACGGCCAAAACCCCGAAAAGGTTAAGACACTGGGAACAACTTGAGTCACTGGACCCTTGTCGCACAAATTATCTGTCCAGAGAGCTCTGTTTCTAGCATTTCTTTAAGATTTGTCTGAAGTGGGACACAACACTGTCATTGTACACGTTGCCAATATGGCCTGCAACAGCTTTGTTAGGGTGAAGTTCATCCATAAATGTTTGCACTTCAGTCCACTTTGCACAAATGTCCTTAATCTTTGAAGACAGCACCTCCCTCCATCACTCTTCCTCCTCCTCTGCAGCAATTTCCTGAGCTGTGATCTCTTGCTGTTGCAGATGAAGCTCTTGCAGCTCTTCAGTGGTTAGCTCTTCCCTGTGGTCCTCCACCAACTCTTCCACATCCTTGCCACTCGCCTCCAACCCCAGGGACTTCCCCAATGCCACAATAGATTCCACAACTGGCATAGGCTCCTTAGGGTCAGCCCCAAACCTTTCAAAATCCCAACTCTTCCACATCCTTGCCACTCGCCTCCAACCCCAGGGACTTCCCCAATGCCACAATAGATTCCACAACTGACATAGGCTCCTTAGGGTCAGCCCCAAACCCTTCAAAATCCCTCTCTTGCACACATTCTGGCCATAATTTTCTCCAAGCACAATTCAAAGTTCAGCAAGTCACTCCTTCCCAAGCCTTACCTATAGGGTTTATGCAAGTGAGGATATTGAAGTGATCTTTCCAGAACTCTCTTTGGGTCAATTCAGTGTCTGAGGTCACTTCAAAGCACTTTTGAAACACTGCTTTGGTGTACAGTGTTTTGAAGTTTGAAATGACCTGCTGGTCCATGGGCTGGATGAGAGGAGTTGTGTTAGGGGGCAAGAACTTCACCATGATGAAACTATTTGCTCTTCCAAGTCTGGAGGATGGGCAGGAGCATTGTCTATTACCAGGAGGCACCTGAGTGGCAATTTATTTTCCAGGAGGTATTTCTTCACACTGGGGCCAAACACTTCATTAAACCAGTCTAGGAAAATTCCCCTTGTGACCCATGCCTTATTGTTAGCCTTCCACATCACACACAAATTACTCGTGGCAACACTGTTTTTCTTGAACACTGGGATTTTCAGTGATACACCAGTAAAGGCTTCACTTTGCAATCCCCACTAGCATTACTGCAAAACATGAGAGTAAGCCTATCCTTCATAGGCTTGTGTTCTGGGAGTGTCGTTTCCTCCTGCGTGATGTAGGTCTTCTTGGCATTTTCTTCCAAACGAGGCCTGTTTCATCACGATTAAACACTTGTTGCGGTTTGAATTCTCCAGTGTCTGTGCACTCCTTAAACTCCTGTACAAACTTCTCAGCTGCTTTTTTGTCAGAACTGGCAGCCTCACCATGCCTTATCACACTGTGAATGTCACTATGCTTATTAACCCTTTGAGGGTTTTCGTCGTACTAGTACGTCTTACGCGTAGGGGTTTTTGACGTACTAGTACTCATAAATTCTAGCGGCCTCAAATCTAGTGGGAGAAAGCTGGTAGGCCTTCATATGAAAGAATGGGTCTATGTGGTCAGTGTGCACAGTCTAAAAAAAATCCTGCAGCACACAGTGCATAATGAGAAAAAAAAACTTTTACCATTTTTTTTAATAAATCAGCGACTTTGCAGTGTATTTTCGTATGGTATTTATTGTTGTATTCTAGTTTTCTTGGTCTCATTTTATAGAATGGAAGACATATTACAGAAATTGAGATGATTTTGACTGGTTTTACAATGAAAGGTGCCTTGAAATTGAGCTCAAAGTAGCAGAAATGTTCGATTTTTACCAAACTTCAAAAGTAAACAAATCGTGCCAAGCGTGCAATACACGTCAACTGGTGAGTCTAATATTCTTTCACAAGTGCACCAATAATATTTATACCATTTTTTACACTAATGCAGTAGTCTGCATAACAGTAAATCTTATATTTTTTGTGAAAATAAAAATTCAAAGTGGAAAGCAAAAGAATATAAGAGGGGCCTTGAAACATGACTAATGACTAGAGGAAATGTCATTTTAGTGCCAGGAATGTCTTTCTTGTTTATTCTGGACCCTATTCGGAAATTGGCATCTTTTGAAATTTGTGTGAAATTGGCAAAATTGCTAAATTCTGACCACTGTATTGGATAGTTGAATTTCATAAATGAGTGGTTTCTTGCACCCATTCGATAGAAAAAATGGAGTTCTAGCGACATATTCATATTTTTTGTCGACTAGTACAGTGAAATTGGCCGAAAATGGGGCTCAAAGTAGGCAAAATCGCCGATGCGTAAACATCGCCGAGACCGCTAACTTTGCGAGAGCATAATTCCGTAAGTTTTCTATCAAATTTCAAACTTTTGGTGTCTTTATGATCGGGAAAATATTCTCTATCTTTTCATAAGAGAAAATAATTTTTTTTTTTTTTAAATTTGGCCGACCCTGAGAACGAGTTTCGGAGAGGGCCTGTCGACCCTCAAAGGGTTAAATCTCTCAAACCAACCTTTGCTGGCCTTAAAACCACAAGCATCACCACTTGTTGCAGGCATTTTCTTTACAAGATCGTCATGCAACTGCCATGCCTTTTCACATATTATCGACTGCATAATACTATCTCCTGCTAACTGTTTTTGGGTAATTCACACCATCAATAACCTTTCCACTTCTTTGAGGATTTGCTATCTCTTTTTTGTCAGTATATCTACCCCTTTTGCAACAACAGCGCACTTTATTTCCTTTCCCTTCGCCACGATCGAAATGATGGTTGAGTGGGGTTTGCCATACATCCTGGCAAGTTCTGTAACATGCACTCCGCTCTCATATTTTTCAATGATTTCCTTCTTGAATTCAATCGTGTTCCTTGCTTTCTTTACCAAAGGGCTTGCACTAGTTTTCCTTGGGCCCATGGTGACTTATTCAGCAGTTGCAAGCACAAAAAACAATGGATTACAGTGGACCCCCGGTTCGCGAAGCCATCGGTATCCGATAAATCCGGTATCCGAAGCATTATATCGCAAAAAATTTGCCTTGGTTCCTGTTACAAAACCCAGTATGCGATAAGATTTGTACGAGACGTGTCCAGTGTTTACAAGCCAGCCAGTGTGCGCGCATCTAAGGATACATTCGGTACATTCTATATTATCCATATTATCACTGTTTATGGTGCTTGTTTCTGCAAAATAAGTCACCATGGACCCCAAGAAAGCTAGTGCCAACCCATCGTGACCAAGGGTGCTAATGACTATTGAAATTAAGGAAATGTGTGCAAAGTGGCTTGAAGTGCAAACCTTTTTTGATGAAAATCACCCTGACACAGCTACTGCAAGCCGTGTTGGCAACCTGTACACTGACAATGTTGTGAACCACTTTAGGAAAGTCATAAAGGAATGAGAGGTACAGGCCTCTATGGACAGATATGTTGTGCAACAGAAGTCCAGTGACTCTCAAACTGGTCCTAGTGGCATTAAAAGAAGAAGGGAAGTAACCCTGGAAAAGGACTTGCTACCTCAAGTCCTAATGGAGGGGGATTTCCCTTCTAAACATTAAAAACTTTGACACTCTCACCTCCTCCCATCCCATCAATCATCACCAGATTTTCATTAAAGGTAAATGTCAATTATTCTATTGTGATTATTCTACTGTTATTATTGTTATTGTAATTATTATATTGCATTAAACTTAATATATCATGTGGTAAAAGTTTTTTTTTCATACTTTTGGGTGTCTTGCCCGGATTAATTTGATTTCCATTATTTCTAATGGGGAATATTGATTCGCTTTCCGATAATTTTGGTTTACGATGAGCTCTCAGGAACGGATTAATATCGTGAACCGGGGGTCCACTGTATTATGAAATGTATTGTATGAACCTGCTAAGTGATGGTCACGTGCTGGTAAACAATGGCACACTGAGTGTGAATGGTGCAGGAGACTGACTTTGTGTGCGCGATGATGGGCGGACGGGTACCGGACAGTCGCCGAATCACGAGTCCAGTTACGAACCGTGAGGCTAAATTTTGCCGAAAAAACTTGCTGAAAGTCGGATTTCACGAAAGGCGATGCCGACGAAACTGTCCACTGTACAAAGAAATGAACTTGATCTATGTCAATGCCTAAGCAGTGGCAGCGGTAGCAACAGCAGCGACCTCCAAGCTCTGTACTTTTCTCCAACTATCAAAGCCACCAATGCTCCTATGATGACCTAGTTACAAGCAAAACTGCACTACCCAACGTAGCACCCAGAATGACCAAAGATTACCAACAGTGAAACCTACAAATCGAAAATAATAGAGATCAAAGGAAGACTGCCCTCAAACCCAAAGCAACACCCCGCTGCCAGCCAAACAACGTAACCCTAAGCTTTGTATAACTACAACTTCTTCTTAACTACAACAATTCCTGTAGTATTATGAGGCGAAATCTCAGAGGAAACAGCACCAAGACCAGCAAGAAAACACCGAAAAATCAACTGTTCAACAAGTGTAGCCAGGAGGACGCCGGCCCAGCTACCACCCCTCTCACCACCGCTCAAGGGGACACCACAACAATAACAACAAACACTGCTGCCCCCAGCCCATCCACCCCTCTCTTCCCCGGATTCAACCAACCAAGTAGTCTCTCAGGTATGACCAACGATCCAGATACCCTAAAGTCATGCATCTCCACCTTAGTTATTGAAAATATGAATCTTCGAGAGACGCTAACAAAACAAGACACCAGGATGACACAACTCGAGAACAAAATCCTAAGTCTTGAACAAAAGTTATCAACACCAGGAATGACTAACTGTGACAAGACCATCCAAACAGTCATAGATAGCCATGCAGAACAAATAATATCTCTTAATACAAAGGTTGAAGAAGCAGTAAAAGAATGGAAGAACAACTTAGATAACTAGTTCAGTGACTACTTTGCTCTCCAAGAAGATAAAACTGAACAAGATGAACTATCGGATGCAGTAATAGTTAACAGTCCACTTTTTCCCAGTGATATGAACCAAATGAACAGTAAAAAAAATTACAGTGGACCCCCGGTTAACGATTTTAATCCGTGCAAGAGGGGTAATTGTTATGCGAAATAATCGTTATGTGAATGAATTTTCCCCATAAGAAATAATGGAAATAAAATTAATCCGTGCAAGACACCCAAAAGTATGAAAAAAAATTTTTTTTTACCACATGAAATATTAATTTTAATACACACAAACTGAAAAAGGCATGCACACTTACATGACACTTACTTTTATTGAAGATCTGGTGATGATTGATGGGATGGGAGGAGGGGAGAGCATTATCTTCTTACTGTTTAGAAGGGGAATCCCCTTCCATTAGGACTTGAGGTAGTAAGTCCTTTTCTGGGGTTACTTCCCTTCTTCTTTTAATGCCACTAGGGCCAGCTTCAGAGTCACTGGACTTCTTTCGCACAAGATATCTGTCCATAGTGGCCTGTACCTCTCGTTCCTTTATCACTTCCCTAAAGTGTTTCACAACATTGTCAGTGTACAGGTTGCCAACACGGCTTGCAATAGCTGTGTGAGGGTGATTTTCATCCATGAAGGTTTGCACTTCAAGCCACTTTGCACAGATTTCCTTTATCTTTGTAGTAGGCAACTTCTTCAATTTCTCTCTCCCCTCCTCTGAACCAGTTTCCCCAGGTCTGGCCTCTTGCTCTTGAAGTTGATCTATCAGCTCATCAGTGGTTAGTTCTTCATTGTCCTCCTCCACCAACTCTTCCACATCCTCCCCACTAACCTCCAACCCCAAGGACTTTCCCAATGCCACAATGGATTCCTCAACTGGCATAATCCTCTCAGGGTTAGCCTCAAACCCTTCAAAATCCCTTTTCTCTACACATTCTGGCCACAGTTTCTTCCAAGCAGAGTTCAAGGTCCTCTTAGTCACTTCCTCCCAAGCCTTACCTATAAGGTTTACACAATTGAGGATATTAAAGTGATCTCTCCAAAACTCTCTTAGAGTCAGTTCAGTTTCTGAGGTCATTACAAAGCACCTTTCAAACAGAGCTTTTGTGTACAGTTTCTTGAAGTTGGAAATAACCTGCTGGTCCATGGGCTGCAGGAGAGGAGTGGTATTAGGAGGCAAAAACTTCACCTTAATGAAGCTCATGTCCCCATAAAGTCGCTCTGCCACGTCTGTAGGATGACCAGGGGCATTGTCTAACACCAGGAGGCACTTAAGTTCTAATTTCTTTTCAGTTAGGTAATCTTTCACATTGGGGGCAAATGCATGGTGTAACCAGTTATAGAAAAATTCCCTAGTGACCCATGCCTTACTGTTTGCCCTCCACAGCACACACAAATTATCCTTGAGGACATTCTTTTGCCTGAACGCTCTGGGAGTTTCAGAGTGATACACTAATAAAGGCTTCACTTTGCAATCACCAGTAGCATTGGCACACATGAGAAGAGTAAGCCTGTCTTTCATAGGCTTATGTCCTGGGAGTGCCTTTTCCTCCTGAGTAATGTAGGTCCTGCTTGGCATTTTCTTCCAGAACAGGCCTGTTTCATCACAATTAAACACTTGTTCAGGTTTCAGTCCTTCACTTTCTATGTACTCCTTGAATTCCTGCACATATTTTTCAGCCGCTTTGTGGTCCGAACTGGCAGCCTCACCATGCCTTATCACACTATGGATGCCACTACGCTTCTTAAATCTCTCAAACCAACCTTTGCTGGCCTTAAATTCACTCACATCATCACTAGTTGCAGGCAGTTTTTTAATTAAATCGTCATGCAACTTCCTAGCCTTTTCACATATGATCGCTTGAGAGACGCTATCTCCTGCTATCTGTTTTTCATTTATCCACACCAATAAGAGTCTCTCAACATCTTCCATCACTTGCGATCTTTGTTTCGAAAACACAGTTAAACCTTTGGCAAGAACAGCTTCCTTGATTGTCTTTCTGGTGCCCACAATAGTAGCGATGGTTGATTGGGGTTTCTTGTACAGCTTGACTAGGTCGGCTATACGCACTCCACTTTCATACTTATCAATGATCTCTTTCTTCATTTCAATGGTAATTCTCACCCTTATTGGTGTAGGGTTGGCACTAGAAGCTTTCTTGGGGCCCATGGTCACTTATTTTCCCGAAACAGCACCGAAAACACTGTAATAATACGAAATATTCCGAGTGTATGCTTGGATGTTACCGCGGAGGCTGGCTGGTAAACAATGGGACGGGCGGCACATGTGAGGCTGGCTGAGGGCGCACATTGGACGCGTCTCGGACGAAAATCAGTGAGCGGGTTTTTAATCGGTATGTGCGGCAAAAATTTTGCGATTAAAGTAAGCGGTATGCGAAATAATCGCTATGTGATGCCATCGTTATGCGGGGGTCCACTGTACTCTCCAGATCATAAAGGACCAAACAAAAGTTACAGTACCAGAGTCAGAAATAAAGGAAGCCATGTTACTAGGATCCCATGGTAGAAAAAGTGTTATGCTTAGATTTCACCCACATGACAGGAAAAAAGACTTAATAATTGCATCTATTAAAGTAAAGAAAGAGGTATACATAAACGAGTGTCTTGCCAAAAAACGTCAGAACCTCCTGTATAGAGTCAGAAAACTTAAGCGGGAGAATAATGACACAATGCACCAATGCTTCACATGGGATGGGAAAATTCTAGTTAGGAAAACAAATGTAGGTCAACTGTACACAATCACGAACGAGAATGATCTATCACGATTTCTCAGGGATACTAATCTTACAGAGAATAACTAAACAATGTCCAACTTAAAAGCCTACGTAGTGTAGTGTACGTTTTGCTCCATTATTGTTCAAATGTCATAGTACAATCTCTTAGTAATTAAATAATCAACTACCTCATTTTGTGATTTTACTAGTAAGCATAAGTCACCTTATGTAATTTTCTTATTTACTATTGTTTGCTTAAATATTAGCTGAATTGATACTTTCTCTGTCCATATTAATACCTCATATTTTTTTAAATAATGTTAATTGATATTACTTACTAAAATTAATAATTAATTACCATTTTTACTATCAGTACAATTTACTCTTAACATTTCTGACATCATTTAATTACCATTACTTGTCTAATTACCATAACCTGCTTTAATACCACATTTACTATCTTAGAGTACTCTTAATTACCTTGTACTGCCAAATAACCTCTAGTATAACTACCAGTGCAATACTGAATCCAAATAACTGTTCTTAAAATTTAATACTTGAAATAAACATTACTTTTTCACTTTTTTTTTTTTTTGCTAATTAATCTTTTTTTGCAATCATTATTACTTACTAAAATTTTATTAAACACCATATTTACTACCAGTCAATTTTACTTTTGTACATTAATCATTATTTTAAACTTTTCATAACATTTTGTTGCCAAATTTTCAAGTTTGTATATTCAACTCCAACCTTTATATTATCCTTTGTACCTGTGTACCTGTCTACCATCTTACTATCATATTATAACCAAGTCATTGCCATTGTTATTTTTTACTTATTATTCTTTTGGTACTTTAATCTGCGAATTTTATTTTGTCAATTTAAATCTAGTTATACTCTGGATCTTGTTAACAACTTATATCAGACCCTAGCGCAATTGCAAGTACTATTTTAATTTGTATTTTTATATTATAAGTTTATACCTAGTTGTACTTTAGCTCATTCTAGCTCAATACATAGACAACAATAAATTCATTATATTAGACCTTAGTGCAATTACAAGAGTGAGTCTAGTGCCACTTGTAATTTTTTTTTTTTTTTTTTAGTATTAGTTTATACCTAGTTGTACTTTAGCTCATTCTAGCACAACACATAGACAATATCAATTTCATTATGTTTATTAGTGACTATACTCTATATGGCCAAAGTGCTTTAGCTATATACTTATCCAAACCTCCCACCACTACAGAAATCAGTATTAGAACTCACCACATAATACAGGATATAAACAACCACTATTTAAACCTAAAAGATGAATGATCACGTTGACCCTGATCTAAACCTCCATAATCTAACACACAATCAAAACTTACTGGAAAGTAACTGCCTTTATTACACAGCATCACAAGCCAGCACTATCCTGAACACTGCTCAAAGTCTATCATCAGTTCTTAACTACAACATCAGGTCCTTAAGAAAACACTATGATGACCTCCTGGTACTCCTTGAGTCACTAAAGACACCCTTCTGCATTGTTCTTACTGAGACCTGGCTTAAGCAGGACACAATTGATACCTACCCACTACCAGGATACACAGCAATCCACAACTGCAGACCACACCAAGTTGGGGGTGGTACTGCAATCTATTACTCTAACCAACTATCTTGTATTAGCACTAATTGCTTTAGTGATGAATATGGGGAATACATTTTTGCTAATTTTACTGTAAAAAACCTCAAGACGCCTATAACAGTCGGTGCCATATACCAGATACCACACACAAACATCCCAAATTTCAGTGAGAATCTAAAGTCACTAATAACAAACAGACAAATGAACAAGCACCACCTTCTCTTAGCTGGAGACTTCAATATCAACCTTGGCCTACCAGATGATCAGACTGTAACTGATTTCATCAACAATATGAACAACGCACTTCTCATACCAACAATAACTAAACCAACCAGGCTGACTGAGACAAGTGCAACCATAATAGACCACATATGGACCAATATACTAGCCCCCCTTAAATCTGGGATAATCACAGACAGCACTACTGACGACTACCCAACCTTCCTCTTAACAAACATTAGTAAGCCACCACTCGAATACAACAAAGTTTCATTTAGACTCCATGATGAGGCCTCAATAAGTGTGAGGGAAAAGTTCAATAGATAGGAGTAGAGAGGGAGTATATAGTAACAATAGTTTCATTGCCGGCTACTTGTTAAGGTAGGGTAAGTCAAGCTCCCGCTATTCCCGCCTTTTTTCCCCCACCCCGAAAGTGATAGTTTGACTGCCGGCTGCTTGTTAAGGTAGGGTCAGTCTAGCTCCCGCTATCCCTTCCCCTCCTTCTTCCCCCCCCCCCCAAAAGGTGACGTGTGGGGCTCCGGTCCAAACAGTAATCACTAGACTCACAGCTCCCAGCACTACTCTTGGATGACAGAGAGGGTCACCTGCCAATCAACGAGCAGAACTGATGGAGATGGACTAACGTCCTGAGACTTCCCCTTTTTGGATTTAACTACCTGTGCACCTGTATGAAATTGCAGGACGTAACCCCTCATCATTGCAGTGGTAAAGAACCTGCTTTTCCTGTCATCAGGATATAATACTCACGGCTATACTGTGAAGAACGAACCGGTGGTTTATAACCAACACCTGCGACCCCCCCCCCAATCATCAGCAATGGCTACAATTTCAACAACACAGTGTCACCAACACCAGACACCCCTATATATATTAGCATTGAATTCAGTTATCATTTACATTTTTCATTTTTCATTTTCTTTAATGTAGGATTAATATTTCATATTTAAGTGTTTTATATTTTCTATATAATAAAGTGTTTATGTTTGTCTGTTATTATTTCTTTTTCTATTCATTAATTTTCCTGAGGAGGAGCCAGCCTGGGTAATACTGTCTGAAGTTGTTACAGGGCTGAGTAAGCCTTCACAAGTGGCAACCTTGCCAGGATCAACTCTACTGAATCAAGATTCAACTCCATCTCGAATCTACCATTGGAACTTCAACGCCGCATACCACAGACGGTTACCACCAGCCATGAGTAATCATTCTCTATGGTAGGACTACAGTACAGGTATTTAAAAGATTTGGTGATTGTTAGTCTCAATTTATTGTAAGTCAAGTCAAGGCAGGAATACTAGTTAATTCTGCCATCTGTTTTTGTGTGAGCTTGAAACACTTTGGAGGATTAGACTCTATTGACCCGAGATTTTCCAGTGACAATTTGTTTCATTGAGCTCTTTATTATATCAAGGGAACTGTCATAGGGCACTCTTGATTTGTTGGTGAGAAGATTGGATGGTCAAGTGACCCCATTCTACTTACTGTTTGTTCGGAGCCGGCATAGAACCCTTCGTTTTAATTAATACATATTGTTTAATTGAAGTAGGGATCGAGCCCTCTGGTTTATTTATAGTTTGAGCGGAGCAGGAACTGAACCCTCCATTTTCTTTAATACCCGTTTCATTTCCCCTGATAGTTTAAGTTATTCTTGCAAGTATGGATGAATACCAGTTTTGGATGAATGCTGGAAGTAAGCTAGGAATAACAGGGAAAAATTTAGAATCTTTCATTAGTGCTAAGATCCAGGAAAGACTTGAAAGAGAGAGAATTGAGAGAGAAGAAAGACAGAAAGGGAAAGAGAAGAAGAAAAGGAGAGAGAGAGAATCGAAAGAGAAGAGAAAAAGGAGAGAGAGAGAATTGAGAGAGAAATCCAAGAAAGACAGAAAGAGAGAGAGAAGACAAAAAGGAGCGTGATAGACTTGATCGTGAGGAGAGAGCTAGAGTACGTGAAGAACAGGTTAATTAAATTAAGAGAACTTGAGGAAAGAGCAAAGGATAGAGAAGTTGAGGAAAAAGCTAGAGAGCATGAGGAAAAAGCTAGAGAACGTGAGGAAAAAGTTAGAGAACTTGAGTTAATAGAGAGAGAAAAGGATCGCGAGCTCGAAAAATCTCGCCTTGAATTAGAGAACAGAAAGTTAACTTTTACACAACAACAATTAGAGCAAGGAGTAATGGAACAAAGTGCAGTCAGTGCACATATTCCAACACCTAATTTACCTCCCTTCACAGAGGGGGAAGACATAACTTCATACATTATCAAGTTTGAAAATACCACTACCCTCTGTGAATGGCCTGCTGAAACCTGGGCTACCAGGTTAGGAATGTTATTTTCCGGTACAGCTTTGAATGTCTATGCAACTTTGTCGCAGGATATTATATGTAATTATAACCTACTGAAGAAGGCAATCCTTAAAGCATACCAAAAAACCACTAATTCTTACAGGAAAGATTTCAGGTATGCCACCTTACAGCCGGGCCAGAACTTTCAGCAGTTACAGGTAACACTCTTTCGTTTGTTCGACTTTTGGATAGAGAGTTCAGGAATTGATCGCAGTTATGAATCTCTTAGAGACTTCATGGTTGCTAACCAGTTCCTGAAAGCTCTTCCTCACCAGATACGAACATTCATTAGAGAACGTAACCTGATTAAAGCTGAGGAAGTTGCTAAGGCTGTTGACCTGTATGCTGAGGCTCACAATTCCTATAAAGACCTAAAGGGATCAAACCCTAAGGGCAAGGGTTCATCAGACCTTAAGAAATCAAAGCCTCTAATGACTTCTTTTATTCCTGTTTGTCATTTGTGTGGTGTTAAGGGACATAAACGTCCAGATTGTCCTTCTAAGAAGGTCCAAAAAGTTGGAAGATGTTTTAAAGACTGTAATGACAAAGCACCCTTCTGTTCAAGAACAGTTAATGGACTTAATGTATCTACCATTTTACGAGACACTGGATGCACATGTATAGTCATTTCTGATAAGCTGTTCCCTAACCTTAAAGAAACTCATTCCTCTGCTATACTTTCAGACTACTTGGGCCGTACGGACACTTGTCCTACCATCCGTTGTTACATTAGGTCTAAATGGTTCACAGGTTGGTCTGAAGCCGTACTAGCTCCCATCACTTCTTGCTCCGTACTAATAGGTAATGTAAAAGGTGCCATTCTTCCTTCTGAGGTTGACCTTTCATCAACAAAGGTGGACATAAGTGTTTCAGATCCTCTTCCTGTAGAGTCAGAGAAGCCCCTCGAAAGTTCAGATGAGACAATGTCTCATGAGATTCATGTGGGATTAAAAACCAGTGATGCTACTCTCGAAAGCGAGGTAGTAGGATCACCGGTTCACTTGTTAGATGAAAGTGAAGATATCACCTCCGATACCATAAATGTCTTGACTAGGGCTCAGACCAAAGCCCAGGTTTCTCCTACTGTCCATCCTTTGATTTTCCCTGACTTTAAGCCTTTAGATATATCGAAGGACTCCTTTGTCAATTTCCAACGTAATTGCCCTTCTCTTCAGAACTGCCACAATGCCGCTAAACAAAATCAAGTTATCCAAAGGAAAAACTTTTCATATAAATTTGAATATATAAAAGGTATCTTGTACAAGTCAGTATTCAAATTAAATTCAGATGAGATGGAACAACTAAGACGGAATAGTCTAAGTCAATGCAGAGAGACTGTTCTTAAAATGGTTCATGACCTGCCAGTGGCCGGACATTTCTCGCATCGTAAAACCTTAAATAAAATTAGGGAAACCTATTTTTGGCCAAAAATGTCCTCAGATATCACTACCTATTGTAGATCGTGTAAAGTTTGCCAACTGTCATCCTCCCGAGGTACCAGGCGAGTACCTATGGTCAAAATGCCAGTCTTTACGGTACCTTTTGAAAGAGTAGCTATTGACATTGTTGGTCCTTTATCTCCACTGTCATCTGGGGGACATAGATATATATTAACATTAGTTGATTATGCTTCGAGTTTCCCCATAACTACTACAGAGGTGGCTGAAGCCCTTTTGTCCATCTTCTCCAGAGTGGGCATCCCTAGAGAAATTTTGTCTGACTGTGGGAGACAATTCACATCTGTCTTAATGCAACATCTATACCAACTTCTGGAAGTGAAGCCTCTCTTCACCACACCCTATCATCCCAGCTGTAATGGGAGGATTGAGCGCCAGCATTCGATTCTCAAGTCCATTTTAAGGAAACTTTGCTCCCTTAAACCTAAGGAGTGGCATCGTTACCTACCCTGTGCTTTGTTTGCCATGAGGGAAGTTCCCAGTGACTCTTTGGGGTTTTCACCTTTTGAACTTCTCTATGGTAGACAGGCCAGAGGCCCATTGTCCATCCTTCATGACTTATGGACTAATGAGGAGATGAGTGCTGAGGTTCCGTCTTCTTACCAGTTTCTCCTTGACCTTAGATCCAAACTTGAGGAGACCTCTGACATAGTTTCGAAAAACCTAAGCTTATCAATGGACCAGTACAAAACCTATTTGATTCCAAAAGTCAGAGGAGAAGTTTTAAAGTAGGAGATGAAGTTCTAGTACTTTTGCCTATCAAGCCAAATAAATTATTAGTAGCATGGAAAGGTCCATATAAAGTATTAAAAATTTGTGGGAAAGTTGACTACCTCATAGAAGTCAAGGGGAAACCTAAACTTTATGATATCAACATCCTTAAGAAATATTACCGAAGAAATTCGGTTAACTGCCTTAATAACTTTGACTTAGTTTTTCCACACGAACTTGATACGACAACTGAAGAATGTAAGGTGTGCGTACTTGACACCTCTAACTTAGAATATGATGAACTACATGACTTGATGACTATTGACCACTCGGGCGCAAGCAACATTAATATTAATGAATCTTTGGATGACCATAAGAGACATGAACTACTTCAATGTGTGAGTAACTTTTCAGACGTCTTTACTGATATTCCAAGTGTTACCTCCATGGTAGTCCATAAGATTGACTTAGTGACGGACAATCCTATCAAACGAAAATTATACCCAGTTCCAGTTCACCTTAGGGATGCATTTGACCGAGAGGTAGATAAATTATTAAAACTAAAGATCATTGAACCTTCAGTATCTTCATATTGTTCACCAGTAGTCATGGTTAAGAACGAGGATAATTCATATAGACTTGCTATTGACTTCAGAGGCCTTAATGCTATAACTCGGTGGGATGCTGAGCCTATGCCCTTAATAGATAGCGGTCTACACAAATTTTATGAAACTTCCTTCTTTTCAGAGATTGATATTGCACAGGCATATCATCAAGTAATGTTAGATCCTTCTCTAAGCAGTACACCGCTTTTCCTACACACCAAGGACTGATGCAATATAGGACTATGCCCTTCGGTTTGGTAACTTCCTGTGCAACCTACGTGAGACTGATGAGAAAGGTCTTGGGTAATATGCTAAATGTTTCAGTTTATTTTGATAACATTTACATAATGACATCCACGTGGGGCGAACATATCCAAACATTAACATCAGTTTTGCATTGGTTACGCTCACATGGCCTCACTGCCAAGCCGAAGAAATGCTTCCTTGGGTATAACAAGATTAGATATCTTGGACTGATACTTTCTAATAACTCTCTGGAGCCTCTCCCCAGTAAGATCAAAGCTTTATTAGAATTTAGATTCCCCAAAACCAAGAAGCTCATGCGCAGCTTTCTTGGTTCTGTAAATTTTTATGCACGGTTTATCCCAAACTTTACTGATCTTACAGGCATCTTATCCGACTTCCTTAAAAAGTCTGTGAAGGAACCTCTTGAACTTTCCGACGTAGCTCGGGAAAAGTTTAATGAGATTAAAAGTATCTTTTCGAAAGACCCTACACTTAAGATTCCAGATATTATTAAAACATTTTGTTTAAGAACTGATGCCTCCAATACTGGCTTAGGTGCGGTGCTACTACAATACCACGATGGTAGTCCCTTCCCTGTATACTTCCTAAGCCGGAAACTCCTTCCCGCAGAAACGAGAAACTCCACCATAGAAAAGGAATGTTTGGCCCTTGTGTGGGGTATCTCCAAACTTAAATTTAATTTTCTGGGAAAAGAATTCATTTTAGAAACGGAACACAAACGTTTGATATACCTAGAAACTTTTAAGGGAACCAACAGTCGCCTCTTGAGGTGGACATTGGCACTCCAGGCTTTTAAGTTCCAGATTGTGTATATCAATGGTTCATCCAATTATTTCTCTGACTGGTTAAGTCGTGACAGTCAGTAGAAGATTTGTTGCCTTATGCGACTTCCACATGTTAGAACTTTTTCCTCGCCTATTCTTCTTATACTCCTTGACTATAAGTCTTGGTATGGGGGAGTGTGAGGGAAAAGTTCAATAGATAGGAGTAGAGAGGGAGTATATAGTAACAATAGTTTCATTGCCGGCTACTTGTTAAGGTAGGGTAAGTCAAGCTCCCGCTATTCCCGCCTTTTTTCCCCTCCCCAAAAGTGATAGTTTCATTGCCGGCTACTTGTTAATGTAGGGTAAGTCAAGCTCCCGCTATTCCCGCCTTTTTTCCCCCACCCCGAAAGTGATAGTTTGACTGCCGGCTGCTTGTTAAGGTAGGGTCAGTCTAGCTCCCGCTATCCCTTCCCCTCCTTCTTCCCCCCCCCAAAAGGTGATGTGTGGGGCTCCGGTCCAAACAGTAATCACTAGACTCACAGCTCCCAGCACTACTCTTGGATGACAGAGAGGGTCACCTGCCAATCAACGAGCAGAACTGATGGAGATGGACTAACATCCTGAGACTTCCCCTTTTTGGATTTAATTACCTGTGCACCTGTATGAAATTGCAGGACGTAACCCCTCATCATTGCAGTGGTAAAGAACCTGCTTTCCTGTCATCAGGATATAATACTCACGGCTATACTGTGAAGAACGAACCGGTGGGTTATAACCAACACCTGCGACCCCCCCCCCATCATCAGCAACGGCTACAATTTCAACAACACAGTGTCACCAACACCAGACACCCCTATATATATTAGCGTTGAATTCAGTTATCATTTATATTTTTCATTCTTCATTTTCTTTAATGTAGGATTAATATTTCATATTTAAGTGTTTTATATTTTCTATATAATAAAGTGTTTATGTTTGTCTGTTATTATTTCTTTTTCTATTCATTAATTTTCCTGAGGAGGAGCCAGCCTGGGTAATACTGTCTGAAGTTGTTACAGGGCTGAGTAAGCCTTCACAATAAGGAATTTCACAGCAGACCTAGAGACTGTTGACTGGCCTACAGAATTCTCCAATGCAACAGACATAGCCCCACTCCACAAAGGGGGCAGTAAAGCAACAGCAAAGAACTACAGACCAATAGCACTAACATCCCATATCATAAAAAAAAAAATCTTTGAAAGGGTCCTAAGAAGCAAGATCACCACCCATCTAGAAACCCATCAGTTACACAACCCAGGGCAACATGGGTTTAGAACAGGTCGCTCCTGTCTGTCTCAACTATTGGATCACTACGAGAAGGTCCTAAATGCACTAGAAGACAAAAAGAATGCAGATGTAATATATACAGACTTTGCAAAAGCCTTCGACAAGTGTGACCATGGCGTAATAGCACACAAAATGCGTGCTAAAGGAATAACAGGAAAAGTCGGTCGATTGATCTATAATTTCCTCACTAACAGAACACAGAGAGTAGTCGTCAACAGAGTAAAGTCCGAGGCAGCTACGGTGAAAAGCTCTGTTCCACAAGGCACAGTACTCGCTCCCATCTTGTTCCACAACCTCATATCCGACATAGACAAGGATGTCAGCCACAGCACCATGTCTTCCTTTGCAGATGACACCCGAATCTGCATGACAGTGTCTTCCATTGCAGACACTGCAAGGCTCCAGGTGGACATCAACCAAATCTTTCAGTGGGCTGCAGAAAACAATATGAAGTTCAACGATGAAAAATTTCTCAGATATGGTAAACACGAGGAAATTAAATCTTCATCAGAGTACAAAACAAATTCTGGCCACAAAATAGAGCGAAACACCAACGTCAAAGACCTGGGAGTGATCATGTCGGAGGATCTCACCTTCAAGGACCAAAACATTGTATCAATCGCATCTGCTAGAAAAATGACAGGATGGATAATGAGAACCTTCAAAACTAGGGAGGCCAAGCCCATGATGACACTCTTCAGGTCACTTGTTCTATCTAGGCTGGAATATTGCTGCACACTAACAGCACCTTTCAAGGCAGGTGAAATTGCTGACCTAGAAAATGTACAGAGAACCTTCACGGCGCGCATAATGGAGATAAAACACCTCAATTACTGGGAGCGCTTGAGGTTCCTAAACCTGTATTCCCTGGAGCGCAGGCGGGAGAGATACATGATTATATACACCTGGAAAATCATAGAGGGACTAGTACCAAACTTGCACACGAAAATCACTCACTACGAAAGCAAAAGACTTGGCAGACGATGCAACATCCCCCAAATGAAAAGCAGGGGTGTCACTAGCACGTTAAGAGACCATACAATAAGTGTCAGGGGCCCCAAGACTGTTCAACTGCCTCCCAGCATACATAAGGGGGATTACCAACAGACCCCTGGCAGTCTTCAAGCTGGCACTGGACAAGCACCTAAAGTCGGTTCCTGACCAGCCAGGCTGTGGCTCGTACGTTGGTTTGCGTGCAGCCAGCAGCAACAGCCTGGTTGATCAGGCTCTGATCCACCAGGAGGCCTGGTCACTGACCGGGCCACGGGGGCGTTGACCCCCGGAACTCTCTCCAGGTAAACTCCAGGTAATGCCAATGGTATTGACGACTGGACAGACATTTTTCTTAACAAAATACTTTGACTATACAACAAACATTGTCCTATAAAAATGAAACAGACCACGAATAAATGGCTTGGTTGCCCATGGCTAACCAGCAGCATTCTGAAATCCATTGATAAGAAACACCAATATGAAATGCAATATAGACAGGGCTTAATACACAAAGATATTCTTAAACAATATTCAACAGTTCTCACCAAATTAATAAAGAAAGCCAAACAACTGTACTACTCCAGCAGATTCACTGACACAAGAGGAGATATAAAAAAGACCTGGAAAACACTTTCCCAGATTCTGGGGACCCACAAACTGAAAAAAACAAGAATATTGTTCTAACTAAACCTCATGAAACACCACTGCTTCACACTGATACAGCTAACAAGATAAACGACTTCTTCTCAAACACAGGATATAATCTCGCCGGTAAAATCCCACGAACCAATGCCCATGCCGGGGACTACCTAGATGGGAATTTCCCAGATTCCTTCTATCTTGTACCAACTGAGCCCACGGAAGTCACTGCGATCATAGAGTCACTTAAAAATAACTCGGGGAATCTGTTTCACGTCCCACCATCGTTGTACAAGCGAGCGGCCCATGTCCTTTTGCATGCTATTACATTACTTTTTAACAAGTCACTAGAAACTAGCACTTTCCCGACACTACTCAAGACAGCAAGGGTTACACCAATACATAAAGGTGGTGACCCTACAGACATAAACAACTAGTATAGGCCAATATCAAACTTACCATTGCTATCCAAAATCTTCGAGAAACTCATGCACAGGAGACTATATTCATTTATAACATCACAAAACATACTCAACCCCTGCCAATTTGGATTCAGGAAAAATAAATGCACTAATGATGCAATTATAAAAATGCTAGACCTGCTATACAAAGCATTGGAAAATAAGGAATATCCGCTAGGAATTTTTATTGACCTAAGAAAAGCATTTGACACAGTAGACCACAGCATGCTACTCCACAAACTTGACCACTATGGTATAAGAGGCCATGCGCTTGCATATTTTAAATCCTACCTTTCTAATAGTTATCAGTATGTCACCATTAAAGACACAGCCTCATCAACACGGCCACTTGATACTGGAGTTCCACAGGGAAGTGTCCTTTTACCCCTGCTCTTCCTCATTTACATCAGTGATCTTCCAAACATATCCCAACACCTGAAACCCATTCTCTTTGCTGACAACACGACTTATGTCATCTCCCATCCTAATCTTGCCACCCTCAACACCATTGTTAACGAGGAGCTGCTCAAAATATTGACTTGGATGACAGCCAATAAACTTACACTTAACACTGGCAAAGCCTACTATATTACGTTTGGTAGCAGAGCAGGTGTTGCACAACTTAACATTAAGATCGACAACACTCTAATTGCCAGACATAATGAGAGCAAATTCCTTGTCCTATACCTCTACAACAACCTAAATTTCAGCACCCATATCCAACACATAACAAAAAAAGTATCCAAAACGGTGGGGATCCTCTCCAAGATACGATACTACGTACCGCAAATTGCCCTTCTCACACTATACCATTCACTTATATATCCATACCTCACCTATGCTATCTGTGCTTGGGGTTCAACTGCAGCAACACACCTAAAGCCAATAATAACCCAACTAAAAGCCGCAGTAAGAATAATCACTAAATCCCATCCCTGGCAACCCCCCTTCCCCCACTCTTCATAGATCTAAACTTACTCCCTGTTCAGAACATCCACACTTACTACTGTGCAATCTATATCTACAGGACCTTAAATTCCAATATTAACCTTGACCTAAAATGCTTTCTTGATAGTTGTGACAGGATCCACAGGCATAACACCAGACACAAACATCTCTATGACATTCCCCGTGTTCGACTAAACCTTTACAAAAATTCAATGTATTTCAAAGGGCCTAAAATCTGGAACACCCTACCTGAAAACCCTAGAACTGCAGACACATTCGTCACTTTCAAAACTACAGTTAGAAAACATCTTATCTCCCTGATCCACCCCGACAACTAACTACATGATAACCACCTGGTGGTTCACAATTACACTCATTCACCCACTGACTATAAACCCAGAAATACTAATCTTAATCTTAAAATAATAAATCCTAACTAGTCATAAGTTTGCCTATGTTACTCAAATATAGACACCTTGTATTGTGCCAAAACAAAAGCATTCACATTGCTAAACTCAAAAGTATGATGTAGTCACTTAGCCTTAATACTATAATCTGTAAGGACTTAATGTTAAGAATTAATCTAAGTCTGCTCGAAATGCCTAGCCATGCTAGGTGTCCTAGTGGCCCCCTCTGTAATTAGTATTTTATAACATGTAAACCACACAATACCCAAAACCTGTAAACCCCACATTGTAACCATTATAGAGAATAAACTTGAATTGAATTGAACCTGTCATAGCATGAGCCAGTTCAAGAGAGCCTAATATATGTAGCCAGAAAGTGAGGAGAGTGATTTTCGATACAGCTAACACATATATACCTATTATTGTGATCTGATCATCTCTTTAATGTTAATATCAATAATTAAGTTTATCTTATTCTTAGTATATCTCCTTATATTGTAACTGATTTTAACACAGTTGAGTTACATAACTGTTTCAACTTTTAAGGTTTGAATAAAAATATATTACAAGGATCCTAATGGAAATGTTAATTTCTTTTTCCTTGGGTTATCCTGGTGGGTAATGTACACATGTTACTATGTATAATAACTTGTTTAAATGTATTTATGTGTAGCTGTACCTAAATAAACTAACTTACTGAGTTATACTTGGTTAAATCTACATAATGAACCTTGAATATGACCATAAATGTGATAACAACACTAATATTAACAATATTGCTATGTGCCAAAAACACTCAAAACATAAACATAACTGCACCTAACACTGCACCTAACACAACACCTGACACAACACCTGAGCACCTAACACCTGACACAACACCTAAGCAACTAACACCTCACACAACACCTAACCAACTAACACCTCATACAACACCTGAGCAACTAACACCTCATACAACACCTGAGCAACTAACATCTCACTCAACACCTGAGTAACTAACACCTCACACAACACCTGAGCACCTAACACCTCACACAACACCTGAGCATCTAACACCTCACACAACACCTGAGCACCTAATACCTCACACAACACCTGAGCACCTAACACCTCACACAACACCTGAGCAACTAACACCTCACACAACACCTGAGCAACTAACACCTCATACAACACCTGAGCAACTAACACCTCACTCAACACCTGAGCAACTAACACCTCACAACACCTGAGCACCTAACACCTCACACAACACCTGAGCAACTAACACCTCACACAACACCTGAGCACCTAACACCTCACACAACACCTGAGCAACTAACACCTCACACAACACCTGAGCACCTAATACCTCACACAACACCTGAGCACCTAACACCTCACACAACACCTGAGCAACTAACACCTCACACAACACCTAAGCAACTAACACCTCATACAACACCTGAGCAACTAACACCTCACTCAACACCTGAGCAACTAACACCTCACAACACCTGAGCACCTAACACCTCACCAGAGCAACTAACACCTCACACAACACCTGAGCAACTAACACCTCACACAACACCTGAGCACCTAACACCTTACACAACACCTGAGCAACTAACACCTCACACAACACCTGAGCAACTAACACCTCACACAACACCTGAGCAACTAACACCTCACACAACACCTAAGCAACTAACACCTCATACAACACCTGAGCAACTAACACCTCACACAACACCTGAGCAACTAACACCTGACTCAACACCTGAGCAACTAACACCTCACACAACACCTGAGCAACTAACACCTCACTCAACACCTGAGCAACTAACACCTCACTCAACACCTGAGGAACTAACACCTCACACAACACCTGAGCAACTAACACCTCACACAACACCTGAGCAACTAACACCTCACACAACACCTGAGCAACTAACACCTCACACAACACCTGAGCAACTAACACCTCACTCAACACCTGAGCAACTAACACCTCGCACAACACCTGAGCAACTAACACCTCACACAACACCTGAGCAACTAACACCTCACACAACACCTGAGCAACTAACACCTCACACAACACCTGAGCACCTAATACCTCACACAACACCTGAGCAACTAACACCTCACACAACACCTGAGCAACTAACACCTCACACAACACCTGAGCAACTAACACCTCACACAACACCTGAGCACCTAATACCTCACACAACACCTGAGCACCTAACACCTCACACAACACCTAAGCAACTAACACCTCATACAACACCTGAGCAACTAACACCTCACTCAACACCTGAGCAACTAACACCTCACTCAACACCTGAGCAACTAACACCTCACAACACCTGAGCACCTAACACCTCACACAACACCAGAGCAACTAACACCTCACACAACACCTGAGCAACTAACACCTCACACAACACCTGAGCACCTAACACCTTACACAACACCTGAGCAACTAACACCTCACACAACACCTGAGCAACTAACACCTCACACAACACCTGAGCAACTAACACCTCACACAACACCTAAGCAACTAACACCTCATACAATACCTGAGCAACTAACACCTCACACAACACCTGAGCAACTAACACCTCACTCAACACCTGAGCAACTAACACCTCACACAACACCTGAGCAACTAACACCTCACTCAACACCTGAGCAACTAACACCTCACACAACACCTGAGCAACTAACACCTCACACAACACCTGAGCAACTAACACCTCACACAACACCTGAGCAACTAACACCTCACACAACACCTGAGCAACTAACACCTCACACAACACCTGAGCAACTAACACCTCACTCAACACCTGAGCAACTAACACCTCGCACAACACCTGAGCAACTAACACCTCACACAACACCTGAGCAACTAACACCTCACACAACGCCTAAGCAACTAACACCTCACTCAACTCCTGAGCAACTAACACCTCACACAACACCTAAGCAACTAACACCTCACTCAACACCTAAGCAACTAACACCTCACTCAACACCTGAGCAACTAACACCTCACTCAACACCTGAGCAACTAACACCTCACACAACACCTAAGCAATTAACACCTCACTCAACATCTGAGCAACTAACACCTCACTCAACACCTGAGCAACTAACACCTTACACAACACCTGAGCAACTAATACCAGACACACTCAACACTCATATCTGGCGCCTCGTCGCCTC
Organism: Cherax quadricarinatus; assembly: GCF_038502225.1. Lineage (NCBI taxonomy): Eukaryota > Metazoa > Arthropoda > Malacostraca > Decapoda > Parastacidae > Cherax > Cherax quadricarinatus. Next base: position 13,402,967 of record NC_091360.1, read on the forward strand.
AACACACTATATTTCATGGGTCAAACTCTCTATATATATCATCTAGCACATAAATGTTGTATTGTAATAAAGACAGGTGTCACTCACCTGTTAGAGAAGACAAACAACACAACAAGTGGTAACCAGAGTCAACTTGTTGGTTATTGTTGTTGTTGTTGGGGTTTATAAGGGCCACTAACAGCATGAGCCGTATTGAACCCGACTTCCTGATGTTCCAGGAAGTTTCGTTGCCTAAAGCTGGGCCATTTATTTATTTATTTATTTAGTAATTTAAGCATACAAACAGAGGTACAAAAAATACAGGTAAGAGCAGCATGCCAAAGCCACTTATATGCATAGCATTACGGGCTGGCTTAAAATTAACTTAAGATTAACTAAGCAATGATGAAATCAGTGATAAAACATTATTGTAAACAGATAACTATAAAGCACAAATGAGTATTACAAAGACAGGTCATATGGTTGCATGCATTGCTGTACATTCAGTCGAATGAAGTATTCTGTTAGGTAGTGTATTTAAAAAAATAATAGTTAGATTGGGTCCTAGGTGGCCTGGTGGCTAAAGCTCCCGCTTCATACACGGAGGGCCCGGGTTCGATTCCCGGCGGGTGGAAACATTTCGACACGTTTCCTTACACCTGTTGTCCTGTTCACCTAGCAGCAAATAGGTACCTGGGTGTTAGTCGACTGGTGTGGGTCGCATCCTGGGGGACAAGATTAAGGACCCCAATGGAAATAAGTTAGACAGTCCTCGATGACGCACTGACTTTCTTGGGTTATCCTGGGTGGCTAACCCTCCGGGGTTAAAAATCCGAACGAAATCTTATCTTATCTTATCTTAACATTTGTGTGATATAATTGTGAGTAACATATAGGATATACAATTTATAAGGTTCAGTTATTCAGTATTTATTTGGTTTTGAGTGAGTAAGTGATCTTTGAGAAGAGACTTGAATTTATAAACAGGTAGTGTTTCTTTTATATTTACAGGTAATGAATTCCAGATTTTAGGGCCTTTTATGTGCATTGAGTTTTTGCATAGTGTGAGATGGACACGAGGAACATCAAAGAGTGATCTGTGCCTTGTGTTATGGTCATGTGTTCTGTTGAGGTTGGCAAGGAGATGTTTGAGGGGAGGGTTAATATCAGAGTTAAGTGTTCTATGTATGTAATAGGTGCAATAATAAGTATGGATGTTTTGTATGGTGAGTAGGTTGAGTGTTTTGAATATTGGTGGAGTGTGTTGCCTGTAGTGAGAATTTGTTATCATTCTAACTGCAGCCTTTTGTTGGGTAATTAGTGGTCTGAGATGGTTAATTATTGTTGAGCCCCATGCACAAATTCCATAGGTGAGATAGGGGTAAATAAGAGAGTGATAAAGGGCCAGGAGGGCTGATTGTGGAACATAGTACCGCATCTTCGATAGTATGCCTACAGTCTTGGAGATTTTCTTAGAAATTTGTTGTATATGTGTATGAAATTTGAGTCTATTATCGAGGTGGATTCCTAGGAATTTTCCCTCTGTTAGCTTTGTGATAGGTGATCCGTTTATTGTTATGTTAAGAGGTACATCTGGAGCTCTGTTACCAAACTGAATGAAGTAGGTTTTGTCAATGTTTAGTGTAAGTTTGTTAGTCCTCATCCAGGTAGATATTTTCTGTAATTCGGTGTTTACAGTATTGGCTAGCGTGACTGGGCTCGGGTGAGAGAAGACGTATGTAGTGTCATCTGCAAAAAGTGTGGGTTTGAGTAATTGCGAAGCATTTGGTAGGTCATTTATGTATAGGAGAAAGAGAAGAGGGCCAAGGACACTTCCCTGTGGGACACCAACTGTAATTGGTTGTGCGGAAGAGCTTGCCCCATTTGCGTACACATATTGGCTTCTGTTGCTGAGGTAAGACTTGAGGTAGTTGAGGGAGTGCCCTCTAATACCATAGTGTGACAATTTTACGTGGAGCAAGTCATGGTCAACTGTATCAAAAGCTTTACGTAAGTCAATGAAGATCCCCAGTGGGACTTCTTTTTTCTCTATTGCAGTGTATATATGTTCTAGCATGTGTATAATAGCATCATTAGTATTTTTATTAGGCCTGAATCCAAATTGGCAGGGGTTGAGAATGTTTTGGGAGATGAGGTAGGAGTAGATTCGTTTATGAATTAATTTTTCGAAGATTTTTGAGAGAGGGTGTAAATTGGATATTGGCCTATAGTTATTCAACTCTGGTCTCCTCCTTTATCGATCGGGGTGACCCTTGCTATTTTGAGAACTGTAGGGAAGGTGGATGATTCAATGGATTTGTTAAAGAGTGTTGCAATGATTGGTGATAGTACTTGTGACGCTTTTTTGTATATAAAGGGTGGTAAGGTATTTAAATCTCCTGCCTTGTTTTTCAGTGCGTTGATAATAAGGGAGACTTCGTATGGGTTAGTCGGAGCTAGGAACAGTGTGTTCGGGTAGTTGCCAGTGAGGTAGTCATTTGGTGGGGTATCTGAGCTTGGGATTTTATTGGCAAGGTTTTGACCTATAGTGGAGAATAAATCATTGAGTCTGTTTGCTGTTTCTGTTTGTGGGAGTTGGGGTTCATCTGATTTTGCTAATTTTATTTCGCTATTTCGTGATATCTTTTTTGTTCCCAGAATTTCTGATAGGGTCTTCCAGGTCTTTTTTATATCACCTCGTAAGTTGGATAATCTGTTCTCATAATACATTTTTTTTGCCCTTTTTATCAGGCTGGTTAGGATTGACGAGTAACGTTTTGTTTGGTCTCTGGTTATGTGACCCATTCTGTACTGTTTTTCATATCGGTGTTTTGTATTTATGGATTTGAGAATGCTGGGTGTTAGCCAGGGACTGTTCAGTCTCTTAGCTGTCATCTGTTTAGTTTTTTTAGGGCAGTGCTTGTTATAAAGGTATTGGGTCTTTTTTAGAAAATTATTAAAACATTCGTCAATATCTGTATAGATTTCTAGCTCAGTGTGCCAGTCAATGTTTGTTACTGCTGTTGTGAAGTTATTAATGGCTGCCTCATTGTGAAGTCTGAAGGTGACTTTAGTAGTGTCTTGGGGTATTTTACCAAGAGTTGTTATGAGGAAAATAGGGTAGTGGTCTGTGGTATTATCTGTAATTATGCCTGATTTTAAAGGGGATTTGGTGTTGGTCCAGATGTGGTCAAGTAGGGAAACACTAGTCTCTGTAACTCTTGTAGGTTTTGTTACTGTTGGTAGTAACATACAGTTACTCATTGTGTTTGTGAATTCAGTAACGTGTGGGTCCTGGTCTTGCAGGAGATTTATATTGAAGTCACCTGAGAGTAGTAAGTGATCTTTGTTCATGCGTGCATCAGTTATCATACTTCCTAGGTTTTGACTAAATTGGCTAATGTTTGATTGTGGAACTCTGTAGATGTTTATCACTGTGAGAGGCTTTTGTAGGTATTTGAATTTGAATTTAGCTATTATATATTCCCCATGTTCATCCCTTGTGCAAGTATTAGTGATACATTCTAGTTGGTCTGAGTAGTATATAACAGTGCCACCCCCTTGTTGGTCTGGCCTACAGTTGTGTATGGCTGTGTAACCAGGAATGGCATAGACATCTGTAGTATCAGGCTTTAGCCAGGTTTCAGTTAGTGTAATGATGGACATATTGGCATGCAAGGAATTTAGTAATGCTAGGAGGTCATCATAATGCTTGCTTAAAGATCTGATATTGTAGTTAAAGATAGTTATGTTGTTGTTGGCTCTGAGAAGTGCCTTTGATTTTTCTGCTGTGTAGTAATTACAGTAACTGTTTGAATCATTTAAGTCATTAAATAAGAGATTGGTATCAGGATCAATGCTTGTAATCATAAGATTTGTAGTGAATCTATAGTTAGAATTAAGTAAAAAATAAAGTAAATATTCTAAAGCTAAACAAAAAAATGGCACCTGAATTATTTAACAAATGTAAAAATAATGAGCTAAGGTAGTTTTTTAAAGCTAGAATAAAGGAGACAATATAAAAGGGACTAAAATAATTTGTGGTGAACAAATAAAGTGATGATCAAATAATGGAGCTTAGGAATATGATAGTAGGTAGTACTTTAAAGGTATTTCTTTAAAGTTAGAATTATAATATAAAATTATAATATAAAAGGGACTAATATAAGTTGTGGTGAACAATAAAGTGGTAATCAAATAATTGCACTAAGGTCTAATATAATGACTTTGTGAGTCTATGTTTTGAGCTAGAATGAGCTATAGTACAACTAGATTTAATCTAATAATATAACAATACAAATTAAAAATAGCACCAGAAAGAAAAGGAACATGAAAAGAAAAGAAACAAAGGTTCCTTAATTCTTAACTGAGCAAAAGGAACCAAATTGTCAAGATCAGCAACACAGAATCAGAACTCATGCCGATAACATGTAAGGTTCCTCAGAGTCCTGGGTCTTTTGCTATTCTTGTGATATATCAATTAAATGCCTATTAGTGTCAAATGCAAGCTTCTTCTGCGTCATGATGTACTCAGAAATGTTGAAGAAATGGCAAAGTATTTTATCCACACTTGGTGTATTATAAACCATCCTGGAAAAATACCCTGATGCTCACTGCAACTAAAGCAATACCACATGTGCACTCACATAACTGTACTCACCTAATTGTGGTTGCAGGGGTCGAGACTCAGCTCCTGGCCCAGCCTCTTCACTGACCGCTACTGGGTCCTCCCTCTCCCTGCTCCATGAGCTTTATCATACCTCGTCTTAAAACTATATATGGTTCCTGCCTCCACTACATCGCTTGCCAGACTATTCCACTTCCTAACAACTCTGTGGCTGAAGAAATACTTCCTAATATCCCTTTGACTCATCTGAGTCTTCAGCTTCCATTTGTGACCCCATGTTTCTGTGTCCCATCTCTGGAACATCTTGTCTATGTCCACCTTGTCTATTCCACACAGTATTTTGTATGTCGTTATCATGTCTCCCCTGACCCTCCTGTCCTCCAGTGTTGTCAGACCGATTTCCCTTAACCTTTCTTCTTAGGACATTCCCCTTAGCTCTGGAACTAGCCTTGTTGCAAACCTTTGCACTTTCTCTAATTTCTTGACGTGTTTGACCAGGTGTGGGTTCCAAACTGGTGCTGCGTACTCCAGTATGGTCCTGACGTACACAGTGTATAAAGTCTTGAACGATTCCTTACTGAGGTACCGGAACGCTATTCTCAGGTTTGCCAAGTGCCCATATGCCGCAGCAGTTATCTGGTTAATGTGTGCTTCTGGCGATGTACTCGGTATTATACTCACTCCTAGGTCTTTCTCCTTGAGTGAGGTTTGCAGCCTTTGGCCACCTAGCCTATACTCTGTCTGCGGTCTTCTTTGCCCTTCTCCGATCTTCATGACTTTGCATTTGGCAGGGTTAAATTCTAGGAGCAAATTTCTGGATCATGCATCCAGCCTCTCCAGGTCTCTTTGTATACCTATCTGGTCAGCATCTGATTTAATTCTCCTCATTCTGTCATGTCGTTCACATATACCAAGAATAGCACTGGTCCCTTGACTGATCCCTGTGGGACCCCACTCGTCACAGGATCCCACTGTGATACCTCATCACGGACCATGACTCGCTGTTGCCTCCCTTTTAGGTATTCTCTGTTCCATTGCAGTGCCCTTCCTGTTATATTCGAATTCAAATTCAAAGTTTATTCTCTATAATGATTACAATGCTGAGTTTACAGAATTTGGTTGTGTGGTTTACATGTAGTAAAATAATGATTACAGAATGTACCACTAGAACGCCTAGCATGGCTAGGCATTTTGGGCAGACTTAGTTTAAATCTTAATTTTAAAATATTACAGATTATGAGGTAAGTTGGTATTATGGCTAAGTGACTAAATACTAGTTTGTGAGTTTAGCAATGTGAATGCTTTTGTTTTGGCACAGTACATAGTTTCAGTATTGGAGTATCACAGGATTCATTATTTTAAGATTGAGATTAATATTTCTGTTTATGGTCAAATGGGTGAGTGAGTGTAAGTGTGAACCACCAGGTGGTATTCATGTAGTTAGTTGACGGAGTGTATCAGGGAGATAAGATGTTTTCTAATGGTAGTTTTGAAGGTGATGAATGTGTCTGCAGTTCTAGAGTTCTCAGGTAGGGTGTTCCAGATTTTAGGGCCTTTGACATACATTGAATTTTTGTAAAGGTTTAGTCGGACACGGGGAATGTCGTAGAGATGTTTGTGTCTGGTGTTATGCCTGTGGATTCCGTCACAACTATCAAGAAAAAGTTTTAGGTCAAGGTTGATATTGGAGTTTAAGGTCCTGTAGATGTAGATTGCACAGTAGTAAGTGTGGATGTACTGATCAGGGAGTAAGTTTAGATCTATGAAGAGTGGGGGTGTGTGTTGCCAAGGATGGGATTTAGTGATTATTCTTACTGCAGCTTTTTGTTGGATTATTATTGGCTTTAGGTGTGTTGCTGCAGTTGATCCCCAAGCACAAATAGCATAGGTGAGGTATGGATAAATAAGTGAGTGGTATAGTATGAGAAGGGCATTTTGCGGCACGTAGTATCGTATCTTTGAGAGGATCTCAACCGTTTTGGATACTTTTTTGGTTATGTGTTGGATATGGGTGCTGAAATTCAGGTTGTTGTCAAGGTATAGACCTAGGAATTTGCCCTCATTATGTCTGGTAATTAGAGTGTTGTCGATCTTAATGTTAATTTGTGCATCTCCTGCTCTGCTACCAAACATAATATAGTAGGTTTTGTCAGTGTTAAGCGTAAGTTTATTGGCTGTCATCCAAGTCGATATTTTGATCAGCTCTTCGTTAACAATGGTGTTGAGGGTGGCAAGATTAGGGTGAGAGATGACATATGTCGTGTCGTCAGCAAAGAGAATGGGTTTCAGGTGTTGGGATACGTTTGGAAGATCAGTGATGTATATGAGGAAGAGCAGGGGACCAAGGACACTTCCCTGCGGAACTCCAGTATCAAGTGGCCGTGTTGTTGATGCTGTGTCTTTAATGGTGACATACTGATACCTATTAGTAAGGTAAGATTTGAAATAAGCAAGCGCATGGCCTCTTATACCGTAATGGTCAAGTTTGTGGAGTAGGATGTCGTGGTCTACTGTGTCAATAGCTTTTCTTAAGTCAATAAAAATTCCTAGGGGATATTCCTTATTTTCCAATGCTGTGTAAAGCAGATCTAGCAGTTTTATGATTGCATCATTAGTGCTTTTGTTTTTCCTGAATTCAAATTGGCAGGGGTTGAGTATGTATTGTGCCGTTATAAATGAATATAGTCTCCTGTGCACGAGTTTCTCAAAGATTCTGGATAGCAATGGTAAGTTTGATATTGGCCTATAGTTGTTTAAGTCTGTAGGGTCGCCACCTTTATGTATTGCTGTAACCCTTGCCATCTTGAGTAGTTTCGGGAAGGTGCTAGTTTCTAGTGACTTGTTAAAAAGTAATGAAATAGCATGTGAAAGGACATGGACCGCTCGCTTGTACAGTAATGGTGGGACACGAGACAGATTCCCTGAGTTATTTTTAAGTGACTTTATAATCTCGGTGACTTCCGTGGGCTCAGTTGGTGCAAGATAGAAGGAATTTGGGAAATTCCCATCTAGGTAGTCCCCGCCATGGGCATTGGTATGTGGGATTTTATTGGCGAGATTAGATCCTATGGTTGAGAAGAAGTCGTTTATCTTGTTCGCTGTGTCAGTGGGATGTAGTTGTGTTTCATTAGGTTTAGTTAAGACAATATTCTTGTTTTTTTTTTTTTCAGTTTGTGGGTCCCTAGAATCTGAGAGAGTGTTTTCCAGGTCTTTTTTATATCTCCTCTAGTGTCTGTGAATCTACTGGAGTAGTATAGTTGTTTGGTTTTTTTTATTATTTTGGTGAGAACTGATGAATAGTGTTTAAGAATATCTTTGTGTATTAAGCCCTGTCTATATTGCTTTTCATATTGGTGATTCTTGTCAGTGGATTTCAGAATCCACTGGGCAACCAAGCCGTTTGTTTGTGATCTGTTTCGTTTTTATAGGACAATGTTTGTTGTATAGTCTAAGTAATTTGTTAAGAAAAATGTCTGTCCAGTCATCAATACCATTGGCCTTGGAGAATTCTGTAGGCCAGTCAATAGTCTCTAGGTCAGCTGTGAACTTCCTTATTGAGGCCTCATCATGGAGTCTAAATGAGACTTTGTTGTATTCAAGTGGTGGTTTACTAATGTTTGTCAGGAGGAAGGTAGGGTAGTGGTCTGTAGTGCTATCTGTGATTATCCCTGATTTAAAGGGGGCATGTATATTGGTCCATATGTGGTCTATTATGGTTGCACTTATCCAAGTGAGCCTGGTTGGTTTAGTTATTGTTGGTATGAGAAGTGTGTTGTTCATATTGTTAATGAAATCAGTTACAGGATGATCATCTAGTATGCCAAGGTTGATGTTGAAGTCTCCAGCTAAGAGAAGGTGGTGCTTATTCATTTGTCTGTTTGTTATTAGTGACTTTAATTTCTTACTGATCCTCTAGCTTGTGAGGAACTGTGTCGAAGGCCTTCTTGCAGTCCAAGAAAATGCAATCAATCCACTCGTTCCTCTCATTTCTTTCTTCAGTTACCTTGTCATAAAACTCTAGTAGGTTTGTGACACAGGATTTGCCTTCCATGAATCTGTGCTGGCTGTCATTTATAATCTTGTTCAGTTCCATGTGCTCTACCACTCTTCTCCTGATAATCTTCTCCATGATTCTGCATACTATACACGTCAGTGACACTGGTCTATAGTTTAGTGCTTCATTTCTGTCTCCTTTCTTAAAGATGGGGACTACATTTGCCATCTTCCATACTTCAGGTGGTTGCCCAGATTCAAGCAAAGTGTTGAAGATTTTGGTTAGTGGCACACACAGTGTTTCTGCTCCCTCTCCAAGGACCCACAGAGAGATGTTATCCGGTTCCACCGCCTTTGAGTATCAAGGTCACTTAGGAGCTTCTTCACCTCCTTCTCGGTTGTGTGTAATTCATCCAATACTTGTTGGTATATCCTTTGTTGGTGTACCTCACTGTTTTGTCTTCCAAGTGTCTCTTCAGCCTCCACTGTAAATACTTCCTGAAAATCTCATGTTGAGCTCTTCACATACTTTTTGATCGTTTCTTGTGAGCTCCCAACCTTCTTTCCTCAGCATGATTACCTGGTCCTTGACTGTTGTCTTCCTGCTAATGTGGCTTTAAAGCAGTTTCGGGTGTGTGTGTCTTCACCTAGTTGAGGTTGCAGGTGTCGAGTCCTAGCTCCTGGCCCCGCCTCTTCACTGATCGCTACTAGGTAACTCTCCCTGAACCGTGAGCTTTATCATACCTCTGCTTAAAGTTATGTATGGATCCTGCCTCCACTACATCGCTTCCCAAACTATTCCACCTCCTGACTACTCTGTGACTGAAGAAATACTTCCTAACATCCCTGTGATTCATCTGTGTCTTCAACTTCCAACTGTGTCCCTTTGTTGCTGTGTCCCATCTCTGGAACATCCTCTCTTTGTCCACCTTGTCAATTCCTCTCAGTATTTTGTATGTCGTTATCATATCCCCCTATCTCTCCTGTCCTCCAGTGTCGTCAGCTCGATTTCCCTTAACCTCTCCTCGTAGGACATACCCCTTAGTTCTGGGACTAGTCTTGTTGCAAACCTTTACACTTTCTCTAGTTTCTTTACGTGCTTGGCTAGGTGTGGGTTCTAAACTAGTGCCGCATACTCCAGTATGGGCCTAACGTACACGATGTACAGGGTCCTGAACGATTCCTTATTAAGATGTCGGAATGCTGTTCTGAGGTTTGCTAGGCACCCATATGCTGCAGCAGTTATTTGGTTGATGTGTGCCTCAGGAGATGTGCCTGGTGTTATACTCACCCCAAGATCTTTTTCCTTGAGTGAGGTTTGTAGTCTTCCCCCCCCCCCTAGACTGTACTCCATCTGCAGTCTTTCTTACCCTTTCTCAATCTTCATGACTTTGTACTCAGTGGGGTTGAACTCCAGGAGCCAATTGCTGGACCAGGTCTGCAGCCTGTCTAGATCCCTTTGTAGTTCTGCCTGGTCATCGACTGAATGAATTCTTCTCATCAACTTCACGTCATCTGCAAACAGGGACACTTCAGTGTCTATTCCTTCCGTCATGTCGTTCATAAATACCAGAAACAGCACTGGTCCTAGGACTGACCCCTGTGGGACCCTGCTGGTCACAGGCGCCCACTCTGACACCTCGCCACGTGCCATGACTCGCTGCTGTCTTCCTGACAAGTATTCCCTGATCGATTGTAGTGCCTTCCCTGTTATCCCTGCTTGGTCCTATAGTTTTTGCACTAATCTCTTGTGTGTAAATGTGTCAAACGCCTTCTTATAGTCCAAGAAAATGCAGTCTACCCACCCCTCTCTCTCTTGTCTTACTGCTGTCACCCTGTCATAGAACTCCAGTAGGTTTTGTGACAAAGGATTTCCCATCCCTGAAACCATGTTGGCTGCTGTTGGTGAGATCATTCCTTTCTAGGTGTTCCACCACTCTTCTCCTGATAATCATCTCCATGACTCTGCATACTATACATGTCAGTGACACTGGTCTGTAGTTTAGTGCTTAATGTCTGTCTCTTTGTTTTTTTTTTAAATGGGACTACATTTGCTGTCTTCTACGCCTCAGGCAACCTCCCTGTTTTGATAGATGTATTGAATATTGTTGTTAAGGGTACACATAGTGCCTCTGCTCCCTCTCTCAGGACCCATGGAGAGATGTTATCCGGCCCCATTGCCTTTGAGGTACCTAGCTCACTCAGAAGTCTCTTCACTTCCTCCTCGGTTGTGTGTACTGTGTCCAGCACTTGGTGGGGCACCCCACCTCTCCGACTTTCTGGAGCCCCTTCTGTCTCCTCTGTGAACACTTCTTTGAATCTCTTGTTGAGGTCCTCACATTTTTCACGGTTGTTTCTTGTCTCTCCTCCTTCCTTCCTTAGCCTGATTACCTGGTCCTTGACTATTGTTTTCCTCTTGATGTGGCTGTACAACAGCTTCGGGTCAGATTTGGCTTTCGCTTCTATGTCGTTTTCATATTCTCGTTGGGCCTCCTTTCTTATCTGTGCATATTCATTACTGGCTCTACGACTGCTCTCCTTATTCTCCTGGGTCCTTTGCCTTCTATACTTCTTCCATTCCCTAGCACACTTGGTTTTTCGCCTCCTTAACCTTTGGATGAACCATGGGCTCATCCTGGCTTTTTCATTATTCCTGTTACCCTTGGGTACAAACCTCTCCTCAGGTTCCTTGCATATTGTTGTTACATATTCCATCATCTCATTTACGGGCTTCGCTGCCAGTCCCACTGAACCCCGTTCAGGAAGTTCCTCATTCCCGTGTAGTCCCCTTTCTTGTAGTTTGGCTTTATTAGCCCTGGCCTTCCTGCTTCCCCCTCCACTTGTAGCTCTACTGTGTACTAACCTAATTGTGGTTGCAGTGGTCGAGAGTCAGCTCCTGGCCCCGAAGTGTGTGTGTGTGTGTGTGTGTGTGTGTGTGTGTGTGTTTGTGCGTGTGTATGTGTGTGTGCGTGTGTGTATGTGTGTGTGTGTGTGTGTGTGTGTGTGTGTGTGTGTGTGTGTGTGTGTGTGTGTGTGTGTGTGTGCACTCACCTAATTGTACTCACCTAATTGTGGTTGCAGGGGTCGAGACTCAGCTCCTGGCCCCGCCTCTTCACCGACCGCTCTAGGTCCTCTCTCCCCCTGCTCCATGAGCTTTATCATACCTCCACTACATCGCTTGCTAGACTATTCAACTTCCTAACTACTCTATGACTGAAGAAATACTTCCTAACATACCTTTGACTCATCTGAATCTTCAGTTTCCAACTGTGATCCCATGTTTCAGTGTCCCATCTCTGGAACATCCTGTCTCTGTCCACCTTGTCTATTCCACGCAGTATTTTGTATGTCGTTATCATGTGTTCACTGACCCTCCTGTCCTCCACTGTTGTCAGGCCGATTTCCCTTAACCTTTCTTCATAGGACATTTCCCTTAGCTCTGGAACTAGCCTTGTTGCAAACCTTTGCACTTTCTCTAATTTCTTGACGTGTTTGACCAGGTGTGAGTTCCAAACTGGTGCTGCGTACTCCAGTATGGTCTTGACGTATACAGTGTATAAAGTCTTGAACGATTCCTTACTGAGGTACCAGAACGCTATTCTCAGGTTTGCAAAGTGCCCATATGCCGCAGCAGTTATCTGGTTAATGTGTGCTTCTGGCGATGTACTCGGTATTATACTCACTCCTAGGTCTTTCTCCTTAAGCGAGGTTTGCAGCCTTTGACCACCTAGCCTATACTCACTGCGGTCTTCTTTGCCCTCCTCCGAACTTCATGACTTTGCATTTGGCGTGGTTAAATTCTATGAGCCAGTTTCTGGACCACACATCCAGCCTGTCCAGGCCTCTTTGTAGACCTGTCTGGTCCGCGTCTGATTTAATTCTCCTCATTAACTTCACGTCATCTGCAATCAGGGACAGTTCTGAGTCTATCCCTTCCGTCATGTCGTTCTCATATACAAAGAATAGCACTGGTCCCAGAACTGACCCCTGTTTACCTGGAGTTTACCTGGAGAGAGTTCCGGGGGTCAACGCCCCCGCGGCCCGGTCTGTGACCAGGCCTCCTGGTGGATCAGAGCCTGATCAACCAGGCTGTTGCTGCTGGCTTTACGCAAACCAACGTACGAGCCACAGCCCGGCTGATCAGAAACTGACTTTAGGTGCTTGTCCAGTGCCAGCTTGAAGACTGCCAGGGGTCTGTTGGTAATCCCCCTTATGTGTGCTGGGAGGCAGTTGAACAGTCTCGGGCCCCTGACACTTATTGTATGGTCTCTTAACGTGCTAGTGACACCCCTGCTTTTCATTGGGGGGATGGTGCATCGTCTGCCAAGTCTTTTGCTTTCGTAGTGAGTGATTTTCGTGTGCAAGTTCGGTACTAGTCCCTCTAGGATTTTCCAGGTGTATATAAGAACATAAGAACATAAGAATGGAGGAACACTGCAGAAGGCTACTGGCCCATGCGAGGCAGGTCCTTATCAAAACGACTACTACCTAAAGCTTCCCAAGAAATAACTCCCGTACCCAATGACACCAATCAAACCCAGCCCCTCCCACTCATATATTTGTCCAGTCTCTTCTTAAAGCTACCCAAGGTCCTAGCCTCTATCACCCCACTGGGAAGACTGTTCCACACATCTACAACTCCTGCGTTCCAGGGAATACAGGTTTAGGAACCTCAAGCGCTCCCAGTAATTGAGGTGTTTTATCTCCGTTATGCGCGCCGTGAAAGTTCTCTGTACATTTTCTAGGTCGGCAATTTCACATGCCTTGAAAGGTGCTGTTAGTGTGCAGCAATATTCCAGCCTAGATAGAACAAGTGACCTGAAGAGTGTCATCATGGGCTTGGCCTCCCTAGTTTTGAAGGTTCTCATTATCCATCCTGTCATTTTTCTAGCAGATGCGATTGATACAATGTTATGGTCCTTGAAGGTGAGATCCTCCGACATGATCACTCCCTGGTCTTTGACGTTGGTGTTTCGCTCTATTTTGTGGCCAGAATTTGTTTTGTACTCTGATGAAGATTTAATTTCCTCATGTTTACAATATCTGAGTAATTGAAATTTCTCATCGTTGAACTTCATATTGTTTTCTGCAGCCCACTGAAAGATTTGGTTGATGTCCGCCTGGAGCCTTGCAGTGTCTGCAAAGGAAGACACTGCCATGCAGATTCGGGTGTCATCTGCAAAGGAAGACACGGTGCTGTGGCTGACATCCTTGTCTATGTCGGGATGAACAAGATGGGAGCGAGTACTGTGCCTTGTGGAACAGAGCTTTTCACTGTAGCTGCCTCGGACTTTACTCTGTTGACGACTACTCTCTGTGTTCTGTTAGTGAGGAAATTATAGATCCATCGACTGACTTTTCCTGTTATTCCTTTAGCACGCATTTTGTGCGCTATTGCGCCATGGTCACACTTGTCGAAGGCTTTTGCAAAGTCTGTATATATTACATCTGCATTCTTTTTGTCTTCTAGTGCATTTAGGACCTTGTCGTAGTGATCCAATAGTTGAGACAGACAGGAGCAACCTGTTCTAAACCCATGTTGCCCTGGGTTGTGTAACTGATGGGTTTCTAGATGGGTGGTGATCTTGTTTCTTAGGACCCTTTCAAAGATTTTTATGATATGGGATGTTAGTGCTATTGGTCTGTAGTTCTTTGCTGTTGCTTTACTGCCCCCTTTGTGGAGTGGGGCTATGTCTGTTGTTTTTAGTAACTCTGGGACGACCCCCGTGTCCATGCTCCCTCTCCATAGGATGGAAAAGGCTCGTGATAGGGGCTTCTTGCAGTTCTTGATGAACACAGAGTTCCATGAGTCTGGCCCTGGGGCAGAGTGCATGGGCATGTCATTTATCGCCTGTTCGAAGTCATTTGGCGTCAGGATAACATCGGATAGGCTTGTGTTAATCAAATTTTGTGGCTCTCTCATAAAAAAATTCATTTTGATCTTCCACTCTCAGTCTGGTTAGCGGCTTGCTAAAAACTGAGTCATACTGGGACTTGAGTAGCTCACTCATTTCCTTGCTGTCATCTGTGTAGGACCCATCTTGTTTAAGTAGGGGCCCAATACTGGACGTTGTTCTCGATTTTGATTTGGCATAGGAGAAGAAATACTTTGGGTTTCTTTCGATTTCATTTATGGCTTTTAGTTCTTCCCGCGATTCCTGACTCCTAAAGGATTCTTTTAGCTTAAGTTCGATGTTTGCTATTTCTCTGACCAGTGTCTCCCTACGCATTTCAGATATATTGACCTCTTTTAGCCGCTCTGTTATTCTTTTCCGTCGCCTGTAAAGGGAGCGCCTGTCTCTTTCTATTTTACATCTACTCCTCCTTTTTCTTAGAGGAATAAGCCTTGTGCAAACATCGAGTGCCACCGAGTTAATCTGTTCTAGGCATAAGTTGGGGTCTGTGTTGCTTAGTATATCTTCCCAGCTTATATCGGTTAGGAATTGGTTTACTTAGTCCCATTTTATGTTTTTGTTATTGATGTTGAATTTGGTGAATGCTCCCTCGTGACTAGTCTCATTATGTCGGTCTGGGGCTCCACGCATACATGTCTGAACCTCAATTATGTTGTGATCTGAGTATATTGTTTTTGATATGGTGACATTTCTTATCAGATCATCATTGTTAGTGAAGATGAGGTCTAGTGTATTCTCCAGTCTAGTAGGCTCTATTATTTGCTGGTTTAAATTGAATTTTGTGCAGAGATTTAAAAGCTCATGTGAGTGTGAGTTTTCATCAGAGCTGCCTCCTGGTGTTATTACTGCAACAATATTATTTGCTATATTCCTCCATTTTAGGTGCCTTAAGTTGAAATCCCCCAGGAGCAAGATGTTGGGTGCAGGAGCTGGAAGATTTTCCAGACAGTGGTCAATTTTTAACAGCTGTTCCTGGAATTGCTGGGATGTTGCATCCGGAGGCTTGTAGACTACCACAGTGACTAGGTTTTGGTTCTCGACCTTTACTGCTAAAACTTCCACTACAACACAGACCCAAACTTATGCCTAGAACAGATTAACTCGGTGGAACTCGATGTATGCACAAGGCTTATTCCTCTAAGAAAAAGGAGGAGTAGATGTAAAATAGAAAGAGACAGGCGCTCCCTTTACAGGCGACGGAAAAGAATAACAGAGCGGCTAAAAGAGGTCAATATATCAGAAATGCGCAGGGAGACACTGGTCAGAGAAATAGCAAGCATCGAACTTAAGCTAAATGAATCCTTTAGGAGTCAGGAATCGCGGGAAGAACTAAAAGCCATAAATGAAATCGAAAGAAACCCAAAGTATTTCTTCTCCTATGCCAAATCAAAATCGAGAACAACGTCCAGTATTGGGCCTCTACTTAAACAAGATGGGTCCTACACAGATGACAGCAAGGAAATGAGTGAGCTACTCAAGTCCCAATATGACTCAGTTTTTAGCAAGCCGCTAACCAGACTGAGAGTGGAAGATCAAAATGAATTTTTTATGAGAGAGCCACAAAATTTGATTAACACAAGCCTATCCGATGTTATCCTGACGCCAAATGACTTCGAACAGGCGATAAATGACATGCCCATGCACTCTGCCCCAGGGCCAGACTCATGGAACTCTGTGTTCATCAAGAACTGCAAGAAGCCCCTATCACGAGCCTTTTCCATCCTATGGAGAGGGAGCATGGACACGGGGGTCGTCCCTCAGTTACTAAAAACAACAGACATAGCCCCACTCCACAAAGGGGGCAGTAAAGCAACAGCAAAGAACTACAGACCAATAGCACTAACATCCCATATCATAAAAATCTTTGAAAGGGTCCTAAGAAGCAAGATCACCACCCATCTAGAAACCCATCAGTTACACAACATAGGGCAACATGGGTTTAGAACAGGTCGCTCCTGTCTGTCTCAACTACTGGATCACTACGACAAGGTCCTAAATGCACTAGAAGACAAAAAGAATGCAGATGTAATATATACAGACTTTGCAAAAGCCTTCGACAAGTGTGACCATGGCGTAATAGCGCACAAAATGCGCGCTAAAGGAATAACAGGAAAAGTTGGTCGATGGATCTATAATTTCCTCACTAACAGAACACAGAGAGTAGTCGTCAACAGAGTAAAGTCCGAGGCAGCTACGGTGAAAAGCTCTGTTCCACAAGGCACAGTACTAGCTCCCATCTTGTTCCTCATCCTCATATCCGACATAGACAAGGATGTCAGCCACAGCACCGTGTCTTCCTTTGCAGATGACACCCGAATCTGCATGACAGTGTCTTCCATTGCAGACACTGCAAGGCTCCAGGCGGACATCAACCAAATCTTTCAGTGGGCTGCAGAAAACAATATGAAGTTCAACGATGAGAAATTTCAATTACTCAGATATGGTAAACATGAGGAAATTAAATCTTCATCAGAGTACAAAACAAATTCTGGCCACAAAATAGAGCGAAACACCAACGTCAAAGACCTGGGAGTGATTATGTCGGAGGATCTCACCTTCAAGGACCATAACATTGTATCAATCGCATCTGCTAGAAAAATGACAGGATGGATAATGAGAACCTTCAAAACTAGGGAGGCCAAGCCCATGATGACACTCTTCAGGTCACTTGTTCTATCTAGGCTGGAATATTGCTGCACTCTAACAGCACCTTTCAAGGCAGGTGAAATTGCCGACCTAGAAAATGTACAGAGAACTTTCACGGCGCGCATAACGGAGATAAAACACCTCAATTACTGGGAGCGCTTGAGGTTTCTAAACCTGTATTCCCTGGAACGCAGGAGGGAGAGATACATGATTATATACACCTGGAAAATCCTAGAGGGACTAGTACCGAACTTGCACACGAAAATCACTCACTACGAAAGCAAAAGACTTGGCAGACGATGCACCATCCCCCCAATGAAAAGCAGGGGTGTCACTAGCACGTTAAGAGACCATACAATAAGTGTCAGGGGACCGAGACTGTTCAACTGCCTCCCAGCACACATAAGGGGGATTACCAACAGACCCCTGGCAGTCTTCAAGCTGGCACTGGACAAGCACCTAAAGGCAGTTCCTGATCAGCCGGGCTGTGGCTCGTACGTTGGTTTGCGTGCAGCCAGCAGCAACAGCCTGGTTGATCAGGCGCTGATCCACCAGGAGGCCTGGTCACAGACCGGGCCGCGGGGGCGTTGACCCCCGAAACTCTCTCCAGGTAAACTCCAGGTAAACATCATTTGAGGCATTAAGCAGTTCTGTGCAAACAAGTGACTCTGCAATGTACAGGCCAACCCCCCCTTCCTTTTGCCTGTTCACTCTGTCACATCTGTATAGGTTGTAACCTGGGATCCATATTTCGTTGTCCAAGTGATCCTTTATGTGGGTCTCAGTGAAAGCCGCGAACATTGCCTTTGCCTCTGCAAGCAGTCCACGGATGAAAGGTATTTTGTTGTTTGTTGCTGGCTTTAGACCCTGTATATTTGCAAAGAAGAATATTATCGGACTGGTGGTATTGTTGGTACTGGGGGAGGGGAATTTTTTTCCGGCATTAGTATCTGTATCTGTTGGTTTGGAGTGGAGGCCATCGACTGTGGTTCCACTCCAGGAATGACTGGATTTGGTGTACGATTTCTGCCATTTCCTGCCAGTTTTTTTTCCTTCCTGGCACTAAAAAACCTCTCCCTCTTGAGTGGCTGTGGCTACCCAGGTTTTCCCATGGCCTGGATGTTTTGTATCTTTTTGTCCCCTTTAGATTGTATGCCTGGCAATTTAAGTTATAGCACAGTCTTTCCTGTACTGAAGAGGTACACAGTTCAGGGTAAAAAAGCTTACAGGAAGGGAGTTTGCATTTTCCTGTTGTCATATGGGCATGGCATTTTCTAGGGTGGTCATAGTTGCACGTCCCATCTGTTTTTCCAGATTTCCCATGCCAGCAGATACCAAGTGCATAGTATGTGCACAGGCTTGGTTTCCGTTTGCCTTGGGTTTCTGTGACTGTATTCCCTGTTGGTGCATGTTTCCCTGTCTTACTTCTATACTCCCTAGCACCAACAATGGAGCTCCCACCAGTTGTTTTTGGTAATATATCCTCACTATTGCTAGTGGAGTCCTCTTGTTTGCTATTTCCTGTGGTATTTCTAGTTTGCAATATTGGTTTTATCTTATCTTTGACTACACTTGTTTCCCTACTATGGCTCCTGTCCCCTATGAGGTCATTTATATGTATTCCTTCCTGCGTATAGTTCCCGACTACCTGGACAAAATCTCCAGCTTCACCATTTCTGTCTCCCAGGACAGCATCTCCAGCTTCACCATCACTGTCTCCCAGGACAGCACCTCCAGCTTCACCATTACTGTCTCCCAGGACAGCACCTCCAGCTTCACCATTACTGTCTCCCAGGACAGCACCTCCAGCTTCACCATTACTGTCTCCCAGGACAGCACTATCAGCCCCACATTTACTGACTACCAGGACTTCATCTCCAGCCTTACAGTTTCTGACTACATGGCCAGTATCAAGGGCAGTACCATTCAGCACAGACTTTTTATGTTCCCATCTGTTGTAGAAAGCTTCCAGGTTGTCTATGAAAGCAGCTTTGATGTTGTCCTCTTTTAATACCCTTGTGATTTTAGTCCACAGATTTATCTCATTTGGGCATTACCAAAATCATTTCCCTGTTTTAACACTGCTTGTAGCTAGTTCTTGGATATCTGCACAAGGGGCGTGACACCAATTTCCACACAAATGACAATTTATCCATGTGGAAGCCCGTTTGTTTGACTGACCACAGACTACACACAGCTTCATAATGATTTGAATGGTTGATTTACTGCAATTCTACTAGCAACCTCTTGAATATTCTATTAATAACCTCCTTAAATGAAGCTCTAGCTATTTGTATTTCTGTTTCTAACTGTTTTTGTATATTGGACAGCTTACCGTGCACGTTCCTGATATATATTTAATGTTTGTGTTTATAAGGGCGCCTGCAACCCCATCCGTTTACAGTCTGCTTTATTGTCCAACGAAACCGTTTGAAACCAGTCAAGGGTTCGGACCAGTCAAGGGTTCGGACCAGTCAAGGGTTCGGACCAGTCGATCTGATCTGATCAGTGGGTCGCTTATTTAAAACATACTGGTCGGTGATTTGGGCTAACACATGAAGGATCTACTGGAAATTATCTACCCGAGTAATATGTGATTTGATTGATACAAAAGTATAACTTGCGTGTTGAAGAAACGGGTGATTTCTGGCAGCTCCTACAATGACGAACGGTCGACCTCAACCCTTGTTTATCAATCGCTGTATCTAGCTTTTCTATTTTTTTTCCATCTCCACCACAATAAATGCTATATTATCACTATAGTTGACTGGTGGAAATTTTGGAGGAAGGACGCTTTTTCTGTAGTAATATTTGCTTCTGGTTGTGTATATTGCGACCGCTGGAAACTACAGGTTATATGAAATTCACAGTATACGTCTGGTATTTCAAGAAAAAAGAAACTAATGAAAGTCACTCCACTCCACTAAGTACCATTATAATACTGGTTAGTTGCTACTACAACACTGTATTCTGCTATTCACTGGTATCACTAGATTATATGCGAGTACACTAGCAGCCAGGAAGATTATTAAAAACAGCTGACCTGTGGTAAGTTTCTGGCGACTTCTGGCACCTGCCTCTATAGGCTTATCACTTCATTTACAAATTCACCTGTTTTCAAATGACACTTTAGCCTTTATCAACAATATACTAGGGAGCCACTGTAGTATACACTATACACTATGTATACTCAATGTTATCAGGGAGACTTTCTTTCCTCTGACACGAAAAGTTCAATTATTATTATTTTTTTCACACGGGACACAGGCCTATGATTCCCCTCTGGCAGTAAACTCTGCTAGCTAGTGCACACTAATTCTCCTTTTTTGACTCAGTATATAATATTTTCCGCCCAAGATTGGTTCCAGGCGCTAGAGGGATGTATCGTATAGGATTGATGACACAAATTGAAGTTCTAGCACGTAAGAGCGACCGTGAAAACACCAGAAAACCCGGAGCACAACGAGGCACGCTGACACTCTGTCACGCTGTCACCCTGGGACCCTGCTCGTCACTGGCGCCCACTGTGATACCTCATCACGTACCATGACTCGCTGTTGCCTCCCTGTTAGGTATTCTCTGATCCATTGCAGTGCCCTTCCTGTTATACATAAGAACATAAGAAAGGAGGAACACTGCAGGAGGCCTGTTGGCCCATACTAGGCAGGTCCTTTACAATTCATCCCACTAACAAAACATTTGCCCAACCCAATTTTCAATGCCACCCAAGAAATAAGCTCTGATGTGAAAGTCCCACTCAAATCCAACCCCTCCCACTCATGTACTTATCCAACCTAAATTTGAAACTACCCAAAGTCCCAGCCTCAATAACCCAACTAGGTAGACTGTTCCACTCATCAACTACCCTATTTCCAAACCAATACTTTCCTATGTCCTTTCTAAATCTAACCTTATCTAATTTAAATCCATTACTGTGGGTTCTCTCTTGGAGAGACATCCTCAAGACCTTATTAATATCCCCTTTATTAATACCTATCTTCCACTTATACACTTCAATCAGGTCTCCCCTCATTCTTCGTCTAACAAGTGAATGTAACTTAAGAGTCTTCAATCTTTCTTCATAAGGAAGAGTTCTAATGCTATGTATTAATTTAGTCATCCTACGCTGAATGTTTTCTAACGAATTTATGTCCATTCTGTAATATGGAGACCAGAACTGAACTGCATAATCTAGGTGAGGCCTTACTAATGATGTATAAAGCCTAACATACACAGTGTACAGTGTCTTGAACGATTCCTTATTAAGGTATCGGAACGCTATTTTCAGGTTTGCCAAGCGCCCGTATGCTGCAGCAGTTATTTGGTTGATGTGTGCCTCCGGTGACGTGCTCGGTGTTATGGTCACCCCGAGGTCTTTCTCCCTGAGTGAGGTCTGTAGTCTTTGTCCACCTAGCCTATACTCTGTCTGCAGTCTTCTTGTAGACAGCCTGTACTGTCTGCACAGACAGCCCATGCTGTCTGCCAGCTTAGTTCATATTTCGCGCCATGCTGGTGCTGCCACCTATAGGCCTTGCCACTTCAGTATGCCCAGACTTGCCTCTCCCTCACTCACACAGCGGCCTAGCAGCAACACACAAGGCCTCCCAGCTCTCTCTCGTGGGATGGCCCTGCCTGGGCCATGGGCACAAACACACAAGCCTGTGTACCCACCACTACTTAACAATAAAGTAAGAAGCCTCCGAAGATGTATCATTAACCACCCACTTCAGCAATTACCAAATAACTGCGTTAAATTGGTACAGCGGTGGTCGCAGCAGTGTGTTTGCCCAAAGCGAGGAAGGAAGAGGGATGAAGTCATCTTCACCTCATCATCCCATGCAAGAAGCATCCGTCTCTCAACGAGTTATCCTGATGTCGTGTCTGCACGTTTGAGCATCCAGACACAGGTACAAGCAGGATCCAGCCGAAATTTGCCGAATTTCTTCGAGAATTGTGAGTGGCGTCCCAGTGACTCCACGCTACAGTGTCCCACGCTGTTTCTCAAGTCACGTGTTCAGCGTCACTTGTATGTTGCTGTTATTGTTCAGCTCAGCACAGCTGTTTCAGCAAGCCAGAGGTGAGTTTTGTGGTGATTTCTGTGTCCAGTGTGAGCTTCTCCACGTGTTTGTGGGTGGAGGAGGAGGAGGAATGGCCAGATGCTCCCCTGCCATACACTCACCCACGCTCCTCGCCACCACACTACCGTACACTCACCACTGCCCACTCCCTTTGCTGTGTTTTCTGCTGTTTTTCGTGTGAATTCATTGCCAGAGCTATGTATCCGAGTGCCCAAGGCCACTCGAAGCTACGTGGACCAGCATGCCACGTAGATCATGACGCCACGTGGATCGCGATGCCACGTGGGTGTGGGCGATGTCACATAGACCTACGAGCTACATGAGTTACCAGATGTCCCAAGGCCACATGCTGTGGTCTGCTGCCTGCATCACATCGACGTCACCCACGATGCTGCCCAACTTCATGACGTCACGATGTCTGCTGACGTCACCTCACGATGTCTGCCTGACGTCACCTCGAGATATCTGCTGACGTCACCTCGAGATGTCTGCTGATGTCAGTGCTGCTGACGTCATCACGCCTGTCATCACATGATGTCACATCGAGTGTTTCTAGTAATTATTTCAGTATTGTCGAGAAGATCGAGAGAAGATATATGTCATGTTAATTAATTCCTCTCAGTCAGTGTTCTCACATGTTAGTGTACCGCGGGTGTTTAAAGTTTCCGTGTGTCCAGTGAGGTCTGAGCCAGACCTGAGTAGCACCACTGTGTTAAGTCACCCGTGTGACCAGTACGTTTGACAGCTGATGTCAAGACAGCTCCGAGTGACCGAGCCCTCTTGTACAGAAAGCTTTTATGCTCGTCGCTCGTGTTCTGCAGAATCGTACCTGCTACGATTCCCATCGAGATTTGTTTCACTTCACCTCCAGACCGTCAGAGTGCAGTTAAATGTAGAGAAACAAGTCTGGGGATGCTTAGACTAACCTCTGCTATAACTCCAACTGCCGAATGATACTCGCCAAGCCGCAGTTAGCCCTGTCGGCAGGCGCTGTGTCAGCCTCATGTCACAAGCTTCAGTGAGCAGCCTGCACAAAGAAGATGTCACTTTGACTGCTAGCTCTCTCAATGCAGTCTGGTGTATGATGTTACGACTCCCAGATGTTTCGCCCAGTCGTCTCTGCCACGACTCGCTCCACAACTCACTCCACGCTCGCCGGCAGTGACAGCCCAGCGACAGTACCAGTCGAGAAGTGTCCTCCTGAGTTGCTTGCCAGAAGTCCTGCCCAGTTGCCGAGTTTTGTCGACGCCTCACTCGAGGCAAAGGCAATGTTTGCGGCTTTCACTGAGACCCACATAAAGGATCACTTGGACAACGAAATATGGATCCCAGGTTACACCCTATACAGATGTGACAGAGTGAACAGGCAAAAGGGGGGGGGGGTTGGCCTGTACATTGCAGAGTCACTTGTTTGCACAGAACTGCTTAATGCCTCAAATGATGTAGTGGAAGTTTTAGCAGTAAAGGTCGAGAACCAAAACCTAGTCATTGTGGTAGCCTACAAGCCTCCGGATGTAACATCCCAGCAATTCCAGGAACAGCTGTTAAAAATTGACCACTGTCTGGAAAATCTTCCAGCTCCTGCACCCAACATCTTGCTCCTGGGGGATTTCAACTTAAGGCACCTAAAATGGAGGAATATAGCAAATAATATTGTTGCAGTAATAACACCAGGAGGCAGCTCTGATGAAAACTCACACTCACACGAGCTTTTAAATCTCTGCACAAAATTCAATTTAAACCAGCAAATAATAGAGCCTACTAGACTGGAGAATACACTAGACCTCATCTTCACTAACAATGATGATCTGATAAGAAATGTCACCATATCAAAAACAATATACTCAGATCACAACATAATTGAGGTTCAGACATGTATGCGTGGAGCCCCAGACCGACAAAATGAGACTAGTCACGAGGGAGCATTCACCAAATTCAACTTCAATAACAAAAACATAAAGTGGGACCAAGTAAACCAAGTTCTAACCGATATAAGCTGGGAAGATATACTAAGCAACACAGACCCAAACTTATGCCTAGAACAGATTAACTCGGTGGCACTCGATGTATGCACAAGGCTTATTCCTCTAAGAAAAAGGAGGAGTAGATGTAAAATAGAAAGAGACAGGCGCTCCCTTTACAGGCGACGGAAAAGAATAACAGAGCGGCTAAAAGAGGTCAATATATCTGAAATGCGTAGGGAGACACTGGTCAGAGAAATAGCAAGCATCGAACTTAAGCTAAAAGAATCCTTTAGGAGTCAGGAATCGCGGGAAGAACTAAAAGCCATAAATGAAATCGAAAGAAACCCATAGTATTTCTTCTCCTATGCCAAATCAAAATCGAGAACAACGTCCAGTATTGGGCCCCTACTTAAACAAGATGGGTCCTACACAGATGACAGCAAGGAAATGAGTGAGCTACTCAAGTCCCAGTATGACTCAGTTTTTAGCAAGCCGCTAACCAGACTGAGAGTGGAAGATCAAAATGAATTTTTTATGAGAGAGCCACAAAATTTGATTAACACAAGCCTATCCGATGTTATCCTGACGCCAAATGACTTCGAACAGGCGATAAATGACATGCCCATGCACTCTGCCCCAGGGCCAGACTCATGGAACTCTGTGCTCATCAAGAACTGCAAGAAGCACCTATCACGAGCCTTTTCCATCCTATGGAGAGGGAGCATGGACACGGGGGTCGTCCCACAGTTACTAAAAACAACAGACATAGCCCCACTCCACAAAGGGGGCAGTAAAGCAACAGCAAAGAACTACAGATCAATAGCACTAACATCCCATATCATAAAAATCTTTGAAAGGGTCCTAAGAAGCAAGATCACCACCCATCTAGAAACCCATCAGTTACACAACCCAGGGCAACATGGGTTTAGAACAGGTCGCTCCTGTCTGTCTCAACTATTGGATCACTACGACAAGGTCCTAGATGCACTAGAAGACAAAAAGAATGCAGATGTAATATATACAGACTTTGCAAAAGCCTTCGACAAGTGTGACCATGGCGTAATAGCGCACAAAATGCGTGCTAAAGGAATAACAGGAAAAGTCGGTCGATGGATCTATAATTTCCTCACTAACAGTACACAGAGCGTAGTCCTCAACAGAGTAAAGTCCGAGGCAGCTACGGTGAAAAGCTCTGTTCCACAAGGCACAGTACTCGCTCCCATTTTGTTCCTCATCCTCATATCCGACATAGACAAGGATGTCAGCCACAGCACCCTGTCTTCCTTTGCAGATGACACCCGAATCTGCATGACAGTGTCTTCCATTGCAGACACTGCAAGGCTCCAGGCGGACATCAACCAAATCTTTCAGTGGGCTGCAGAAAACAACATGAAGTTCAACGATGAGAAATTTCAATTACTCAGATATGGTAAACATGAGGAAATTAAATCTTCATCAGAGTACAAAACAAATTCTGGCCACAAAATAGAGCGAAACACCAACGTCAAAGACCAGGGAGTGATCATGTTGGAGGATCTCACCTTCAAGGACCATAACGTTGTATCAATCGCATCTGCTAGAAAAATGACAGGATGGATAATGAGAACCTTCAAAACTAGGGAGGCCAAGCCCATGATGACACTCTTCAGGTCACTTGTTCTATCTAGGCTGGAATATTGCTGCACACTAACAGCACCTTTCAAGGCAGGTGAAATTGCCGACCTAGAAAATGTACAGAGAACTTTCACGGCGTGCATAACGGAAATAAAACACCTCAATTACTGGGAGCGCTTGAGGTTCCTAAACCTGTATTCCCTGGAACGCAGGAGGGAGAGATACATGATTATATACACCTGGAAAATCCTAGAGGGACTAGTACCGAACTTGCACACGAAAATCACTCACTACGAAAGCAAAAGACTTGGCAGACGATGCACCATCCCCCCAATGAAAAGCAGTGGTGTCACTAGCACGTTAAGAGACCATGCAATAAGTGTCAGGGGCCCGAGACTGTTCAACTGCCTCCCAGCACACATAAGGGGGATTACCAACAGACCCCTGGCAGTCTTCAAGCTGGCACTGGACAAGCACCTAAAGTCAGTTCCTGATCAGCCGGGCTGTGGCTCGTACGTTGGTTTGCGTGCAACCAGCAGCAACAGCCTGGTTGATCAGGCTCTGATCCACCAGGAGGCCTGGTCACAGACCTGGCCGCGGGGGCGTTGACCCCCGGAACTCTCTCCAGGTAAACTCCAGGAGGGCACCAGCATGTCGTGCCCCAGGTTGAGTGAAAACCTGCAGCGACTCCTACGATGACTGCTTCACCGTTCCACAGGAGACCGTAACCTGTTACGTCACAGCTCAGCCGCAGCGATGTCTCCCGTGTTGCAGTATGTCCAGACGCAGGAAGGCGTGCAGTGATGCCCTTCGACGCTTACTGCCTATGACCACGATGTTTAGCACACCCCACATGTTTCTTTCTTCCCTCCCTGTAGGAAGTTTTTTTTTCCATGTCCATATGTATATATATGTTTTTATTTTGTGTTCTCTGCCCTGTTCCTACGAGAGAGAGAGACCGAGTTTCTTTTACCACCAGTATTGTCGCGTCGGGACGACGCGCGGTAGGTGGCCGAGCTTACGTAGACAGCCTGTACTGTCTGCACAGACAGCCCATGCTGTCTGCCAGCTTAGTTCATATTTCGCGCCATGCTGGTGCTGCCACCTATAGGCCTTGCCACTTCAGTATGCCCAGACTTGCCTCTCCCTCACTCACACAGCGGCCTAGCAGCAACACACAAGGCCTCCCAGCTCTCTCTCGTGGGATGGCCCTGCCTGGGCCATGGGCACAAACACACAAGCCTGTGTACCCACCACTACTTAACAATAAAGTAAGAAGCCTCCGAAGACGTATCATTAACTCCCCGCTACCAGAATACCAAATAATCTCGTTATATTCTTTGCCCTTCCCCAATCTTCATGACTTTGCATTTGGCAG
The DNA here is from genome assembly GCF_038502225.1 of Cherax quadricarinatus. Taxonomy (NCBI): domain Eukaryota; kingdom Metazoa; phylum Arthropoda; class Malacostraca; order Decapoda; family Parastacidae; genus Cherax; species Cherax quadricarinatus. Next base: position 13,430,161 of record NC_091360.1, read on the forward strand.
GATTGAATTCGAGAAGTCAGTTTCTGGGCCACATGTCCAGCCCGTCCAGGTCTCTTTGCAGTCCTGCCTCATCCTCATCCGATTTAATTCTTCTCATCAACTTCACATCATCTGCGAATAGGGACACTTCAGAGTCTATTCCTTCCATCATGTCGTTCGCATATATCAAAAATAGCACTGGTCCTAGAACTGACTCGTTGCTGCCTCCCTGTCAGGTATTCCCTGATCCATTGCAGTGCCCTCCCTGTTACATGCGCCTGATCCTCCAGCTTCTGCACTAATCTCTTGTGGGGAACTGTGTCAAAGGCCTTCCTGCAGTCTAGGAAAACGCAATCAACCCACCCCTCTCTCTCGTGTCTTACTTCTTTTACCTTGTCATAAAACTCCAGGAGGTTTGTGATACAAGATTTGCCTTCCATGAACCCATGCTGGTTGTGTGTATGTGTATATGTGTGTGTGTGTGTGTGTGTGTGTGTGTGTGTGTGTGTGTGTGTGTGTGTGTGTGTGTGTGTGTTTGTGTGTGTGTGTATGTGTATGTGTGTGTATATGTGTATGTGTGAGTGTGTGTGTGTGTATGTCTATGTGTGTATGTGTATGTATGTGTGTGTGTGTGTGTGTGTGTGTGTGTGTGTGTGTGTGTGTGTGTGTGTGTGTGCGTGTGTATGTGTATGTGTGTATGTGTATATATGTGTGTGTGTGTGTGTGTGTGTGTGTGTGTGTATGTGTGTGTGTGTATGTGTATGTGTGTGTATGTGTATGTACTCACCTATTTGTACTCACCTATTTGTGGTTGCAGGGGTCGAGTCTTAGCTCCTGGCCCCGCCTCTTCACCGGTTGCTACTGGGCCCCCTCTCTCCCCGCTCCATGAGCTTTATCGAACCTCGTCTTAAAACTGTGTATGGTTCCTGCTTCCACTACGTCATTTTCTAGGCTATTCCACTGCCTTACAACTCTATGACTGAAGAAATACTTCCTAATATCTCTCTGACTCATTTGTGTCTTCAACTTCTAATTATGGCCTCTTGTTTCTGTGTCCCCTCCCTGGAACATCCTGTCTTTGTCCACCTTGTCTATTCCACGCAGTATTTTTTATGTCGTTATCATGTCTCCCCTGACCCTCCTGTCCTCCAGTGTCGTCAGGCCGATTTCCCTTAATCTTTCTTCATAGGACATTCCCCTTAGCTCTGGAACTAACCTTGTTGCAAACCTTTGTACTTTCTCTAGTTTCTTGACGTGCTTTATCAAGTGCGGGTTCCAAACAGGTGCTGCATACTCCAGTATGGGCCTGACATACACGGTGTACAGTGTCTTGAACGATTCCTTACTAAGGTATCGGAATGCTGTTCTCAGGTTTACCAGGCGCCCATATGCTGCAGCAGTTATCTGGTTGATGTGTGCTTCCGGAGACATGCTCGGTGTTATACTCACCCCAAGATCTTTCTCCTTGAGTGAGGTTTGCAGTCTTTGGCCACCTAGCCTATACTCGGTCTGTGGTCTTCTGTGCCCTTCCCCTATCTTCATGACTTTGCATTTGGCAGGATTAAATTCGAGAAGCCATTTGCTGGACCAGGTGTCCAGTCTGTCCAGGTCTCTTTGAAGTCCTGCCTGGTCCTCATCAGATTTAATTCTCCTCATTAACTTCACATCATCTGCAAACAGGGACACTTCTGAGTCTAACCCTTCCATCATGTCGTTCACATATACCAAAAATAGCACTGGTCCTAGGACCGACCCCTGTGGGACCCCGCTCGTCACAGGTGCCCACTGTGATACATCATTACGTACCATGACTCGTTGTTGTCTCCCTGTCAGGTATTCTCTGATCCATTGCAGTGCCCTTCCTGTTATATGCGCCTGATGCTCTAGCTTCTGCACTAATCTCTTGTGAGGAACTGTGTCAAAGGCCTTCTTGCAGTCCAAGAAGATGCAATCAACCCACCCCTCTGTCTCGTGTCTTACTTCTGTTATTTTATCATAAAACTCCAGAAGGTTTGTGACACAGGATTTGCCTTCCATGAATCCGTGCTGGTTGGCATTTATACTCCTGTTCCGTTCCAGGTGCTCCACCACTCTCCTACTGATAATCTTCTCCATAATTTTGCATACTATACACGTCAATGACACAGGTCTATAGTTTAGTGCCTCTTTTCTGTCTCCTTTTTTAAAAATGGGAACTACATTTGCCGTCTTCCATACCTCAGGTAGTTGCCCAGTTTCCAGGGACGTGTTGAAGATTGTGGTAAGTGGCACACACAACATATCTGCTCCCTCTCTAAGGACCCACGGGGAGATGCTGTCCGGTCCCATTGCCTTTGAGGTATCGATGTCCCTTAGCAGTTTCTTCACCTCCTCATCATCTGTATGTATGTCGTCCAACACTTGTTGGTGTATTCATTGCTGGTGTCCCCATCTGGTCTGTCCCCCCAGAGTCCTTCCTGACTCTACTGTAAATACTTCCTTAAATCTCGTGTTGAGCTCCTCACATACCTCTTGATCGTTTCTTGTGAATTCTCCACCTTCTTTCCTCAGCCTTATCACCTGGTCCTTGACTGTTGTCTTCCTCCTAATGTGGCTATACAGCAGTTTCGGGTCAGATTTGACTTTCGATGCTATGTCGTTTTCATACTGTCGCTGGGCCTCCCTCCTTATCTGTGCATA
>NC_091360.1:13435318-13505318 GCF_038502225.1 Cherax quadricarinatus
TGTCGTTCACGTATACCAAGAACAGCACAGGTCCTAGGACTGACCCCTGTGGAACCCCGCTTGTCACAGGCGCCCACTCTGACACCTCGTCGCGTACCATGACTCGCTGTTGCCTCCCTGTCAGATATTCTCTGATCCATTGCAGTGCCTTTCCTGTTAAGTGTGCCTGATCCTCTAGCTTTTGCAGTAACCTCTTGTGAGGGACTGTGTCGAAGGCCTTCTTGCAGTCCAAAAATACGCAGTCGATCCACCCCTCTCTCTCTTGTCTTACTTCTGTCACCTTGTCATAAAACTCTAGTAGGTTTGTGACACAGGATTTTCCTTCCCTGAAACCGTGCTGGTTGTCAATTATACACTTGTTTCTTTCCAGGTGCCCCACCACTCTCCTCCTGATGATCTCCATGACCTTGCATACTATACACGTTAGTGATACAGGTCTGTAGTTTAGTGCCTCATGTCTGTCTCCCTTTTTAAAAATTGGGACTACATTTGCCATTTTCCATACCTCAGGGAGTTGCCCAGTTTCAAATGATGTGTTGAAGATCTTTGTTAATGGCTCACACAATATCTCTGCTCCCTCTTTAAGGACCCATGGAGAGATGTTGTCTGGTCCCACCGCCTTTGAGGTGTCAAGTTCGCATAGCAGCTTCTTCACCTCCTCCTTGGTTATATGTACCTCATCCAGTACTTGCTGGTGTGCCCCCCTGTTCTGATTTCTTGGAGTCCTACTGGTTTCCACTGTAAATACCTCTTTAAATCTTGTGTTGAGCTCCTGACTTACCTCTCGGTCGTTTCTTGTGAATTCCCCATCACCCTTCCTCAGTCTGATTACCTGGTCCTTGACTGTTGTTTTCCTCCTGATGTGGCTGTACAACAGCTTCGGGTCAGTCTTTACTTTTGATGCTATGTCATTTTCATATTGTCTCTGAGCCTCCCTTCTTATCTGTGCATATTCGTTTCTGGCTCTTCGGCTGATTTCTTTATTTTCCTGAGTTCTCTGTCTTCTGTACCTTTTCCATTCTCTAGTACACCTAGTTTTTGCCTCCCTACACCTTTGGGTGAACCAAGGACTCGTTCTGTTCTTCCCATTATTTCTGTTTCCCTTGGGAACAAACCTCTCCTCTGCCTCCTTGCATTTTGTTGCTACATAGTCCATCATTTCTTGTACTGGTTTTCCTGTCAGTTCCCTCTCCCACTGAATATCTTGAAGGAAGTTCCTCATGCCTGAGTAGTTCCCCCTTTTGTAGTTTGGTTTTTCCCAGCCTATTCCTGCTACTCTCTCCACTTGGAGCTCAACTATGTAGTCGAAGCACAGAACCACATGATCACTAGCTCCCAGGGGCCATTCATACATGATACCCTCGATGTGTGTGTGTGTGTGTGTGTGTGTGTGTGTGTGTGTGTGTGTGTGTGTGTGTGTGTGTGTGTATGTGTGTGTATGTGTATGTGTATGTGTATGTGTGTGTGTGTGTGTGTATGTGTATGTGTGTGTATGTGTATGTGTGTGTATGTGTATGTGTATGTGTGTGTATGTGTGTGTATGTGAATGTGTGTGTATGTGTATGTGTGTGTGTGTGTATGTGTATGTGTATGTGTGTGTATGTGTATGTGTGTGTATGTGTATGTGTATGTGTGTGTGTGTGTGTTTACCTGTTTACCTGGAGAGAGTTCCTGGGGTCAACGCCCCCGCGGCCCGGTCTGTGACCAGGCCTCCTGTCCAGCCTGTCCAGGTCTCTTTGCAGTCCTGCCTCATCCTCGTCCGATTTAATTCTTCTCATCAACTTCACGTCATCTGCGAACAGGGACACTTCAGAGTCTATTCCTTCCATCATGTCGTTCACATAAATCAAAAATAGCACTGGTCCTAGAACTGACCCCTGTGGGACCCCGCTCTTAACAGGCGCCCACTGTGATACCTCTTCACGTACCATGACTCGTTGCTGCCTCCCTGTCAGGTATCCCCTTATCCATTGCAGTGCCCTCCCTTTTACGTGCGCCTGATCCCCCAGCTTCTGCACTAATCTCTTGTGGGGAACTGTGTCAAAGGCCTTCCTGCAGTCTAGGAAAACGTAATCTACCCACCCCTCTCTCTCGTGTTTTACTTCTGTTACCTTGTCATAAAACTCCAGGAGGTTTGTGATACAAGATTTGCCTTCCATGAACCCATGCTGGTTTTCATTTATAATCTTGTTCCTTTCCAGGTGTTCGACCACTCTCCTCCTGATAATCTTCTCCATGACTTTGCACACAATACATGTCAGAGACACAGGTCTGTAGTTTAGTGCCTCGTTTCTGTTTCCTTTCTTAAATATGGGGACTACATTAGCTGTCTTCCATTTCTCAGGTAGTTGCCCAGTTTCAAGGGATGTGTTGAAGATTGTGGTTAGAGGCACCCACAGCATCTCTGCTCCTTCTCTAAGAACCCACGGGGAGATGTTGTCCGGTCCCATCGCCTTTGAGGTGTCAAGGTCACTTAAGAGCTTCTTCACCTCCTCCTCAGTTGTTCGTATGTCATCCAGCACTTGTTGGTATATTCCCTCTTGATGTTCCCTTCTGTGCTGTCTTCCCACAGCCCTTCCTGTCTCTACTGTAAAAACTTCCTTAAATCTCCTGTTCAGCTCCTCACATACCTCCTGATCATTTCTTGTGAGTTCTCCACCTTCTGTCCTTAATCTGATCACCTGGTCTTTGACTGTTGTCTTCCTCCTGATGTGGCTATACAACAGTTTCGGGTCAGTCTTGATTCTCGATGCTATGCCATTTTCATACTGTCGCTGGGCCTCCCTCCTTACCTGTGCGTACTCATTCCTGGCTCTGCGACTGATCTTCCTATTTTCGTGTGTTCTCTGCCTTCTGTACTTTTTCCATTCTCTATTGCATTTTGTTTTTGCCTCCTTACACCGTCGGGTAAACCAGGGGCTCGTTCCGGTCTTCCCGTTGTTACTGTTGCCCTTGGGAATAAACCTTTCCACTGCCTCCTTGCATTTTGTTGTTACATATTCCATCATTTCATTTACTGGCTTTCCTGCCAGTTCTCTGTCTCACTGGACCTCCCGCAGGAAGTTCTTCAACCCTATGTAGTCCCCTCTTTTATAGTCAGGCTTTTCCCATTCAACTCCTGTTATTCTCTCCACTTGCAGCTCTACTATGTATTCAAAGCACAGAACCACGTGGTCGCTAGCTCCTAGGGGACTCTCATACTTGATGTCCTCAATATCTGAGCTGCCCAGGGTGAACACAAGGTCCAATCTTGCTGGTTCATCCTCCCCTCTCACTCTGGTAGTGTCCTTAACATGTTGGTGCATTAGGTTTTCCAGCACCACGTCCAACATCCTGGCTCTCCATGTTTCGGGACCCCCATGTGGCTCCAGGTTTTCCCAGTCAATCTCCCTGTGGTTGAAATCCCCCATAACCAGCAACTTTGCTCTGCTGGAGTGAGCTTTTCTTGCCACCTCAGCAAGTGTGTCCACCATTGCTCTGTTGCTCTCTTCATATTTCTCTCTTGGCCTCCTGCAGTTCTGTGGTGGATTATACATCACTGCAATGACCACTTTGTGTTCCCCAGACTGAAGTGTACGTGCTATGTAGTCTCTTTCTCCCGTCTCATCTATTCCTTCCATTTTCTCGAATTTCTATCTCTTTTTTACGAGCAGAGCAACCCCACCTCCCCCCCTGCCCCTTCTATCTTTCCTCATGATCTGGTATCCTGGTGGGAAGATTGCATCTGTTATTGTCTCCATGAGTTTTGTTTCTGTAACTGCTATGATGTCTGGGGACTTCTCATTGATTCTTTCTTGCCATTCCTCATGTTTATTCGTTAATCCATCTGCATTTGTGTACCAAACCTTCAACTTCTGTTCTAATACTGTAACTGTGGTGCGGGGGGTGGAAACAGAGTTATCAGTGTGTGATGGTTGGTTTGGATTGTTCAGTTGCCTTGGGGGTGTCGTGGCTGGAGTCCTTCTGCAGGTGTTTCTGGGGGGTGCGCTTGTCCTTCCATTTGATCCTGGATTATTCTGCTCTCCTTCTTCATTTTGTGTGTATGTGTATGTGTGTGTGTATGTGTATGTGTGTGTGTGTGTGTGTGTGTGTGTGTGTGTGCGTGTACTCACCTATTTTTACTCACCTATTTATGGTTGCAGAGGTCGAGTCTTAGCTCCTGGTCCCGCCTCTTCACCGGTTGCTACTGGGCCCTCTCTCTCACTGCTCCATGAGCTTTGTCAAACCTCGTCTTAAAACTGTGTATGATTCCTGCCTCCACTACGTCATTTTCTAGGCTATTCCACTGCCTGACAACTCTAACTGAAGAAATACTTCCTAATATCTCTCTGACTCATTTGTGTCTTCAACTTCCAATTGTGTCCTCTTGTTTCTGTGTCCCCTCCCTGGAACATCCTGTCTTTGTCCACCTTGTCTATTCCGCGCAGTATTTTATATGTCGTTATCATGTCTCCCCTGACCCTCCTGTCCTCCAGTGTCGTCAGGCCGATTTCCCTTAACCTTTCTTCTTAGGACATTCCCCTTAGCTCTGGAACTATCCTTGTCGCAAACCTTGTACTTTCTCTAGTTTCTTGACGTGCTTTATGAAGTGCGGGTTCCAAACAGGTGCTGCATACTCCAGTATGGGCCTGACATACACAGTGTATAGTGTCTTGAACGATTCCTTACTAAGGTATCGGAATGCTGTTCTCAGGTTTGCCAGGCGCCCATATGCTGCAGCAGTTATCTGGTTGGTGTGTGCTTCTGGTGACATGCTCGGTGTTATACTCACCCCAAGATCTTTCTCCTTGGGTGAGGTTTGCAGTCTTTGGCCACCTAGCCTATACTCTGTCTGTGGTCTTCTGTGCCCTTCCCCTATCTTCATGACTTTACATTTGGCAGGATTAAATTCGAGAAGCCATTTGCTGGACCAGGTGTCCAGTCTGTCCAGGTCTCTTTGAAGTCCTGCCTGGTCGTCATCTGATTTAATTCTCCTCATTAACTTCACATCATCTGCAAACAGGGACACTTCTGAGTCTAGCCCTTCCATCATGTCGTTCACATATACAAAAAATAGCACTGGTCCTAGGACCGACCCCTGTGGGACCCCGCTCGTCACAGGTGCCCACTGTGATACATCATTACGTACCATGACTCGTTGTTGCCTCCCTGTCAGGTATTCTCTGATCCATTGCAGTGCCCTTCCTGTTATATGCGCCTGATCCTCTAGCTTCTGCACTAATCTCTTGTGAGGAACTGTGTCAAAGGCCTTCTTGCAGTCCAAGAAGATGCAATCAACCCACCCCTCTCTCTCGTGTCTTACTTCTGTTATTTTATCATAAACCTCCAGAAGGTTTGTGACACAGGATTTGCCTTCCATGAATCCGTGCTGGTTGGCATTTATACTCTTGTTCCGTTCCAGGTGCTCCACCACTCTCCTCCTGATAATCTTCTCCATAATTTTGCATACTATACACGTCAATGACACAGGTCTATAGTTTAGTGCCTCTTTTCTGTCTCCTTTTTTAAAAATGGGAACTACATTTGCCGTCTTCCATGTGTGTGTACCTGTCTGAATGGGAGGCATCTGTTCGGAGAAAAAAGATTTTATTATCAGGTAATTATAGAACAGGGATGTTGGAAAATATTCTTTTAATTTGTTCGAAGCTTTGCACAGCTTCTTCAGAACAAACAAAAGGTTCCTTTTCATTCTTTATTAAATAGTCTAGGAACGAAAGTCAGACCACTTAAATTTGGCACAAAACTTCTCTAAAAATTTACTGACCCATGGAAAGTTCTTATCAATTATTTTTGTATTTGGGAAGATGCTTTCTAGAACTGCTTTCGTCTTGTTAGGAAGAGGTGATAACTTGTCAGAAATAATAAACCCGAGGTATTGTACCTTGAAATAGCCAAGAAAACACTTCTGTTGTTTAATTGTAAGGCCATGAACTCTTAGTCTTTTTAAAACCCGCAACAGTGTAGTAAGATGATCTTCCAAGACATGAGTCATGATGTAAATATTATCGAAATACACTGAAACATTCTTGAGGTCAGGAAGAACTATTCTCATGAGCCGGATATACGTGGCACACGGGGTGGCCAAGCCGATAGGCATCGTGCAATATTGCATTCTATGAGTAAGGAAAGCCGTGTATGGTTTAGAGTCTGGGTGTAATGACACTTGATGGTACGCTTGAAAGATGTCTAATTCAGAGAAAAACTTAGTCATGGAATTTATACAAGTCATGATCGTTTACTGGCATGGGTTCAGCATCCTATTTAGTGATAGCATTTAAATATCGAAAACCTTGAGCCAGTCTGTAAGAATTGTCTGATTTCTTAACCATGACAACTGGTGAACAGAAAGCTGATTTAGAAGGTACTATGATATTTAACTTTAAGAGTTTGTCAACTTCGTTATCAAATGTTTTCTGTATGTGAACGGGGACAGGATAGATCTGGTTCATCAGCTGACAATTCAATCTTGTGTACAACGGTAGTGGCAAGTCCTAGTAATTCTGTAAATACGTCAGAAAAAGTATTTACTAAGGCACTTCCTTGAGACTTATGTTTACAAGATAGCTCACTGTTGATGTTGGTGTTTGAGTTTAAACAAAGATTAACTTCTCTATGATGGTACAGTTTCAGAATATTAACATGATACATTCTTTCTTTACCTTTGACATCCAGGAGATAATCTACCTTATTACAGACCTTTGCTACTTTGTACGGTCCGAGCCAGGAAATTAACATTATGTTGGATTTGTCTGGTAAAAGAACTAAAACTTCATCACCAATATTAAATTTCCTTTTAGAATTCCTTTGGTCAATATAGGTCTTGTAAGTTTCCATGGACATATTCAGGTTCTTGGCTACCAAATCAGCGGTTTCTTCTAATCTTTTTCTCAGATCTAAAAGAAACTGATATGTGCTTTGAACTTCAGGTTTAATATCTTTAAACCACAGTTCATTCAAGATAAATAAAAGTCCACGAGCTTGTCCCCCAAAAAGTAATTCGAAAGGGGAATATCCAAGTGACTCACTTGGAATCTCATACATTGCAAAGAGAGCACATGACAGATATCTATGCCAATCAGTTGGTTTAAGAAAACAAAGTTTCTTTAATATTGACTTCAGTATGACATGTCGTTCCACTCTTCCGTTGCAGTTTGGATGGCAAGGTGTAGTGAAAAGAGGTTGAACACCAACAAGTTGATAAACTTGATCCATTAATTCAGATGTGAATTGCGTCCCTTAATCAGAGAGAATTTCTCTGGGTATACCTACCCCTGAAAAAATAGTAACGCTTTGAAACTTCTTTTGCCGTAATGGATTTTAAGGGTACCGCCTCTGGGAAGCTAAACGCATAGTCATAGTCAAGATATATTTATGATCTCCTGAAAAGCGAGAAGTGATAAGACCAACTATATCTACTTCAACTCTAGCAAATGGGACAGAAAATCGGCATTTTTACCATTGAAACTCTCTTAGTGAGGGAAGTTGACAGGCGTGACATGATCTACAGTACTTATAGATGTCAGAGGACATCTCAGGCCAAAAGTACAAGTCTTTGATCTTATTATAGGCCTTCCTATGTGAAAAATGGCCAGAGACTGGCAGGTCATGAGAAATCTTCAAAATAGCCTCACGGCAATTCCTCGGAATTACTAACAGACTTCTACCCAAGTCATTTGGATTGTCTGCGGACACTGTACTCTTGCACAGAAGATTATCTTTGTACTCAAATTTATATGAAAATTTCTTTGTGAATCACGTTGTCTGTTAACGCTAACTTCCGAGCTTCCTCTAAGGAAGGACAAGTCTTTTGAAGACTCACTAAACCTATTTATTTATTTATTTATTTATTATTTGGACATGATACATAGTTGTACAAAAGAAATACAGTGGTTGAGTGTACATGCCAAAAGCCCCTTGTATGCAGAGCATTGTAAGCAGGCTTAAAATTAACTTGAGATTAACTAAGCAATGATATATTCACCGCCAAAAATACAGTAAACAAATTACAACTTGAAGTACAAATGAGTATTTCAAATAAGAGGCCTCATAGTTGTACAAATATGTAGCACATTTGATGAGTTACTGAGCATTCAAGAGAATGGAGTATTCTGTTAGGTAATGTAATTACAAAAAATATAGTTTCAGATACAGTTAATCAATATTTATTTAGTTGTGGGTGAGTAAGTGGTTTTAAAGAAGAGTCTTGAATTGATAAACAGTGTTTCTTTTACATGACTCACGAAATCGTAATGACACGATTGCAAGCAAACCCCGCCCGTGGTATGGAGTGTTTCTTTTATATTCACAGGTAATGAATTTCAGATTTTTGGGCCTTTTATGTGCATTGCGTTTTTACATAGTGTGAGATGGACACGAGGAACATCAAAGAGTGATCTGTGCCTTGTGTTATGGTCATGTGTTCTGTTGATGTTGGTAAGGAGAAGTTTGAGGAGAGGGTTTATATCCGAGTTAAGTGTTCTATGTATGTAGTAGGTGCAATAATAAGTATGGATGTTTTGTACAGTGAGTAAGTTTAGAGTTTTGAATATTGGTGGAAAATGCTGCCTATAGTGGGAATTTACCATTCTGACTGCAGTCTTTTGTTGGGTAATTAATGGTCTGAGATGGTTTACTGTTGTTGAGCCCCATGCACAAATTCCATAGATGAGATAAGGGTAAATGAGTGAGTGATACAGAGCCAGGAGGGCTGACTGTGGAACATAGTTAACACATAGTTAACACAAGCCTATCTGATATTATCCTGACACCAAATGACTTCGAACAGGCGATAAATGACATGCCCATGCACTCTGCCCCAGGGCCAGACTCATGGAACTCCGTGTTCATCAAGAACTGCAAGAAGCTCCTATCACGTGCTTTTACCATCCTATGGAGAGGGAGCATGGACACGGGGGCCGTCCCACAGTTACTAAAAACAACAAACATAGCCCCACTCCACAAAGGGGGCAGTAAAGCAATAGCAAAGAACTACAGACCGATAGCGCTAACATCCCATATCATAAAAATATGTGAAAGGGTCCTAAGAAGCAAGATCGCCACCCATCTAGATACCCATCAATTACACAACCCAGGGCAACATGGGTTTAGAGCAGGTCGCTCCTGTCTGTCTCAGCTACTGGATCACTACGACAAGGTCCGAGATGCACTAGAAGACAAAAAGAATGCAGATGTAATATGTACAGACTTTGCCAAAGCCTTCGACAAGTGTGACCATGGTGTAATAGCGCACAAAATGCGTGCTAAAGGAATAACAGAAAAAGTTGGTAGATGGATCTATAATTTCCTCACAAACAGAACACAAAGAGTAATAGTCAACAGAGTAAAGTCTGAGGCGGCTACGGTGAAAAGCTCTGTTTTCATTAAGAACTGCAAGAAACCCCTCTCGCATGCCCTAAGTACACTATGGAGGAGGAGCTTGGACATGGGTGAAATTCCACAGTCACTTAAAACAACGGATATAGCCCCACTCCATAAAGGTGGCAGCAAAGCATTAGCTAAGAACTATAGACCAATAGCCCTGACGTCCCATATCATAAAAATCTTTGAAAGAGTGCTAAGAAGCAGGATTGCAAATCACCTGGATTCCCAAAATCTGCACAATCCAGGGCAACATGGGTTCAGGGCAGGTCGCTCCTGCCTCTCACAACTACTGGATCATTATGATATGGCCTTGGATGCACTGGAAGAAAATCAGAATGAAGATGTAATATACACAGACTTTGCAAAAGCATTTGACAAATGCGATCATGGCGTAATAGCCCATAAAATACGTGCTAAAGGAATAACTGGGAAAGTGGGGAGATGGATCTTCAACTTCCTAACAAATCGAACACAAAGAATAGTGGTCAACAGAGTTAAATCGGAGGCTGCCATAGTGAAGAGCTCTGTTCCACAAGGCACAGTACTCGCCCCCATCTTGTTCCTTATCCTCATATCAGACATAGACAGAGATATACATCACAGCACCGTATCATCCTTTGCGGATAATACTAGGATCTGCATGAAGCTGTCATCTGCTGAGGACGAGGTTAACCTCCAAGAAGATATAAACAAAGTTTTCCAGTGGGCAACAGTAAACAATATGATGTTCAATGAGGACAAATTCCAACTACTCCGTTATGGAAAACTGGAGGAGATAATAACTAGAACAGAGTATACTACAGACTCTGGCCATACAATAGAGCGGAAAAATAATGTAAGGGACCTGGGAGTAGTAATGTCTGAGGATCTCACTTTCAAGGATCACAACAGTGATAGGATGGATAATGAGAACGTTCAAAACGAGAGAGGCCAAGCCAATGACGATCCTTTTCAAATCACTTGTTCTCTCTAGGCTGGAATACTGCTGCACATTAACATCTCCATTCAAAGCAGGTGAAATCGCAGATCTAGAGAGTGTACAGAGATCCTTTACTGCACGTATAAGTTCTGCCAAGCACCTTAACTACTGGGAACGCTTGGAAGCACTTGACTTGTACTCGCTGGAATGCAGGAGGGAGAGATATATCATAATCTACACTTGGAAAATCTTGGAAGGAATGGTCCCAAATCTGCACACAGAAATCACTCCCTACGAAAGTAAAAGACTGGGCAAGCGATGCAAAATGCCCCCAATAAAAAGTAGGGGCGCCATTGGTACACTAAGGGAAAACACCATAAATGTCCGGGGCCCAAGACTGTTCAACAGCCTCCCATCAAGCATTAGGGGAATTGCCAATAAACCCCTGGCTGCTTTCAAGAGAGAGCTGGACAGATACCTAAAGTCAGTGCCGGGCTGTGGATCGTACGTTGGACTGCGTGCGGCCAGCAGTAACAGCCTAGTTGATCAGGCCCTGATCCATCGGGAGGCCTGGTCATGGACCGGGCCGCGGGGGCGTTGATCCAGGGAATAACCTCCAGGTAAGGCACAGTACTCGCTCCCATCTTGTTTCTCATCCTCATATCTGACATAGACAAGGATGTCAGCCACAGCACCGTGTCTTCCTTTGCAGATGAGACCCGAATATGCATGATAGTGTCTTCCATTGCAGACACTGCAAGGTTCCAGGCGGACATCAACCAAATCTTTCAGTGGGCTGCAGAAAACAATATGAAGTTCAACGATGAGAAATTTCAATTACTCCGATATGGTATACATGAGGAAATTAAACGTCATCAGAGTACAAAATAAATTCCTTCCACAAAATAGAGCGAGAAACCAACGTCAAAAACCTGGTGGTGATCATGTCGGAGGATCTCACCTTCATGGACCATAACATTGTATCAATCGCATCTGATAGAAAAATGACAGGATGGATAATGAGAACCTTCAAAACTAGGGATGCAAAGCCCATGATGACACTCTTCAGGTCGCTTGTTCTATCTAGGCTGGAATATTGCTGCACACTAACAGCACCTTTCAAGGCAGGTGAAATTGTTGACCTAGAAAATGTACAGAGAACCTTCACGGCGCGCATAACGGAGATAAAACACCTCAGTTATTGGGAGCGCTTGAGGTTCCTGAACCTGTATTCCCTGGAATGCAGGCGGGAGAGATACATGATTATATACACTTGGAAAATCCTAGAGGGACTAGTACCGAACTTGCACACGAAAATCAGTCGCAACGAAAGCAAAAGACTCGGCAGACAATGCAACATCCCCCCAATGAAAAGCAGGGGTGCCACTAGCACGTTAAGAGACCATACAATGAGTGTCAGGGGCCCGAGACTGTTCAACTGCCTCCCAGCATACATAAGGGGGATTATCAATAGACCCCTGGCTGTCTTCAAGCTGGCACTGGAAAAGCACCTGAAGTCGGTACCTGACCAGCCGAGCTTTGGCTCGTACGTTGGATTGCGTGCAGCCAGCCAGCAGTAACAGCCTGGTTGATCAGGCTCTGATCCACCAGGAGGCCTGGTCACAGACCGGGTTGCGGGGGCGTTGACCCCCGGAACTCTCTCCAGGTAAACTCCAGGTAAACTCCAGGTAGTACTGTATCTTCGGTAGTATGCCTATGGTCTTGGAGATTTTCTTGGAAATGTGTTGTATACGTGTTTGAAATTTGAGTCTATTGAGCTTTGTGATAGGTGATCCGTTTATCATTATGTTAAGAGGGACATCTGTGGTTCTGTTTCCAAACTGTATGAAGTAGGTTTTGTTAATATTGAGAGTAAGTTTGTTAATCATCATCCACGTAGATATTTTCTGTAATTCGGTGTTTACAGTATTGGCTAGCATGACTGGGCTCGGGTGAGAAAAGACGTATGTAGTGTCATCTGCAAATAGTGTGGGTTTGAGTAGTTGCGATGCATTTGGTAGGTCATTTATGTAAACGAGAAAGAGAAGAGGGCCAAGGACACTTCCCAGTGGGACAACAACTGTAATTGGCTGCGCGGAAGAGTTTGCTCCATTTGTGTACACATATTGGCTTCTGTTGCTGAGGTAAGACTTTAGGTAGTTGAGGGAGTGCCCTCTTATACCACAGTGCGACAATTTTATGTGGAGCAAGTCGTGGTCAACTGTATCAAAAGCTTTACGTAAATCAATGAAGATCCCCAGTGGGACTTCTTTTTTTCTCGAGTGTACTGTATATTTGTTCTAGCATGTGTATAATAGTATCATTCGTATTTTTATTAGGCCTGGGAGATGAGGTAGGAATAGATTCACTTATGAATTAATTTTTCAAAGATTTTAGAGAGAGGGTGTAAGCTGAAAATTGGCCTATAGTTAGTCAAGTCTGATCTCCTCCTTTATGTATCGGGGTGACCCTCGCTATTTTGAGAACTGTGGGGAAGGTAGAGGATTCGATGGATTTGTTAAAGAGTGTTGCAATGATTGGTGACAGCACTTGCGAAGCTTTTTTGTATATAAAGGATCTTAAAGTATTTAAATCTCCTGTCTTGTTTTTTAGTGTGCTGATAATCAGCGAGACTTCTGTTGGGTCAGTCGGAGCTAGGAACAGTGTGTTCGGGTAGTTGCCAGTGAGGTAGTCATTGGGTGGGGAATTTGAGCTTGGGATTTTATCGGCAAGGTTTTTTCTTATGGTGGAGAAGAAAACATTGAGTTTGTTTGCTGTTTCAGTCGGTGGGAGTTGGGGTTCATCTGGTTTGGTTAGTTTGATTGTTCTGTTTCCTGATATCTTTTTTGTTCCTAGAATTTCAGACAGGGTTTTCCAGGTCTTTTTTTATATCACCTTTTAAGTTGGATAATCTGTTCTCATAATACAATTTTTTTGCCCTTCTTATCAGGCTGGTTAGGATTGACGAGTAACATTTTGTTTGGTCTCTGGTTATGTGGCCCATTCTGTGCTGTTTTTCGTATAGGTGCTTTGTATTTATGGATTTGAGGATGCTGGGTGTTAGCCAGGGACTGTTCAGTCTCTTAGCTGTCATCTGTTTCTTTTTTTAGGGCAGTGCTTGTTATAGAGGTATTGGGTCTTTTTTTAGAAAATTATTAATACATTCGTCAGTATCTGTATAGGTTTCTAGCTCAGTTAGCCAGTCGATGTTTGTCACTGCTGTTGTGAAGTTGTTAATGGCTGCCTCATGTGTGAAAGCTCAATAGGCTTTCCTTTGGAAAGAACCAACGGATGGATAGGTTTTATCTTAGACTGGGCACTGGTAACGACGTTCACAGTGTCCTGTTGCTGAACAGATTCAGTGACTCGTAATTCTTCATTAGTTTTTGTGCACTTTGGTTTTGATGACTGACTTTCTAAGGGTGTTCCAGGAGCTACGTGACTATCAGTACTCTGATTTGAGTTATCCAACTGAATCACTACTGGAGCTATACTACTACTATACTACTACTACTAATACTGCTACTACTACTACTACTACTACTACTACTACTACTACTACTACTACTACTACTATTACTACTACTACTACTACTACTACTACTACTACTACCACTTCCTGCTTATACATACCCATCCTCCTCTCCTTTTCGTTAGTGAAACTTTGTAAATGGTTCAAGTCGAACCGAAACGTCGTCGTAAGCTCCTCTCTTCTATGTGCGGGGTATTTGTGTGAAACATTCATGCCGTTAACCACACCTTCGCTGAAAGGTGCGTTATAATTAGCTTCGGTGAAACACTTCCCGATATTATCACCTTTTCTTATGGGACAGTCTTGCCGTCTATGTCCCAATTCATTACAGTTAAAGCATTTAATTGTGAAGGTCGTGGAATTCTTAGAGACAAAGTGTTTGGGTCCCTCAGTTTGCTTAGGCACAACAGATTTAAATCTACTCCGTTCCCTGGGGTAGTTATGCGCATATGCGGCTTGTGCGATTTCCGAAGCTGTGTGGACATTTCGTTCTTTTATGAACATACGCAAATCAGAGGTAACAGACGAAAGTAGTTGATCTCTTACCATCAAGTCTCTTAGTGAGTCGAAGTCGTGGTCAACTTCTGTGCTATCAATCCAAGAATCAAAGTGTTGTTAAGTACTGTAAATAATTTTGATTTGGAGTTATTCTAGCAGGACGAAACTCCTACCTGTGATGATCAGTAGTTTTCTTGTAAGCGTGAAGTATGGCTTTCTTAAGCAGACTATAATTAGTAATAACATCAGAAGGTAATATATATATATATATATATATATATATATATATATATATATATATATATATATATCTCGCCTGAACTCTTCCTTCTCGAGCTAGTCTTTTCAATTATTCCCTTTTAGCTAAAGCTAGTCTGTCCTGTTCCTTTTTCTCTCCAACAGTTACTTGAGAAGTAATATAACTATGAAGGTTCTGTCCAGAAAATCCCATTTCCTTTCCAGCTCTCCACTAGAAATCTAAAGAATCAATTTTAGAAAAATACTGCACAAATAAATTGACCATTTTGTCCTAATTAACAATAGAAACGTCTGTTTCAAAAGAGGGACAATGTCCGCACACTTTCCTAACCTCCCCAAAGAAGAAAATGATCTGTAATTTCCTACTTGGAAGAACAATTGTGGGCTCAACAGCCTTCACAACCTCAAATATATCCGGTTCACACAGGAGGGGTTGTTATCGAGGTTTCCGAGGTCCAATAAATGGGCAAACTTCTAAACCAAACCCATGAACCACAAAACGGTAAGTCTAACCAGACTACCAGTAATGACTTTACACAATTTCCATAAGAAATGACGACACGAACTCACCCTTTACTTTCATAAATGTTATACTTACAACCAGTTGAACCTTCAGGAAGATGTTGCCTCAAGAGTCGTATCCTGGCAAAGTAACCATTGCCAGGGGAACGCATTCCGCCTGATCAAAAACAGAATGGAAAATAAATAAATAAAGGACTCTAGAATTAATAATGATAATTATTTTTCAAGGCTTTTAATTAAAATCAAACAATAAAAATTGGCCATTGTTAATTCTGGTAAGATGTTTGGCAGGAGTATGTAAGGTCCACGATGGTTTTCCTGTATATATATATATATATATATATATATATATATATATATATATATATATATATATATATATCTATATATATATTCTGAGGAGCTGGATGAGATTTTCTCATTATAATCAGTGACAAACTCGTTACAATATGTACTAGGCATGTATCTCTCAAACCTCATGTACTGTTTACCTGGAGTTTACCTGGAGAGAGTCCGGGGGTCAACGCCCCCGCGACCCGGTCTGTGACCAGGCCTCCTGGTGGATCAGAGCCTGATCAACCAGGCTGTTACTGCTGGCTGCACGCAAACCAACGTACGAGCCACAGCCAGGCTGGTCAGGAACCGACTTGAGGTGCTTGTCCAGTGCCAGCTTGAAGACTGCCAGGGGTCTGTTGGTAATCCCCCTTATGTATGCTGGGAGGCAGTTGAACAGTCTCGGGCCCCTGACACTTATTGTATGGTCTCTTAACGTGCTAGTGGCACCCCTGCTTTTCAATGGGGGGATGTTGCATCGTCTGCCAAGTCATTTGCTTTCGTAGTGAGTGATTTTCGTGTGCAAGGTCGGTACTAGTCCCTCCTAGGATTTTCCAGGTGTATATAATCATGTATCTCTCTTACCTGAGTTCCAGGGAATACAGGTTTAGGAACCTCAACTGCTCCCAGTAATTGAGGTGTTTTATCTCCGTTATGCGCGCCGTGAAGATTCTCTGTACATTTTCTAGGTCAGCAATTTCACCTGCCTTGAAAGGTGCTGTTAGTGTGCAGCAATATTCCAGCCTAGATAGAACAAGTGACCTGAAGAGTGTCATCATGGGCTTGGCGTCCCTAGTTTTGAAGGTTCTCATTATCCATCCTGTCATGTGCCATCTTTGTATCTTCTGTACCATATTATGTAATAAAATAATATATATATATATATATATATATATATATATATATATATATATATATATTTATTTATTATCACACTGGCCGATTCCCACCAAGGCAGGGTGGCCCGAAAAAGAAAAACTTTCACCATCATTCACTCCATCACTGTCTTGCCAGAAGGGTGCTTTACACTACAGTTTTTAAACTGCAACATTAACACCCCTCCTTCAGAGTGCAGGCACTGTACTTCCCATCTCCAGGACTCAAGTCCGGCCTGCCGGTTTCCCTGAACCCCTTCATAAATGTTACTTTGCTCACACTCCAACAGCACGTCAAGTATTAAAAACCATTCGTCTCCATTCACTCCTATCAAACACGCTCACGCACGCCTGCTGGAAGTCCAAGCCCCTCGCCCACAAAACCTCCTTTACCCCCTCCCTCCAACCTTTTCTAGGCCGACCCCTACCCCGCCTTCCTTCCACTACAGACTGATACACTCTTGAAGTCATTCTGTTTCGCTCCATTCTCTCTACATGTCCGAACCACCTCAACAACCCTTCCTCAGCCCTCTGGACAACAGTTTTGGTAATCCCGCACCTCCTCCTAACTTCCAAACTACGAATTCTCTGCATTATATTCACACCACACATTGCCCTCAGACATGACATCTCCACTGCCTCCAGCCTTCTCCTCGCTGCAACATTCATCACCCATGCTTCACACCCATATAAGAGTGTTGGTAAAACTATACTCTCATACATTCCCCTCTTTGCCTCCAAGGACAAAGTTCTTTGTCTCCACAGACTCCTAAGTGCACCACTCACCCTTTTCCCCTCATCAATTCTATGATTCACCTCATCCTTCATAGACCCATCCACTGACACGTCCACTCCCAAATATCTGAATACATTCACTTCCTCCATACTCTCTCCCTCCAATCTGATATCCAATCTTTCATCACCTAATATTTTTGTTATCCTCATAACCTTACTCTTTCCTGTATTCACTTTTAATTTTCTTCTTTTGCACACCCTACCAAATTCATCCACCAATCTCTGCAACTTCTCTTCAGAATCTCCCAAGAGCACAGAGTCATCAGCAAAGAGCAACTGTGACAACTCCCACTTTATGTGTGATTCTTTATCTTTTAACTCCACGCCTCTTGTCAAGACCCTCGCATTTACTTCTCTCACACATCCTTGTCTAAGGCCTGCTTTTACTGGGAAATAATTTCCCTCTTTCCTACTTGAGCCTCACTATCCTCGTAAAAACTCTTCACTGCTTTCAGTAACCTACCTCCTACACCATACACCTGCAACATCTGCCACATTGCCCCCCTATCCACCCTGTCATACGCCTTTTCCAAATCAATAAATGCCACAAAGACCTCTTTAGCCTTATCTAAATGCTGTTCACTTATATGTTTCACTGTAAACACCTGGTAAACACACCCCCTACCTTTCCTAAAGCCTCCTTGTTCATCTGCTATCCTATTCTCAGTCTTACTTTTAATTCTTTCAATAATAACTCTACCATACGCTTTACCAGGTATACTCAACAGACTTATCCCCCTATAATTTTTGAACTCTCTTTTGTCCCCTTTGCCTTTATACAAAGGAACTATGCATGTTCTCTGCCAATCAATAGGTACCTTACCCTCTTCAATACATTTATTAAATAATTGCACCAACCACTCCAAAAACTATATCCCCACCTGCTGTTAACATTTCTATCTTTATCCCATCAATCCCGGCTGCCTTACCCCCTTTCATTTTACCTACTGCCTCACGAACTTCCCCCACACTCACAACTGGCTCTTCCTCACTCCTACAAGATGTTATTCCTCCTTGCCCTATACACGAAATCACAGCTTCCCTATCTTCATCAACATTTAACAATTCCTCAAAATATTCCCTCCATCTTCCCAATACCTCTAACTCTCCATTTAATAACTCTCCTCTCATATTTTTATCTGACAAATCCATTTGTTCTCTAGGCTTTCTTAACTTGTTAATCTCACTCCAAAACTTTTTCTTATTTTCAACAAAATTTGTTGATAACATCTCACCCACTCTCTCATTTGCTCTCTTTTTACATTGCTTCACCACTCGCTTAACCTCTCTCTTTTTCTCCATATACTCTTCCCTCCTTGCATCACTTCTACTTTGTAAAAACTTCTCATATGCTAACTTTTTCTCCCTTACTACTCTCTTTACATCATCATTCCACCAATCGCTCCTCTTCCCTTCCGCACCCACTTTCCTGTAACCACAAACTTCTGCTGACCACGCTAACACTACATTTTTAAACCTACCCCATACCTCTTCGACCCCATTGCCTATGCTCTCATTAGCCCATCTATCCTCCAATAGCTGTTTATATCTTTCCCTAACTGCCTCCTCTTTTAGCTTATAAACCTTCACCTCTCTCTTCCCTGATGCTTCTATTCTCCTTGTATCCCATCTACCTTTTACTCTCAGTGTAGCTACAACTAGAAAATGATCTGATACATCTGTGGCCCCTCTATAAACATGTACATCCTAAAGTCTAGTCAACAGTCTTTTATCTACCAATACATAATCCGACAAACTACTGTCATTTCGCCCTACATCATATCTTGTATACTTATTTATCCTCTTTTTCTTAAAATATGTATTACCTATAACTAAACCCCTTTCTATACAAAGTTCAATCAAAGGGCTCCCATTATCATTTACACCTGGCACCCCAAACTTACCTACCACACCCTCTCTAAAAGTTTCTCCTACTTTAGCATTCAGGTCCCCTACCACAATTACTCTCTCACTTGGTTCAAAGGCTCCTATACATTCACTTAACATCTCCCAAAATCTCACTCTCTCCTCTGCATTCCTCTCTTCTCCAGGTGCATACACGCTTGTTATGACCCACTTCTCGCATCCAACCATTACTTTAATCCACATAATTCTTGCATTTACACATTCATATTCTCTTTTCTCCTTCCATAACTGATCATTCAACATTACTGCTACCCCTTCCTTTGCTCTAACTCTCTCAGATACTCCAGATTTAATCCCATTTATTTCCCCCCACCGAAACTCCCCTACCCCCTTCAGCTTTGTTTCGCTTAGGGCCAGGACATCCAACTTCTTTTCATTCATAACATCAGCAATCATCTGTTTCTTGTCATCTGCACTACATCCACGCACATTCAAGCATCCCAGTTTTATAAAGTTTTTCTTCTTCTCTTTTTTAGTAAATGTCTACAGGAGAAGGGGTTACTAGCCCATTGCTCCCGGCATTTTAGTCGCCTCATACGACACGCATGGTTTACGGGGGAAAGATTCTTTTCCACTTCCCCATGGACAATAGAAGAAATAAAGAAGAACAAGAGCTCTGTAGAAAAAGGAGAAAAACCTAGATGTATGTATATATATATGCATGTGCGTGTCTGTGAAGTGTGACCAAAGTGTAAGTTGGAGTAGCAAGATATCCCTGTTATCTAGCGTGTTTATCCCAAAGACACAGAAAACAGGCATACTTGGTGTGTCTGCCTTGAAGACCTAGTAGGAGGGCAATAACTTTTAAATCACCACAAATGAGAAAAGTGTGATTCTGGTACTTGATTGCAGATATCTGTGTCAATTGGCACAGATGCAGCTGTGTTGCCATTGTAGAGAAGTGCAGCCTTTAAACTTCTTTTAGAAGAATCAATGAAGAGTCTCCATTTATCTACTTTGTATGACATCCCCATGTGTTCAATAAGGCCAGAAATATTTGAACAGAAAACTAAAGATTCCTCTTTGTCAATGAATTGAGTGAATTCCGCTTCACGATGACGGTACCAAGCGAATGTTGTTCCAGGAGCTAGAAACCTCTGTTCCTTCAGTCTAGAGCCAAGTAACTGTGCACTTTATTTTTTTTGGAAGGTTAAGGTCTCTCACCAAGTCATTGAGCTCAACTTGGTTGAAGGGTTTGGAATCGTCATTTGTTGGTGGTTCATATTTTACTTCCATCTCTTTAGAATCACTGGTATCAGAGTCTGATGAAATTTGTCATGTCTCAGGTGGCACACGTACAGGAATATCTTCAGAGTGTGGAACAAGACTTATTGCTGAAGGAATATTTGGGTATATTATGCGATCTTTAATCTTCTTGTTGAATCCAGCTGTTTTAGTCATACAAAAGTAGCAGTCATCATGGTGGTTCATCTGCTCCCGCCATACCATTGGTACTCCGAAGGGCAGACATTTAAGTTTTCCAACTGATCACATTTGGAGCTTACTGATGCAACTCTTACAAGCATTGTGTGGTGCAAATGGTTTGTTATGGTCTCCAAGTTTGCAGATAAAATAAGCAAAGTAGCAGCGCTTCAATAAAAGAGTAATGTTGCTCCTGGAATCTGTAAGGGTGAATTACCAGCAGACATAGCAAAATATGTCTGGCGAATTTATGCAGCCTCTAGACATATCAATAATCTGAAAATAAAGGAAAATATATTAGATTTAACATTTAAGGGGGCAGTAAAGCAACAGCAAAGAACTACAGACCGATAGCACTAACATCCCATATCATAAAAATCTTTGAAAGAGTCCTAAGAAGCAAAATCACCACCCATCTAGAAACCCATCAGTTACACAACCCAGGGCAACATGGGTTTAGAACAGGTCGCTCCTGTCTGTCTCAACTATTTGATCACTACGACAAGGTCCTAGATGCACTAGAAGACAAAAAGAATGCAGATGTAATATATACAGACTTTGCAAAAGCCTTCGACAAGTGTGACCATGGCGTAATAGCGCACAAAATGCGTGCTAAAGGAATAACAGGAAAAGTCGGTCGATGGATCTATAATTTCCTCACTAACAGAACACAGAAAGTAGTCGTCAACAGAGTAAAGTCCGAGGCAGCTACGGTGAAAAGCTCTGTTCCACAAGGCACAGTACTCGCTCCCATCTTGTTCCTCATCCTCATATCTGACATAGACAAGGATGTCAGCCACAGCACCGTGTCTTCCTTTGCAGATGACACCCGAATCTGCATGACAGTGTCTTCCATTGCAGACACTGCAAGGCTCCAGGCGGACATCAACCAAATCTTTCAGTGGGCTGCAGAAAACAATATGAAGTTCAACGATGAGAAATTTCAATTACTCAGATATGGTAAACACGAGGAAATTAAATCTTCATCAGAGTACAAAACAAATTCTGGCCACAAAAAAGAGCGAAACACCAACGTCAAAGACCTGGGAGTGATCATGTCGGAGGATCTCACCTTCAAGGACCATAACATTGTATCTATCGCATCTGCTAGAAAAATGACAGGATGGATAATGAGAACCTTCAAAACTAGGGAGGCCAAGCCCGTGATGACACTCTTCAGGTCACTTGTTCTATCTAGGCTGGAATATTGCTGCACACTAACAGCACCTTTCAAGGCAGGTGAAATTGCTGACCTAGAAAATGTACAGAGAACCTTCACGGCGCGCATAACGGAGATAAAACACCTCAATTACTGGAAGCGCTTGAGGTTCCTAAAACTGTATTCCCTGGAATGCAGGCGAGAGAGATACATGATTATATACACCTGGAAAATCCTAGAGGGACTAGTACCGAACTAGCACACGAAAATCACTCACTACGAAAGCAAAAGACTTGGCAGACGATGCAACATCCCCCCAATGAAAAGCAGGGGTGTCACTAGCACGTTAAGAGACCATACAATAAGTGTCAGGGGCCCGAGACTGTTCAACTGCCTCCCAGCATACATAAGGGGGATTACCAACAGACTCCTGGCTGTCTTCAAGCTGGCACTGGACAAGCACCTAAAGTCGGTACCTGACCAGCCGGGCTGTGGCTCGTACGTTGGTTTGCGTGCAGCCAGCAGTAATAGCCTGGTTGATCAGGCTCTGATCCACCAGGAGGCCTGGTCACAGACCGGGCCGCGGGGGCGTTGACCCCCGGAACTCTCTCCAGGTAAACTCCAGGTAATAAGGTAAGCATTTTAATTGGTAATATACCACTTTCCATTTACTATTGTTATAAGAAAAGAGAAAAGTAAAGCTTCCATATATCTTGACAACCTGGTGTGACAGAGATGAATGAAAATCACAGTGAATCACTATTTTCCATATATATATACCGATAAAAATACCATAGAGTCAATAAAAAATCATGCAGACTAGTGTTATTAGTTGTCAGGATAATAATCAAGTGTACATGATCTATATCATTTTTGGTTGTGAAGATTGCATAATCAAATATACACTGGTTATATCAATCATCAACTATTTATTTTTAAACTATTACAAGTTATAAGTGCAGTCTTTCTTGGGCATCACTTTCCTGGAAAATATTCTTTGCCTGATATTTCCATTTCTTGCCTTCTGTCCAGTCACTTCAGTGCAAGTTTCAGTCATCAATTTTATCCCTCTCTCAACAGTTTGAGTGTTGTTTGGCCACTTGGACACCTCCAGTGGAGTCTCAATAATTCTCAGAACCTGTTGATCTGATAGAGAAGCAATGAAAGGAGGCTCAGTTTTGAGTTCAGTCTTCCAGACAATCATGGAATGATAGTTCTTTGCTTGCCACTTTAGTTTGGGAACCACTAATTTTTTGAGTTGACAGTAGGAACCACATTGTCATTCTCTTCATCTTCACTGTCACCCTCATCATCAGTGTAGATTAACATGTTCTCGTCAACAGCATCAGGAGAACCTTCTCCATCCTCATCATTGCTCTCAGTACTTTCTTATGTCTGCTGATTATCTTCTCTAATTTTTCTTATCATTGAGACAATTTTGTCTCTCACAGTCATGTTTTCATCAGTGCACATACCAAGAAGCAGCTGATCTGTGTGAGCAAAGCAGGAATTTCTTTGGACAGTCTTCTTTACTATCTTCTTCACTGTTCAGATGTCACATAAATAGCAGTGACTGGAAGACGTTCTTTGGACCGTGTCTGACATAAGGGTTCAGTTTGATTTGGAACCGCATTGGAGCACTGAACTTGAAAATCATAATGACGACTATTTTCACCTCCTGACTGGGTCTTGATGTTGCCACATACAGCCGACGAATCCTACTCCTTAAGTATTCTACCTTGACACACACGGTGGACCTGGTTCAAGAGTAACCAAGTCATCATCAACCACACTTGTGATTACTCCATTGCAAATCCTATACAAGTGTTTCTGGTCCCAGGGCAGATTCTCTGCCACTTTGTCACTCAGAGCAGGGAAATCAGTGAAATTGACTAGTTGGAAAACAACAACTGGCAGCTCAGACAGAGGATCCTTGATTTGCTTGTCAATGGGACCTCTCCAGTGCTCAGGATCACTTGGCTTACCGTCATAATGGTAGAAAACACCTCAGAATGGCAGCTCATTTCCATAAAGCTGACAGATGAAATAATGGACTGGATGACCAAGCAATATTTCAAGATGATGAATGGCTCCATTGTCAGCTCCGACATATATGTTGGTTCGGTCACAACCAACACATACAACAGGCAGCCGAGTTAGTTTCTGCTCCACAAGATATGTATAGATAGTCTTGGCAATCTCCTTTCCATGGCCTGACTTGGGAGTCACGTGATTGAGATATTCCATGCTGGGCTCCACCATGATGATGTAATGATCTGTCGCCACTATCTTTGCACTCCATTTCTTGATCTTCTTATTCTTTGTCATTACACGAGTGGAAGTCATCTTACCATCAGAATTCAGTGATGTGATATTTTCCAAGTTTACTAGCTCATTTTCTTGCCTCTCCACCCGGTATTTGTGTCTGGCATCTCGTAACTTCTGTGGTCCAATAACTTGACTTTTGTCGTCCTTGGTGATAATGCCATAATCCATTAAGGTGACGGTAGCAAAGGCAGCTCCAGCATAATCACTGACAAAGTTAGTTAATGTTCATAAATACTGCAGAATACATAGATACAGTAAATAAAACACTGTGCTGCACTACTCAGTAATATAGACATATTCAAAAATTTCAATCGCAGATTGGCTTATATCCTTATCAATGTCCGATATGAGGGTGAGGAACAGGATGGGAGCGAGTACTGTGCCTTGTGGAACAGAGATTTTCGCCGTAGCCGCCTCAGACTTTACTCTGTTGACTACTACTCTTAGTATTCTATTTGTTAGGAAATTATAGATCCATCTAACAACTTTTCCTGTTACTCCTCTATCGCGCATTTTGTGCGCTATTACACCATGGTCACACACTTATCAAAGGCTTTTGCAAAATCTGTGTATATTGCATCTGCATTCTGTTTGTCTTCTAGAGCATCCATGACCTTGTCGTAGTGGTCCAGTAGTTGGGACAGACAGGAGCGACCTGCTCTAAACCCATGCTGCCCTGGGTTGTGTAACTGATGGTTATCTAGACGTGCTGTGATCTTGCTTCTTAAAGCCCTTTCAAAGATTTTTATAATATGGGACGTTAGCGCTATCTGTCTTTACTGCTTTACTGGCCCCTTTGTGGAGTGCTTGATTGCAGTTTTTATATGAAATATAGTAAGCTTGTTTTTCTTGAAAGAGAGTATGTTTGTCACCTTGTTCAGATAGTTGAAGTACCATGGTGGTAGGGCACCATGAATTGAGATTCGCTGGATGGATTTGAGTTTTTGTGAACTGAGCTCTTGCAATACTTGATATTTGTTTTCTTGTCTCGTTGTTTTATAAACCTGAAGAGTATTCTAATTTGGATAATTGTGTTCTGAGGATTTCTTTTTCTTGGTCCCTCTCTGAGGGGCTGCATATCCCGAGTGCATGTAAAAGCAGGCTTGGGATGGTGCTCTTCTTAATCTGCATTCATTAATAATTGTAAAACTGAACATAATTGTCAGTGTGAGTTGGGCTTCCTATAAATTGGTAATGAGCACATCATGGAATGGTAGTTGACTGTTTGCTTTCCATTCAACTTTGAACTGCACAGAGGGAAGATTATTTATAAGATTATTACAGAATATATCAAAACTGCCCCAGCTGTCGTTCCATATGGTTTTCACATCAATGTATCTGTACCAGATCATACTTGGTGGATGCTTGGAAGAATAGTATACAAATACAAATGTTTATTTCTCTGTAAAGATTACAATGTGGGGTTTACATATGATGAAATATTGGTTACAATGTGTGGTTTACGTATTATAAAATGCTAATTACAAAGAGGGCCACTAGCATGCCTAGAATGACTAGGCATTTAGGGCAGATTAATAATAATAATTCTAGCTCTATATTGCTACAGGTTATGGAACATATTGATATGAAAGCTAGGTAACTACATTACAATTTGTAAATTTAGCAATGAGAATGGTTTTGTCTTGGCATGATACATAGTTTCAATTGAAGCTCCTATATTGGAGTATCTCAGATAAACTTATGACTAGTTTAAGATTGGACAGTTAAATAACCATGCGACATATCAACTAAATAATGTAGATCTTAATACTACTGATTGCGAAAAGGATTTAGGAGTACTGGTTAGCAGTAATCTAAAACCAAGACAACAGTGCATTAGTGTTCGCAATAAAGCTAACAGAATTCTTGGCTTCATATCTAGAAGTATAAATAATAGAAGTCCTCAGGTTGCTCTTAACTCTATATATCCTTGGTTAGGCCTCATTTAGACTATGCTGCTCAGTTCTGGTCACCGTATTACAGAATGGATATAAATGCTCTGGAAAACGTACAGAGGCGGATGACAAAGATGATCCCATGTATCAAAAATCTTCCCTATGAGGATAGACTGAGGGCCCTGAATCTGCACTCTCTCGAAAGGCGTAGAATTAGGGGGGATATGATCGAGATGTATAAATGGAAAACAGGAATAAATAAAGGGGATGTAAATAATGTGCTGAAAATTTCCAGCCAAGACAGGACTCGCAGCAATGGTTTCAAGTTGGAAAAATTCAGATTCAGGAAGGATATAGGAAAGCACTGGTTTGGTAATAGAGTTGTGGATGAGTGGAACAAGCTCCCGAGTACAGTTATTGAGGCTAAAACGTTGTGTAGTTTTATAAATAGGTTAGATAAATGCATGAGTGGTTGTGGGTGGGTGTGAGTTGGACCTGACTAGCTTTGCTGCTGCGTCTGGTACAGTGCTCCATCCTTGAGTGGGGATGACCAGACTGGGTGGGTCATTGGGATAATCCGGGGGGTGGGTCATTGGGATAATCCGGGGGGTGGGTCATTGGTCTAATCCGGGGTGGGACATGGACCTGCTCTGCGTGGGTCAGTAGGCCTGTTGCAGTGTTCCTTCTTTCTTATGTTCTTATGTTCTTAATTGGGTGAGAGTAAGTGTGAACTGGGGGGAATCACTGATATGGAGAGTAGGTCTAGTTTGTTTTTTATGTGTGTATGATACAAGTAAGAGAATAGGTGGTTTTCATCCAGCTAGCTGACGGTGGAGTGTGTCAGGGAGATAAGATGTTTTTTAATGGTAGTTTTGAAAGTGATGGTTGTGACTGCAGTTCTAGAGTTTTCAGGTAGGGAGTTCCAGATTTTAGGCCCTTCAATGTATACTGAATTTTTGTATAGGTTTAGCTGGACACGGGGAATGTCATAGAGATTTTTGTGCCTGGTGTTGTGCCTGTGAGTCCTGTCACAACTATCAAGAAAGTGTTTTAGTTCAGGATTAATATTGGAATTTATGGTTCTGTAAATGTAAGTTGAACAGTAGTAAGTGTGGATGTTCTGTACAGTAAGTTTAGGTCTTTGAAGGGTGGAGGGGGGGGGTGTTGCCTGGGATTGAATTGCGTGATAATTCTTACTGCGGCTTTCTGTTGGGTTATTATTAGCTTTAGGTGGGTTGTTGCTGTTGATTCCCAAGCACAAATAGCATAGGTGAGGAAGGGACAGATGAGTGAATAGTATAGTTTGAGAAGGGCTGATTGTGGAACGTAGTAGCATACCTTGGAGAGGATCCCAACCGTTTTGGATACTTTTTTTGTTATGTGCTGGATATGGGTGTTGAATTTCAGGTTGCTGTCGAGGTGTCGGCCCAGGAATTTGCCCTCATTATGTTTAGCAATAAGAGTGTTGTCGATCTTAATGTTCAGTTGTGCATCACCTGCTCCGTTACCAAACATGTTATAGAAGGTTCTGTCAGTGTTGAGTGTAAGTTTATTGGCTGTCATCCAAGTAGATATTTTTAGTAGTTCCTCGTTAACAATGGTGTTGAGTGTGGCAAGATTTGGGTGG
This sequence comes from Cherax quadricarinatus, assembly GCF_038502225.1. NCBI lineage: Eukaryota > Metazoa > Arthropoda > Malacostraca > Decapoda > Parastacidae > Cherax > Cherax quadricarinatus. The sequence continues at coordinate 13,462,789 of NC_091360.1, forward strand.
GAGATGACGTAAGTCGTGTCGTCAGCAAAGAGAATTGGTTTTGGGTGTTGCGATACATTGGGAGGATCATTGATGTATAAAAGGAAGAGCAGGGGACCAAGGACACTTCCCTGTAGCACTCCAGTATCAATTGGTCGTGTAGATGGGGTTGTGTTTTTAATGGTGACGTACTGATAGGATTTGAAATATGCACGTGCATGGTCTCTTATACCATAATGGTCAAGTTTGTGGATTAGGATGCCATGGTCCAATGTGTCAAAAACTTTTCTTAGGTCAATAAAAAGTCCTAATGGATATTCCTTATTTTCCAGTTCTGTGTAAAGCAGATCGAGCATTTTTACAATTGCATCGTTTGTGCTTTTATTTTTTTCTGAAGCCAAATTGGCAGGGGTTGAGTGTGCTTTGTGCTGTTATAAATGAATATAATCTCGTGCACGAGTTTCAGATGATTTTGGATAGCAGCGGTAAGTTTGATATTGGCCTATAGTTGTTTACATCTGTGGGGGTCACCACCTTTGTGTATTGCTGTAACTCTTGCTGTCTTGAGTGGTGTCGGGAAAGTGTTAGTTTCTAATGATTTGTTAAAAGTAATGAAATAGTATGCTAAAGGACATGGCCGCTCGCTTGTACAATAATGGTGGGACTTGTGAGAGATTCCCTGATTTATTTTTAAGTGACTTGATAATCGTGATGACTTCAGTGGGCTCAGTAGGTGCAAGATAGAAGGAGTTTGGGAAATTCCCATCCAAGCAATCAGTTGCTCGGGCGTTGGTACCTGGGATTTTACTGGCGAGCTTTGATCCTATGGTTGAGAAGTCATTTATCTTGTTAACTGTATCAATAGGCTGTAGTGGTGTTTCGTTCGGTTTAATTAGAGAGTGTTTTCCAGTTTTTTTTTTTATATATCCTCTTGTTTCAGTGAATTTGCTGGAGTAGTACAATTGTTTGGCTTTTTTATTAGTTTGGTGAGAACTGATGATATAGTGTTTAATAATATCTTTGTGTATTAAGCTCTTCATATTGATGTTTCTTATCAATTAATCTTAGTATGCTGTTAGTTAGCCATTGGCAACCTAGCCGTTTGTTCGTAATCTGTATCATTGTCATGGGAAAATGTTTGTTGTATAGTCTAAGTAATTTATTAAGAAATATGTCTGTCCAATCATCGATACCATTGGCACTGTGGAATTCTGTAGGCCGGTCAACCGTCCGTAGATCTGCTGTCAAGTTACTTACTGAGGCCTCGTCATAGAGTCTAAATGAAACTTTGTTGTATTCCAGTAGTGGTTTATTAATGTTTGTTAAGAGGAAGGTGGGGTAGTGGTCAGTAGTGCTGTCTGTTATTATCTCTGATTTAAGGAACAAATTTTATGGCAGTGTATAACTGTTACGGGGTGATTCATGATACTATTCGCGGACAGTGTGTATAAACTGCACTTTATTCTGAGTCAGTTAACCCAGCCTCACTCAGGAATTTTTTTAGTTCGTATTCCATAGAGATGAAGTACGTCTTCCCTGTGGGCTGTTTCCTAACTGCGATTTTACCATCCCTCGCAAAGCACTCATGGATTTTTTGGGTATGGCGTAATTTTCTTAGTCGATAAAGGAGGTTTTGCTTTGTTTTGGTAATGCACTCATTGACGTATACCTCAGATTTCATAGATACGGATGTTTTTAACAAGTTATTTCTTTGCAAGCTGGTATTGAATTTTAATAGCACTGTTTTTTCCCCGCTTGGTAGCCCATCAGTTTGCAATCTTATGCTTCATCATTAGGTTAACAAATACGGGAGAGAGTAGACTTCCCATGCTACAGACAAATTTCTGTTCAAAGAATTCATTTTCGAAAGAGAAAACGTTTGTAGTGACACAATCTGGAGATGCTAAGATTTTCTGAATGGAAACTGTGACCTAACTCCTTTTGATATGGGAGCAATTTGGTGGCGAGGAAATTCAGAACATCATCGACTAGTTCTGCTGAGCAAGGAGTCCACATCAAAACTTAACATAAGAAAGGAGGAACACTGCAGTAGGTCAGTTAGCCCATACAGGGAAGGTCCTTCACAAATCCAGCCCACTAACAGAATATTTGTCCATCCCATGTTCAGTGCTACCCAAGCAATAAGCTTTAATAAATCTATTAATTCATATGCAAGTCCCACTTATATCCAACTCCTCTCATTCGTGTATATTTATTTTTTTTTTTTTTTTATTATCACACCGGCCGATTCCCACCAAGGCAGGGTGGCCCGAAAAAGAAAAACTTTCACCATCATTCACTCCATCACTGTCTTGCCAGAAGGGTGCTTTACACTACAGTTTTTAAACTGCAACATTAACACCCCTCCTTCAGAGTGCAGGCACTGTACTTCCCATCTCCAGGACTCAAGTCCGGTATGCCGGTTTCCCTGAATCCCTTCATAAATGTTACTTTGCTCACACTCCAACAGCACGTCAAGTATTAAAAACCATTTGTCTCCATTCACTCCTATCAAACACGCTCACGCATGCCTGCTGGAAGTCCAAGCCCCTCGCACACAAAACCTCCTTTACCCCCTCCCTCCAACCCTTCCTAGGCCGACCCCTACCCCGCCTTCCTTCCACTACAGACTGATACACTCTTGAAGTCATTCTGTTTCGCTCCATTCTCTCTACATGTCCGAACCACCTCAACAACCCTTCCTCAGCCCTCTGGACAACAGTTTTGGTAATCCCGCACCTCCTCCTAATTTCCAAACTACGAATTCTCTGCATTATATTCACACCACACATTGCCCTCAGACATGACATCTCCACTGCCTCCAGCCTTCTCCTCGCTGCAACATTCATCACCCACGCTTCACACCCATATAAGAGCGTTGGTAAAACTATACTCTCATACATTCCCCTCTTTGCCTCCAAGGACAAAGTTCTTTGTCTCCACAGACTCCTAAGTGCACCACTCACTCTTTTTCCCTCATCAATTCTATGATTCACCTCATCTTTCATAGACCCATCCGCTGACACGTCCACTCCCAAATATCTGAATACGTTCACCTCCTCCATACTCTCTCCCTCCAATCTGATATTCAATCTTTCATCACCTAATCTTTTTGTTATCCTCATAACCTTACTCTTTCCTGTATTCACCTTTAATTTTCTTCTTTTGCACACCCTACCAAATTCATCCACCAATCTCTGCAACTTCTCTTCAGAATCTCCCAAGAGCACAGTGTCATCAGCAAAGAGCAGCTGTGACAACTCCCACTTTGTGTGTGATTCTTTATCTTTTAACTCCACGCCTCTTGCCAAGACCCTCGCATTTACTTCTCTTACAACCCCATCTATAAATATATTAAACAACCACGGTGACATCACACATCCTTGTCTAAGGCCTACTTTTACTGGGAAAAAATTTCCCTCTTTCCTACATACTCTAACTTGAGCCTCACTATCCTCGTAAAAACTCTTCACTGCTTTCAGTAACCTACCTCCTACACCATACACTTGCAACATCTGCCACATTGCCCCCCTATCCACCCTGTCATACGCCTTTTCCAAATCCATAAATGCCACAAAGACCTCTTTAGCCTTATCTAAATACTGTTCACTTATATGTTTCACTGTAAACACCTGGTCCACACACCCCCTACCTTTCCTAAAGCCTCCTTGTTCATCTGCTATCCTTTTCTCCGTCTTACTCTTAATTCTTTCAATTATAACTCTACCATACACTTTACCAGGTACACTCAACAGACTTATCCCCCTATAATTTTTGCACTCTCTTTTATCCCCTTTGCCTTTATACAAAGGAACTATGCATGCTCTCTGCCAATCCCTAGGTACCTTACCCTCTTCCATACATTTATTAAATAATTGCACCAACCACTCCAAAACTATATCCCCACCTGCTTTTAACATTTCTATCTTTATCCCATCAATCCCGGCTGCCTTACCCCCTTTCATTTTACCTACTGCCTCACGAACTTCCCCCACACTCACAACTGGCTCTTCCTCACTCCTACAAGATGTTATTCCTCCTTGCCCTATACACGAAATCACAGCTTCCCTATCTTCATCAACATTTAACAATTCCTCAAAATATTCCTTCCATCTTCCCAATACCTCTAACTCTCCATTTAATAACTCTCCTCTCCTATTTTTAACTGACAAATCCATTTGTTCTCTAGGCTTTCTTAACTTGTTAATCTCACTCCAAAACTTTTTCTTATTTTCAACAAAATTTGTTGATAACATCTCACCCACTCTCTCATTTGCTCTCTTTTTACATTGCTTCACCACTCTCTTAACTTCTCTCTTTTTCTCCATATACTCTTCCCTCCTTGCATCACTTCTACTTTGTAAAAACTTCTCATATGCTAACTTTTTCTCCCTTACTACTCTCTTTACATCATCATTCCACCAATCGCTCCTCTTCCCTCCTGCACCCACTTTCCTGTAACCACAAACTTCTGCTGAACACTCTAACACTACATTTTTAAACCTACCCCATACCTCTTCGACCCCATTGTCTATGCTCTCATTAGCCCATCTATCCTCCAATAGCTGTATATATTCCACCTAATTCTGAAACTACCCAAGGTTTTAGCTTCAATAACCCTACTAGGCAGACTGTTCCACTCATCAACAACCTTATTTCCAAACCATTACTTTCCTGTATCCTTTCTAAATCTAAACTTATCTAATTTGAATCTTGGAAGGATGTCCTTAAAACTTTATTTATATCCCCTTTGTTAATACCCATCTCCATTTATACACTTCAATCATGTCTCCCTCATTCTTTGTCTTACACATGAATGTAACTTAAGAGACTTCAATCATTCTTCATACAGAAGATTTCTAATGCTATGTAATAATTTTGACATTTCGCTGAATGTTTTCCAACAAATTTATACCCATTCCGTAATATGGAGACCAGAACTGAGCTGCATAATCCAGGTGAGGCATTACTAATGATATCTGGCATATACCTGGAGAGAGTTTCTGGAGTAAAAGCCCCCGCGGCCCGGTCTAAGACCAGGCCTCATGGTGGATCAGGGCCTGATCAACCAGGCTGTTACTGCTGGCTGCACGCAAACCAACGTATGAACCACAGCCCGGCTGGACAGGTATATATACATGACCTTAAGGTAATTTGACCATTCACACTAATGAGTTTCAACATAGCTTCACGGGGTTTTTCAGACCGCCTGGGTGTTTAACAAAGTAATTCAGAACGGGACGTGAGATACACGTATGTGCACTTTGAGCACCTTTAACGTTCAGAGGAATGGAGCTGTGTTACAACAGAGAGTTCCCGACATGTACCATGGGATGTAGACAAGCTGCTACTGCAGTTGTGGGAGAGGGATGACCTGATATGAGGTAGATCACGTGACTTACGCTCAGGTAGCTCGGGTTAACCAGAGACTGGTCGTTACACAAGTGATTCACAAATTTCACACTCTTACACCTAACCTAATGTAATAAATGATTATTCTATGTAAATTAATTTAACACGATTCCACTTGGTAACTTTATAGGTGGCCCCAGGTAATATTATGTAGTCGGACTTGCTTATTTTAGCTATTAATAAGTAAGTTCGCAATATGATATTAAGTGATATCGGCTCAAAGTAATGTGGAAGTTGACCAAGGACAACACCTCCCCTCCCCCTCACGACCTCAGGTCGTAATAAGAATTGCAGGTGTGAGCGTCCAGGGATGATGTCTGAGCGAAGTGTTCAATACACAGCTATCTGGAGTTTACCTGGAGAGAGTTCCGGGGGTCAACGCCCCCGCTGACCGGTTTGTGACAAGGCCTCCTGGTGGATCAGAGCCTGATCAACCATGCTGTTGCTGCTGACTGCACGCAAACCAACGTACGAGCCACAGCCCGGCTGGTCAGGAACCGACTTTAGGTGCTTGTCCAGTGCCAGCTTGAAGACTGCTATGACACATCTCAGCTCAGTACTTCCAACCAGAGGGGACATATTGTAGGAATAAACAATATAAGCTTAATTTAGAGGAATATATTTTCCTTCCCATAGTAGTGAGTCTTTTAGGGACGAGAAAGGGTGCCACCACACACCACAAAGGCCGATATTTTCTTCACCTTAGGAGAGAGAGGTACCTGGTAATATCCTCTAAACAAATATGTCTAGCCCCAGCCACTTGATCAATTCAATCGTCGATTCGTTGGATCGGGAATCCATCAGGAATAGTGAGGGAGTTAACATTCCTGAAGACGGTGCACATTCGTTTGGTCCCATCGGGTTTAGGTACTAGGATACATGGTGAGATCCAGGGACTTAGACTGGGTTCAGCTAACTCATTTGAGAGTAACCACTCCACTTCTTCTAAATCAGCTTGCTTTGAAGGGCTCACACGGTAGGGGGATTGTTTAATTCGAGTGTCCATTTTAAGATTTATTTCGTGAAATCTGAGGGTACAAGTTCTTGGAATGTCCTCGAATAACTGAGGATACCGGTGAATCAGGGCTTTTATTTCCTGGTCCTTTTCTGATTCTAGAGACACTAACAAGATCTCTAAATTCTGTAAAGCTTCTGAATTTTTCAAGAGTATTGGAATTCCTAGTTCCTCATCTCCTGACTGGGATGTTTCTTCCTTCTGACAAGGAAAAAAATGCACTGATGGGAGAAAGCAAGGAAACGTAAGCTTTAATCTGGTTGAGGTGATAAATTCGTTCTGATTTTCTTCTCTTGGGTGTTCTTATCACATAATTTACATCATTCATGCTTCTTACTACTTCTAATGGGTCTTCAAACTTCGGTTGAATGGGCTGACCCGGAGTGAATCGTTGAACCAGTACTATATCTCCAGGTTCGAATGTCCGGAGTTTCGATCCTCGGTCATACTGACGTTTCATTTTATTTTGGGCTTGTTTCAGGTTTTCGGTGGCCAATGCACGAGCTACTGAGATACGATTCTTGCAGACCTCAGGGAAGGACATAAAGGTGGGGCTGGTTTCATCCCTTCAGGCCTCTTTGAGCATCAACATAGGTCCTCTAACTTGGTGCCCAAAAATGAATTCAAATTGTGCGAATCCTAAGCTCTCACGCACACACACTCGGAGGGCGAACAACAGGAGTGAAATCCTATCGTCCCAATCCTGAAATTGCTGGCATAATGTTCTAATCATACTTTTTAAGGTTCCGTGCAACCTTTCAACCACTCATAGAAGAGAGGAGCTTACGACGACGTTTCGGTCCGACTTGGACCATTTACAAAGTCACAGAGTGACTTTGTCGCAGTGTGACTTTGTAAATGGTCCAAGTCGGACCGAAACGTCGTCGTAAGCTCCTCTCTTCTATGTGCGGGTTATTTGTGTAGCGTTCCAGTCACGGTATTGTGCGTTTTTTTGTTATTTCAACCACTCCTTGTAATTGTGGGTGATAGGCTGCAGCGAACTTTGATTTCATCCCTATGTAAGACAAAGCATCTTGAAAGAATTTAGAGGTGAACCATACCCCCGGCCGGGATTGAACCCGCGGTCATAGAGTCTCAAAACTCCAGCCCGTCGCGTTAGCCACTAGACCAGCTAGCCACAATAAGATTCATCCAACTAGGTATATTTCTACACCATATTGGTTCCATGGTCAGACTGTACTTCTTTAGGGAAACCGAACTGAGAATAAAATTTAAGTAGAGCTTGAGCAATAACTCGGGCATTAATTTTCCTTAGGGGAATGGCTTCGGGATATCTCGTATCTGTATCTACGATGGTGAAAAGATATTGGTTTCCTTTCTTCGTATTCGGAAGTGGTCCGCAACAATCGATCACTAACGTAGAGAATGGTTCTTCACTCACTGAAATTGGAATGAGGGGCTCAAGGGTTATTATGTGAAGGTTTGCCAATTAACTGATATATGAGACAACTTTTCACGTACTGCTTTATCCTTCCCTGCATTTTGGGCCAAGAGAAATGTTTAGTAATTTCAGCAAACGTCTTCTTTTGCCCTAGATTGCCCCCAATGGAAATATTATGAGCCATTTCACAAACTAAGTCTCTAAAAGACGTAGGCAGTATAATTAAAGGTTCAGCACTGAAACTTCTCCTTTCTTTTAGCACTTCCTTGTCCCAAAAGAAACATGATGTCAACTTATTTGTTTCTTTCGCAAGGATGGTGTTTTTCCGAATACTCTCCACAGAGGGGTTGAAGTTTTACTCTTCCACGAGGACTTTCTGATCCGGTAGGATCCTGTCAGGTGAGGGAAAGGTCACAACACTCGTCACCTCCTCGTGAGGCGATGCATCAGCTGGGGTTAAGACATTAAACAAATTTGTAGATGAATGGTTCAGAGAACCGACATGTTGATAAATTAGACACATGTGCAACTCTTGGGTATCTTTATTGAGGAAACGTTTCGCCACACAGTGGCTTCATCAGTCCATACATAGGAGAAACTTGAAGAATCCACATCGACACTATCATTCACAGTTTAGAAAGAGGCGTCTACGCCGTTCCAGTTAGACGTGGCACTAGTTACCACACTTAAAGGGAACAGTAAGGGTCCCTATTAAGGAGTACTGTAAAAAAAAACAATATTTTATAAAATAACTCTCCATGGGCCAAGTGCCTATGGAAACAAACACAAATTTCACCATATTGTTTAGAATTTTGGGAGTCCCTTTTGCTGGCAGCTGCCCTTACTTCATCCCTGGTGTATTGGTATCAGCCAATGTGGATGCATATATGTAGTCCCAGAACATCTGCTTGCCATCTGTCCATACTTGAAGGGTAATTTCATGTGGACGTTCTTGGTAGCCATCAGATCTGTATGGTTGGGGTGGCTGAGCATCTAGTCTTGTAACCTTTTCCTTGGATCCATGGACAAATAAGACCATGATACTCGAATCGGTCTGTTGATTCAATTCTGATGATACACCTGTGTTCGGCAAGGATAGGGACAGCATGGCGAAGGGTAACACCAGTGCGAATGGTCTGTGGGTCGAGGCATTTGCCACGGGAAGCGGGTTTTTTTCTTCCCCGACTCACTCTAAATTACTGTTGAGGCTATATTTTACCCTAAAGAGCTATCGCAGTGTAACTATTTGTAGTTGTTGGAGGAGCAGATAGTTAGATTATTCTAATGGCTCTGTCACCGCCAATAAAGTCTTGGTCACGAACTCCAGCAATGTCCCTAAGGTGTTCAAAGATAATCGCTGCAACACGTTCACCGAGAGCTATACATGAAGACTGGAAAGCAAGTTGTGCAGTCAGTGATGTCTTGCGACACAAATACCTCCAAGTCTGACTGAAAGTGTAACTTGGTCTCACTTTCCATTTGTCATAATCTGCCTCAGCATACTATCGTATTCATGCAATATAAGCTTCTGATATGTGGTTGCACATCTTAGGAATTATGTTAACCTTGGCATACTCAAGCACTTTTTTGGGAAGATACGAGGCATCGTGGGTATCAAGATTGCCTATCCGTTGTTTCTTCCTCCTCAACTCATTCAGTTTCAGTTTCACTTTCAGAGGTGCTCCAAGCAAGACGCTATTCGGTTGGGAAATGATTGATGCATCTGGTAGCATGGATCTTATTGCATTGATGACTTGTTAATTGGTTGTGACGATTTAACATTTTGATGGATTAGAGCTAAGTACCATTTACTGTCCCCTCTGTCGCCACCTGGGCAAGATCATCTAGAAAAGACTCCTTTGTGCCCGCCAGTGTGCCAATGACGTGTAAAGAAGTGTTCAGAGTTATATAAATATTTGTCATAATAACTCAGAATAACACAAAGTATTTCACATTAAAATACTTACCCTACGTTGTGCCAGGCCTAATCGCCCATTAAACGAACCATTGGGCATCTTGTCAATGGCACCTAAACTCTCGATAATTTCCATTGTGAAGTTTAGTTTCCTCATAAAATCCATCAACGTTCCTTCAAGCGTCCCATCCCTTACCTAACAAAAAAAAAGATCGCGTAAATTCTAAGCATAAATTCTAGCAAAAATACAAATGAAATTTTTTTTTGATATATTGGGTAGACAGGTTCAAAACATTTTAAACAAATGATAAGCATTTCAAAATTTCTTTCGATCTCCACTGCATGTTCCTGGAGTTGATGAAATAACTTATTACTAGCCTGGTGTCCTGGGATGAGTCACTGCCTAGTTTCGGCTAAGCGCTTATACTTGTCTGGGATCTGGCTGAGTGGCGTAAGTACTACAAACTTTGATGCAGAGTGTCACGTTCAAATTTCGCTGTGGACTGAGAGATAATGTTTGTATATTATATATATATATATATATATATATATATATATATATATATATATATATATATATATATATATATATATATATATATATATATATCTATATGTCGTGCCGAATATGTAAAACTGGGCAATTAGCAAGAACTCATTTAATATTAAGTCCTTTCTAAAATTTTCTCTTATACGTTTAAAGATATATTTTTTTCATTAATGTTAATGTAAACATTTTTAATTTTGCTCCAAAAGAATCTTAGAAAACTTACCTAACCTTATTATAACAAGAACAATTTATTTTAGCCCAACCCAACTAAATATATTTTAGATTTGTTTACAATAATTTAATACTAAACAAACACAGTGAAATATATTTTTTTCGTTAGGTTCAGAATGATTTTGGCGAAATTATTGCATACACAAATTTTCACTTGTCCTATATGGCAAGATGAACGTTGCTATTTAAGCCAAGATCGCAAGTTCTGCCTATTCGGCACGACATATATATATATACAAAGCAACCACTGTGAAAGAACAGAGAAATTCCAAATGTGATAATGTGAGTAGTCACGAAAGCGCTTGGAATTTCTCTATTCTTTCACAATGGTTGTTTTCCATATTCTGAAATCGCCTGTTTACTGTGATATATATGCATATATATATATATATATATATATATATATATATATATATATATATATATATATATATATATATATATATATATATATATATATATATATATGTCGTGCCAAATAGTTAAAACTGGACATTTAGCAAAAAATTAAGTTCTTCCTAAAATTTTATCTTATACATATTTTTTTCATTTATGCTAATATAAAAATTAATAATTTTGAACCAAAAGACCCTTAGGAAACTTACCTAACCTTATTATAACAAGCCCAATTTATTTTAGCCTAATCAAACTACATAGATTTTATATATGTTTACAAATCCCCAGGCTCTGATGAACTGTTTGCAAGGGTTTTAAAGGAATGTAAAGAGGAACTTTGCAAACGTTTGGCTAATCTTTTCAACAATAAACAAACACAATGAAATATATATTTTTCGTTAGGTTCAGAAAGATTTTTAAGAAATTATTGCATACACAAATTTCCTCTTCCCTTATTCAACTTGATTTTAGAAATGCCTTTAATATGCCAAACTACAAGAAAGGGGACTACACGGGAATGAGGAACTTCCTGAATGGGGTTCAGTGGGACAGAGAACTTTCAGGGAAGCCAGTTAATGAGATGATGGAATATGTAGCAACAATGTGCAAGGATGCTGAGGAGAGGTTTGTACCCAAGGGTAACAGGATTAATGAAAAAGCCAGGATGAGCCCATGGTTCATCCAAAGGTGCAGGGAGGCAAAAACCAAGTGTGCTAGGGAATAGAAGAAATATAAAAGGCTAAGGACCCAGGAGAATAAGGATTTAGATTAGATTTTGCCACCGAAGTGGCTAGTTTATTGTGCACCCCATATCCATCCTGTGGACGGTAGCGCGAGAGCATGTGGATACACAAAAGGCCTAGGAACTAGGCCCCAAAGGGTTAACAGGAATACATATGGATTTATATCTACATATCTATAGTTCACTTATCTGTTACAAGCAAATTTAGGAAATTTGCTTAGTATATCTGGTATCTTATTTTCATTAATAAGATATCTTGACATGTCACATAGGTTATTATACTGTCTGTCTCTGTATTCCTCAATAAGTGGACAATTAAGCACATAGTGTTCAAGAGAGTGACCATATGCCTGATCACATAATTTACATTTAGTTTGATCATCATCTGTGTGTCTCCCAAACTGCCAGAAGTACTTGTAACCAAGCCTAAGCCTGGCCACTACAACATCAGTCAGTCTGTTCACATTGTAAGTTGCTCTATAAACATACTTATCTACGTTCATGTTATCATAGTGGGTTATAGATCTACTCAGGCTTCTAACTGCATTCCTATAACAATCATCTTCATTATTTACTTCTCTCCTAATATTATTCCTAATGCTAGACACAGTTATACCAAAGTTATATTCTACGTTCTCCTTCTGGATACTCTTCTTGGCTAACATATCAACTTTATCATGAAGGAGTAATCCAATGTAGAATAAGGAGAGCAGTCGAAGAACCAGAAATGAATATGCACAGATAAGAAGGGAGGCCGAACGACAATATGAAAACGACATAGCAGCGAAAGCCAAATCTGACCCGAAGCTGTTATACAGCCACATCAGGTAATCAGGCTAAGGAAGGAAGGAGGAGAGACAACAAGAAATGACCGTGAAGTATGTGAGGAACTCAACAAGAGATTCAAAGAAGTGTTCACAGAGGAGACAGAAGGGGCTCCAGAAAGACAGAGAGGTGGGATGCACCATAAAGTGCTGGACACAGTACTCACAACCGAGGAAGAAGTGAAGAGGCTTCTGAGTGAACTAGATACCTCAAAGGCAATGGGGCCGGATAACATCTCTCCATGGGTCCTGAGAGAGGGAGCAGAGGCGCTAACAACAATGTTCAATACATCTATCGAAACAGGGAGATTGCCTGAGGTATGGAAGACAGCAAATGTAGTCCCAATCTTTTAAAAAGGAGACAGACATGAAGCACTAAACTATAGACCAGTGTCATTGACATGTATAGTATTGAAAGACATGGAGAAGATTATCAGAAGAGTAGTGTAACACCTAGAAAGGAATGATCTCAACAACAGCAGCCAACATGGTTTCAGGGATGGGAAATCCTGTCTCACAAACCTACTGGAGTTCTGTGACATGGTGACAGCAGTAAGACAAGAGAGAGAGGGGTGGGTTGATTGCATTTTCTTGGACTGCAAGAAGGCGTTCGACACAGTTCCATACAAGAGATTAGTGCAAAAACTGGAGGACCAAGCAGGGATAACAGGGAAGGCACTACAATGGATCAGAGCATACTTGTCAGGAAGACAGCAGCGAGTTATGGTACGTGGCGAGGTGTCAGAGTGGGCACCTGTGACCAGCTGGGTCCCACAGGGGTCAGTCCTAGGACCAGTGCTGTTTCTGGTATTTGTGAACGACATGGCGGAAGGAATAGACTCTGAGGTGTCTCTGTTTGCAGATGACGCGAAGTTGATGAGAAGAATTCATTCGATCGAAGACCAGGCAGAACTACAAAGGGATCTGGACAGGCTGCAGACCTGGTCCAGCAATTGGCTCCTGGAGTTCAACCCCACCAAGTGCAAAGTCATGAAGATTAGGGAAGGGCAAAGAAGACCGCAGACGGAGTACAGTCTAGGGGGCCAGAGACTACAAACCTCACTCAAGGAAAAAGATCTTGGGGTGAGTATAACACCAGGCACATTTCCTGAAGCGCACATTAACCAAATAACTGCTGCAGCATATGGGGGCATAGCAAACCTCAGAAAGGCATTCCGACATCTTAATAAAGAATCGTTCAGTACCCTGTACACCGTGTACGTTATGCCCATATTGGAGTATGCGGCACCAGTTTGGAACCCACACCTAGACAAGCACGTAAAGAAACTAGAGAAAGTGCAAAGGCTTGCAACAAGACTAGTCCCAGAGCTAAGGGGTATGTCCTACGAGGAGAGGTTAAGGGAAATCAACCTGACGACACTGGAGGACAGGAGAGATAGGGAGGACATGATAACGACATACAAAATACTGAGAGGAATTGACAAGGTGGACAATGACAGGATGTTCCAGAGATGGGACACAGCAACAAGGGGACACAGTTGGAAGTTGACGACACAGATGAATCACAGGGCCGTTAGGAAGTATTTCTTCAGCCACAGAGTAGTCAGGAAGTGGAATAGTTTGGGAAGCGAAGTAGTGGAGGCAGGATCCATAAATAGCTTTAAGCAGAGGTATGATAAAGCTCATGGTTCAGGTAGAGTGACTTAGTAGCGACCAGTGAAGAGGCGGGGCCAGGAGCTTGGACTCGACCCCTGCAACCTCAACTAGGTGAGTACAACTAGGTGAGTACACACACACACACACACACATATATATATATATATATATATATATATATATATATATATATATATATATATATATATATATATATATATATATACATTATATGTATATATATATATATATATATATATACATATAATGTTTGAGTGGTGACGTGTACTTAGCTCTGTGAAGACCTGTTTGTGTGCTCTCTGTGAATCTGAACCAGGATGCCGTCTCTTGAGCAACTTTACCAGCAGCTGAGAGAAGAGCTCAGAGTTGCTAAGATGGAGATACGGCGATTAACGGAGGAGAACAAGAGGATTCGTAGTAATCCTCCTGTTGTGAGTCCCCAGGTTAAGAGGGGAGCTTGGTCAGTGGCCGGGCAACATGGAACCAAGCTGAAGATCAAGAAAACGGTTGGAGAGGCAGAAACAACGAGAAACCAGAAGACTACCGTGGAAACTTCCAACCCATTCTCGGTGCTACCCGACGAATGTGAGTGTTCTACTGGGAATGCCACAACGAGCACCAAAGAAGCATTGGCAGACGTGAGTGAGACATCCCTAGAAACCCCAACGAAGACCATCGAGAACGTCTTGACGAATTCTACAAGTGGTGTAATGCTACCTGGCGAATGTGAGTCGACTACTCGAAGCATCACGACGGACGACGCAAAGGAAGGTAAAAACATTGTTGTTGTTGGGGATAGCCAGATCAGGTACATGGATAGGGCATTCTGCTTGAAGGACAGGAGTAGGAGGCAGAGAGTGTGTTTTCCTGGGGCAGGGATGAAGGATATTGTTAGCCGTCTGGATGACATCATGAGAGGTAATGGGAGCAATCCTATTATCTGTCTCAGTGCTGGAGGCAACGATGTTGGCAGACGTAGGAGTGAGGACCTGATTAGCAAGTATAGGTCAGCAATAGATATAATTAGGAGGAAGGGTGGGAAACCTGTCATATGTGGCATTTTGCCAAGGAGAGGAGTTGGAAATGAATGGTTGTCCAGAGCAATTGGTGTCAATTGCTGGCTGGACAAATACTGTAAGGAAAATGCGGTAACATTCATTGACAACTGGGACCTCTTCTATGGCAGAAATGACATGTACGCCAGGGATGGGGTTCACTTATCTAGGTGTGGGGTGGGAGCACTGGCCAACGCAGTGGAGGGAGCTGTTAGGTCTTTAAACTAGGAATAGTTAGTGGTATGGGTTTCTGCGGGAAAACTGTGAAGTCTCAGGGTAGTAATATGAGTACTAGGAGAACTAGTAATAGGCAAAATGAGGTGGATATCGGAAAGCCAGTGGCACTAATTGACAAGGACAGTAATAGGTTTAGTGGAATAACAGAAAGGAGCAGGAATGATAAAGAGAAAGGAGGGTCCTTAAGTATATATTACACAAATAGTCGCAGTGCTAGGAATAAGATGGACGAGTTGAGACTAGTTGCTAGTGCAGGTAACATAGATGTATTTGCCATTACTGAGACGTGGTTTAATTCAAAAAGTCGGGACATGCCTGCAGAATGTCACATTCAGGGTTTCAAATTGTTCCAAGTAGATAGAAGTATCGGGAAGGGGGGTGGGGTGGCATTGTATGTCCGAGATCGCTTGAACTGTTGCATTAAAACGGGTATTAAGTCTGAAGTAACACATACAGAGTCTGTTTGGATAGAATTTTCAGAGGGGCATGAAAAATTAACTTTAGGTGTGATATACCGTCCCCCAAATTTAGATAGGGACCAGGGAAGACTACTATGGGAGGAAATTGTTAGGGCCACAAGGCACGATAATGTAGTAATTCTAGGAGACTTTAACTTTAGTCATATTGATTGGAATTTCTTGACTGGGAATTTAGAATCATACGACTTCTTAGAAGTAGTTCAGGATTGTTTTCTGAAGCAGTTTGTGACAGAACCTACAAGGGGTAATAACCTGCTTGACTTAGTTCTGGCAAACAATGAATCCCTTGTTAATAATTTAGAAGTTTCAGAAGAACTGGGTGCTAGCGACCACAAATCAATTACATTTAGAATTGAATGGAAGTATGATAGTAGGGATAACTCAGTAACAGTCCCAGATTTTCGCTTAGCAGATTACGATGGGCTTAGAGAACACTTATCATCTGTTGACTGGGGTAACGAAGAGAGCTATCAATATGACAGTTTTCTGAACACAATACATGCTGCTCAAAGAACATTTATCCCTTATAAAGAAATTAGATCAAATAGAAATGACTCAAAATGGATGAATAATAGGCTGAAATATCTACTAGGGCATAAGAAAGGAATTTATAGGAGTATCAAAAGAGGCGAGGGTCATCTTATGAATCAGTATATTGACACTAAGAGGGACATTAAAAAGGGGATAAGAAAAGCTAAAAGGGACTATGAAATTAAAGTTGCTAGGGATTCTAAAACTAACCCAAAAAGTTTTTTCCAGGTATATAGAACAAAAGTCAGAGATAAGATAGGTCCCCTTAAAAATAACTATGGGAATCTTACTGACAAAGAGAATGAAATGTGCTCAATTTTAAATAATTATTTTCTCTCGGTTTTTACACAGGAAGACACTAATAATATTCCGGTAATTAATTTTTATAGTGGGCCAGAAGAAGATAAATTATGTAACATCATAGTCACTAGTGAAATGGTTGTGAAGCAGATAGACCGACTGAAGCAAAATAAGTCACCGGGTCCTGATGAGGTTTTTTCAAGGGTTCTAAAGGAATGCAAAATGGAAGTCTGTGAACCATTAACTAATATTTTTAATTTATCTCTTCAAACAGGTGTAGTGTCTGATATGTGGAAGATGGCTAATGTAATTCCTATTTTTAAAACAGGGGACAAGTCGTTACCGTCAAATTACCGCCCAATAAGCCTGACCTCAATTGTAGGCAAATTACTAGAGTCAATTATAGCTGAGATTATAAGAAGCCATCTCGATAAGCATAGCTTGATTAATAATACTCAGCATGGATTCACAAGAGGCCGGTCTTGTCTAACTAATTTATTAACTTTTTTCAGTAAAGCTTTTGAGGCTGTTGACCACGATAAAGAATTTGATATTATTTACTTAGATTTTAGTAAGGCATTTGATAGAGTTCCGCAC
This sequence comes from Cherax quadricarinatus, assembly GCF_038502225.1. NCBI lineage: Eukaryota > Metazoa > Arthropoda > Malacostraca > Decapoda > Parastacidae > Cherax > Cherax quadricarinatus. Next base: position 13,480,092 of record NC_091360.1, read on the forward strand.
CAAAGACTGTTGAAGAAAGTAGCAGCTCATGGCATTGGGGGAAGAGTGCTCTCGTGGATCGAATCATGGCTCACAGACAGGAAGCAGAGAGTGTCCATAAATGGGGTTAAATCCGAGTGGGGATCAGTAACAAGTGGCGTTCCACAGGGATCAGTCTTGGGCCCGTTGTTGTTTATAATATATATCAATGATCTTGATGAAGGAATTACTAGTGATATGAGCAAATTCGCCGATGACACGAAGATAGGTAGGATAATTGATTCAAACGTAGATGTTAGGGAACTTCAGGAGGATTTAGACAAACTCTACTCTTGGTCAGAAAAGTGGCAGATGCAGTTCAATGTAGATAAATGCAAGGTTCTGAAGCTCGGGAGTGTCCATAACCCTAGCACTTATAAGTTAAATAATGTAGAACTTAGCCATACAGATTGCGAAAAGGACTTGGGGGTTATGGTAAGCAGCAACCTTAAACCAAGACAGCAATGCCTAAGCGTACGTAATAAGGCAAATAGATTACTGGGATTTATATCAAGAAGTGTAAGCAACAGAAGTCCAGAGGTCATACTGCAGCTTTATACATCATTAGTAAGGCCTCACCTAGATTATGCAGCTCAATTCTGGTCTCCATATTACAGAATGGACATAAATTCGTTAGAAAACATTCAGCGTAGGATGACTAAATTAATACATAGCATTAGAAATCTTCCTTATGAAGAAAGATTGAAGACTCTTAAGTTACATTCACTTGTTAGACGAAGAATGAGGGGAGACCTGATCGAAGTGTATAAGTGGAAGATAGGTATTAATAAAGGGGATATTAACAAGGTCTTGAGGATATCTCTCCAAGAGAGAACCCGCAGTAATGGATTTAAATTAGATAAGTTTAGATTTAGAAAGGACATAGGAAAGTATTGGTTTGGAAATAGGGTAGTTGATGAGTGGAACAGTCTACCTAGTTGGGTTATTGAGGCTAGGACTTTGGGTAGTTTCAAATTTAGGTTGGATAAGTACATGAGTGGGAGGGGTTGGATTTGAGTGGGACTTGCACATCAGAGCTTATTTCTTGGGTAGCATTGAAAATTGGGTTGGTCAATGTTTGTTAGTGGGATGAATTGTAAAGGACCTGCCTAGTATGGGCCAACAGGCCTGCTGCAGTGTTCCTCCTTTCTTATGTTCTTATGTTCTTATATATATATATATATATACATATGTATTATACATATATATTATTGTACCTGCGACCAGCCAAGGACTCGAACCCATGCTGCTTTGGCCTGCCTCATGGTGGGCGAAAACTCATGACGCCGTAATCCATGTGACCACACAATCTTTAAGAGTAGCGCATCCAGCTGAACTGGATGTTGTACTCGCTATCCAAGGATATACAGATGGGGGGATTTAACTGCCTCCTAACGTGCAGCTAATTTAGCTAAAACTGTTGACACAGATATCCCGAGATATTAACTCAGGCGCGCCAATGGCTCGTGCAAGAAATTCCACAAGATTTTATGTAATACCTAACAGTACAAGGCAAGTCAACTTTTTTGAATGAGGGAGGCCTACACTTCCTTACTCTTGGTACCTCAGTAATGACGAGCTTCAGTGTTGTACATCCGCCAAAATCTCCCAGCAAAACGTTCTCTATCCACAATTCAGCAGAAAAATTGGCCAATAATGCTGACAGAAACGTTGATACAGTTCGCTGAGGCCTGTCTGGACACTAATAGGTATCCTCGGTGTTTGAGGAAGCTTCGTTATTCTAGTAATTCCTCTATCCAAGTAAGTAATGCCGGTTTCCTGACTACTCGAGTGTCACTTCTTGTCTCTATGACCTCTCATGCGTAACTGACTAGCTAGCGTCTGTTAACTGATTTCGTTGGAGTTTGAAACACTAGCTATTTAACTAATACTACTACACTTGACCTAATCCTACCTATTTTAAGTCCTAAACTGTATCATTAATAACTCCTAGGGTTATTTTCTACTTTGTGTAACTACGTAAATCTTCCTAGAAGGACAAATACTATGTACAATGTTATGTAAATGGGTATATTAAGGGCTCTCGAAGCTCATTCCCCTTAGCTCTGGATCAGCCTTGTTGCAAACCTTTGCACTTTCTCTAATTTTTTGAAGTACTTGACTAGGTGTGGGTTCCCAACTGGTGCTGCGTACTCCAGTATGGGCCTGACGTACACAATGTATGGAGTCTTGAACGATTCCTTACTGAGGTACCGGAACGCTATTCTCAGGTTTGCCAGGCGCCCATATGCCGCAGCAGTTATTTGGTTGATGTGTGCTTCCGGTGACGTGTTCGGTGTTATATTCACCTCTTGATCTTTCTCCTTGAGTGAGGTTTGCAGTCTTTGGCCACCTAGCCTATACTCTGTCTGCGGTCTTCTTTGCCCTTACCCAATCTTCATGACTTTGCATTTGGCAGGGTTAAATTCTAGGAGCCAGTTGCTGGACCATGCGTCCAGCCTGTCCAGGTCTCTTTGTAGACCTGTCTGATCCGCATCTGATTTAATTCTTCTCATTAACGTCACATCATCTGCAAATAAGGACACATCTGAGTCTATCCCTTCCGTCATGTCATTCACATATACTAAGACTAGCACTGGTCCTAGGACTGACCTCTGTGGAACCCCGCTCGTCACAGGCGCCCGATGTGATACCTCATCACATACTATGACTCGCTGTTGCCTCTCTGTCAGGTATTCTCTGATCCATTGAAGTGCCCTTCCTGTTATACGTGCCTGATCCTCTAGCTTCTGTACTGATCTCTTGTGACGAAATGTGTCGAAGGCCTTCTTCTAGTCCAACAAAATGCAATCAACCCACCCCTCCCTCTCATGTCTTATTTCAGTTACCTTGTCATAAAACTCCAATAGGTTTGTGACACAGGAATTGCCTTCCATGAATCGTTTATAACTTTGTTCTGTTCCAGGTGCTCCACCACTCTCCTCCTGATAATCTTCTCCATGACTTTGCATACTATACAGGTTAGTGACACTGGTCTATAGTTTAGTGTTTCGTTCCTGTCCCTTTTCTTAAAGATGGGGATCACATTTACCGTCTTCCATACCTCAGGTAGTTGCACAGTTTCAAGGGATGTGTTGAAGATTGTGGTTAGTGGCACACACAGTGTGTGTGTGTGTGTGTGTGTGTGTGTGCTCACCTAGTTGTGGGTCACTCTCCCTGTGCGTGTGTGTGTGTGTGCCGTGCTGAATACGTAAAACTTGCGATTTTGGCTTAAATAGAGACGCACTTCCTGTTGAATAAGGCAAGCGAAAATTTGTGCATGCAATAATATAGTAAGAATCATTCTGAACCGAGCGAAAAAAAAATATATTTCAATGTGTTTATTTATTATTAAAATATTATAAACTAATATAAAATATATTTAGTAGGATTAAGCTACATTAAATTGCTCTTGTTATAATAAGTTTAGGTAAGTTTTCTAAGGTTCATTTGGTACAAAATTATTAATTTTTATATTAACATAATTGAAAAAAAAATTATCTTTAAATATAAAAGGGAAAATTATAGAAAGGACTTAATTATAAATGAGTTCTTGCTAATTGATCAGTATAACCTATTCGCCACAACATCTATATAATATATACAGCGAAAGATCGCAATCAGTAGGATTCGAAACCCCATATAGGAAACTGTATAGCTCCTTAAGTGATGCTCTTTATTACTCAGCCAAAGACGTCACATGAAGCTAGGTAACCTGGTTTAAAGCTATGTTTCTTCGTTGCCCTAGGCTCACCAGTGAGCCTCAGGCATGATTTTAAGGTATTTTTTTCTCCTGTGTGTTGTCACTGTGGTTACAACTAAATAATGTTCTGATATATTTGTTTCCCCTTTCTCACTTGGTTCAAAACTCCCTTAACACTTGCTTAACATCTTCCAACATATCTCTTTTTATCTCCTCTATAGTCCTCTCTTCTACAAGTGCTTATACACAATAATATAATTCAATTTTCGTATTCGTCCCCTATTTTAAACCACATAATTCTTCAATATATATATATATATATATATATATATATATATATATATATATATATATATATATATATATATATATATATATATATATATATATATATATATATATGTATGTATTCCCTCTATTCGTGCCATAACTGATCTTTCAACTTTATTGTTACTCATTCCTTAGCTCCAATTCTCCCAGATACAACTATCCTCATATCATTTATTTGTCCCAACTGATACTCTCCTGACACATTCAGCTTTGTTCCGCCTAGAGTTAAGACATTGAACTTCTTTTTTATTCATAACATTAACAGTTATCTGTTTCTTATCATCTGCATAACATCCCAGGACATTCAGACTTTCCAACTTCATAACGTTTCTCATATAATATTTACAGAAGAAGGGGTTAATAGCTCCCGGTATTTTAGTCACCTTGAACGACACGCACGACTCACAGAGGAAGAATTCTTTTCCTCTTCCCCATGGTGATGAAAGAAAAATAAGAGTAACTAGAAATAGAAGAAAATTCAGATGGGTATGTATACATATAAAAATACATGCATGTGTAATCTGTAGTTTGATTCTGAACCATTCGTATCGAATATCGATGTCGTGTTTTAATGTACTGACGGTTGCCAGACTGTCCCACATAATATAAGGTGAGGTCATTATACACATTCCAGTAAACACTGTCAGTATGCTGTTGAGGGGAATTCTTGATCAAAATGCTGTTAGCCAACAGTGGATTATTTAAAACAACTTGTATGTTGAATCTTTTTAGGGTATTCGGCAGGACAGATAAACTCTCATTGTATGGGAGAATCAGCACATTCTTAATCTGAGGCGTTATCCTAGGTTCAGTTATATGATCAGTTTTTCTAACTGCCAGCAAAACTGTTTCTGAAAACTCCTTAGGTAACATAGTTTCTTAGCAATATCAAAGATTTTCCTAATTTTCTTATCTAGAAACTCCGGGCTGTGTACTGGATATGCTCTCAGACTCATAGTGAGAAAGACACTCCTTTATACTCTTGTTCTTTGGTTAGAGTAGTAGTGGATATGTGTGCAAACATTAGTGGCCTTCCTATATACGATAAACCTGAATATTCTGTCAAACTGATGGATAAGAAAATCTAAGAATGGAAGTTTAAATTACAATTCTTTTTCCACAATGAATTTTATAGATAGGACCAGAGTGTTAAGTCTCGGTAAAAATGCGTTCTGATCCGCATCTTTCGGCCAAAGACACAAAATGTCATCCAGATATCTGAACCACTTAGCTTCACGGGGCAGGATGTCTTTCAACAACTTAGTCTCACAAAACTGCATATACAGACTGCTTAATTAAATGGGGAAAGTATGGATTTTCCATAGACATTCCATGACTTTGAGTGTATATAACAAAAAAGGCACAATACCGTGACTGGAACAATACATAAATAACCCGCATATAGGAGAGAGGAGCTTACAACGACGTTTCGGTCCGACTTATGTAGGTTATTTGTGTAATATTTCCTTTCAAACTCAAGTTTGCCATCTACTACACAGAACTTAATGAACTTAATAATGGTGTTCTTATCAAACTACAGAGAAAACTTATCTAATTCATCATCCCAATAGGATAACAGATTCGGAACAGAAACACTGGTAAACATTGCAGTAACATCAAAACTTACTAGTGTAATATCATGGGACAGGTTCAAATTCTGCAATTTGTCAATGCGGTTTATATTGTCTTTTACATGGGCTTCAGATGTGTTGTTAAACATTGAATTTAATAATTTTACCAGCTGTTTGGACAAATTATACATCGTCGATCCCCCTGAGCTAATAAACGGTCTGTGTCTCTGGAAAACTCGGCTTATGAGTTTATGTTAAACCGTACATATGTGAGAATGTCGCAGATCTAGCTGACAATTGTTTAATTAATTCCTTGTTAACTCTCAATAGGGTTCTAAGTTGTTTATTAAACTTACTGTTAACCTGGTTCAAAGGGTTGTCATTAAGGAACGCGTAAGTTCTCCTGTCTTCTTATATCATATTCGTTTTTCCACTATAATCTACGTTGTCCATAATTACTATCTCATTTCTTCTGCCTGCTTTCGTAAGGTGAAGTAAAGGATCTATAGAATCTTTCCTTAATTCATGGTATGACCTAACATATCCTGGTAAAGGCATGGTAAATGGGGCCTCGGCAAGGCCCCCTTTACCATTCCTTTACAAATGTTCACAAAAACAATTAACGAGGTCAACATAATTAGTGCCCTCTCTAGATGGAGCGATTTTTAACCAATATCCTATCGCTGTCTGTTGGTCCTGAGTAAGTTCAATACTCGACAGGTTAATAGCAAAATCCGTGTTAGCATACTGGGACCAGTCATTTTGTTCTCTGAGGCTATTTAATGTTCTAGCATGTTAACATTCAGCTTCTTGTTTCATTATTTTCAATCTTCTGTATATGTAATCTAATAAATGATCTTGCCACTCAAGTTGTACCACGTTGAAGAGCTATTGCTTACCCTTTCTCGTGTCAGTAAATAACATTTTCCTCTCGTGTTTTAGCTGATCAACATTCTTAGTATTTGTGAATTTGTTCAAACTGGGTCTAAGAAAGATTTAAGCACCCTGTTTTGAAGAAGTGATTTCGGTAATACAGATTTTTAGAAGAAAACAGCAAAGGAAGAAGAAGAGTCTATGGAATCGGGATAAGAGTTGTTGAGTGCTATCATAAAATAGTCGCGAACGAGCGATACAAGATGAAAAACAAACTCTGGGGTAAATGAATGTTAGCTCTTCTAGGTTATCACTTGTTTGCGTCTTTTACATAATGGATACCACTCGACAACTCTTACACCGATTCACACGATTTTCCCTTTCTCCACACGGTTGTTTATCCTACAAATCTGCTGTTCTTAAAGCTCATAAAGTGTCATTAATCAGTGTTTTTACGAAAGTGTCTCAGTGAACAGTTATTTTAGAAATCACTTCTACAGTACAGGTTGGTTAATCTGCTTCGAGCTCGTTTGATCAAATTACGAAGTTTTTATTCAGGTACACATAAATACAGATACATTAATTGCCATACATGGCAGCAGATGTGTAGATTACCTAGGATAACCCCAAAAAATCAGAGAAAGTGACTTATTTCCAATGGTATCCTTCACAGTTTAGTTTTTACTCTGAATATTGATCTGCTAAAACACGAAAGGACAATGTTATTTATTGAAGTGAGAAAAATACAAACGAAAGTTCTTCTGGAGTGGCAAGATCATTTATTAGATTACATATATAGGAGAATAATGAAATGGAAAACTGAATGTTAATTAGCTAGAAAATTTAACCTCATAGAACAAAGTGGTTGGTCCCAGCATGTTAACCCAGATTTTGCTATAAACCTGTGTAGTGGTGAGCTTACCCGGGATCAACAGACGGCGCCAGGATATGGGTTAAGTTTCGTTCCTACTAGCGGGGGCACTAATTATGTTGACCTTGTTAAGACTTTTTGCACACCGGGAAAACAAGGTGACCTGTCCCCGGAAACGTTCAATATTTGCAAAGGCATTGATTTCCTGCCTTGTGAAATGAAGTGATTCAGATATTTTGATGACATTTTGTCTTTGGCTAAATAATATGGATCTCAATATATTTTAACGGAGACTTAGCACACAGAATTTGTGCCTATACATTCACTACTATTCTATATTTGCTCATATATCCACTAGTATTCACTACTATTCTATATTTGCCCATATATCTAATAGTACTACAAGCATGAAATAAGAGTAAAATGGTGTATCTATCTCACTATGTTTCTGATAGCCTATCGAGTGTTCGGTCCGGAGTTTCTTGATGAGAAAATTAGGAAAATCTTTGACATTGCTACTACTATGTTACCCTAATAAATTTGCAGTGCAGCTTTGCTGGCAGCTGGGAAAACTGACCATGGTACTGAAAATAAGATAACACCTAAGATTAAGAATGTGCTGGTTCTCCCGTACAATGAGAATTTATCTGACCTGCCAAGTGCCCTAAAATGATTCAATATACAAGTAATTTGCAAGAATTCTTGGACAGTTAAAAACATTCTGATCAAGAATTCTCCTTAACACTTTGTCAGTGTTTACAAATTTGTGTGTGGGACAGATTGGACAACCTCTAGATATTAGAATAACACAACACTGATATTTGATACGAACAGCTCAGGAATCAAATGTGATATTCAACCACACCCAGGCATACATTAGCTCTTGAAACTGGTCTGCAGTCAGAGTCCCAGTTTCTTGTGCCTCCTGACTGCAACGAAATATTTTAGAACTGGCAATTACAAACCATGATAAATGATAATTGTATTAAAATTGTTTTGGACTGTTGAAACTCAACTCATTTATAATTGAGATCATCATACATAACCTGACGACGGATTCTTATACAAAACCTTTGGCTTGTTATGTCAAAGTTGCACTCCAAGGAATTAGTGCCTGTTTTTCTGCTATTTGTTAACAATAAACCAGCTTCTGCTGAAGAGTTTTGTGGGCTAGATAAACCATGGACATCTTGTTTTAAGTGAGTCCCCTGAAGACCCATTTTTCTTAATATTACTGAATTTTCCAAACACACTTGCAATATACACAACAGTGAATGCAGTATACAAAAAAGAAAGCCTTTCCTTCTAGTTATCCTCACACTAGTCATTACCATAGCTAATAATAATGATACCATAGTACTTGGGGTGGTGGAGTTGAAAAAATTGTAGAAAAGCTAAATACAGCGATCTATAAGTGCCCAAAATCTGGGATGTAAGAGGTGCTAAAGACCAGGTCCTCAACACACTGTAGATGGTGCCAGCTGTCACTAGCTCACGAAACACACAAGTCAAATAATAATAATGGTAATAATAATAATATTAATTCAATAAAAATTATAGATATCAAACTACAGAATTACCAACATGTACACATAATACACAAAATACATAAATACAAAAGAGTATGTATGTCAAACTACAATATTTATACCAACATATAAAACAAAATACTTTAATAGCAGGCTTACCTAGCCAGCCTACCCAGGAGAAATGTTCAAGTGTACCAGCAGGAAAGATTGTTGTATAGGACTGAGACTATAATGCATAAAAATCACATATATCAAACTGCAGTATATATACCAAAATATAGAACACAATATTTTTTATAGTAGGAACATCCTAGCCAGCCTACCCAGAAGAACAGCTCAAACACTGAAAACTAAATACTTTCAGTGGTCCTTGACACTAGCTAACTAGGAGAGTTGTCAAGTGTGCCAGTTGTAAATGACCATCATCATGAAAATCTGTGTAGTCTGCAAAAAGAGTAACAGACAAAGTCACGCTTGGATTCCATGAAATCTCTGTGGTAAATGGTCCCATGGATCAAGCAGAAACTTCAAATCATCCATCACTATTGACATAAAATCAGGAAAATGGTTTTGGGACTTGTATAACAGCTGGGAAAATAAAATGGGTGGCTTGGATGGTGTTGTCCTGGAGGACAGTGCACCAAATGGAGATAGTGTCCATGGTGATGAAACAGGTAAAGACAACGTTATACAGTTTCCAGAGGTACAAAGTATCAATACTGCTGGAGATGGGACAATAAGGGATGATGCCTTAGAGAAAAATGTTAACACATTACCAGTAAAACCTGGTGGAGGTGCTGATGTCTATGTAGGGGCGGTAGGTTGAGGGGAAAAAACAGAAAAATAGTGCACCAGCAGGGAATGCAGCCACAAAAAATCCTGGCAAACCAAAATCCAATCTATGCACATTCTATGCCTTGGGTATGAACAAGCATGGTATATCTGGAAAAACAGGTGGGACATGGAAATATAAACACAAATGCAGTATAATGTGATCCTTTATTGACTACGTTTCGCCCACACAGTGGGCTTTTTCAAGTCACAAACAGAACTACCTGGGGTGGAAGGAACGCGAGTATTTATAGTCCGGTTCAGAATGCTGAGGTCAGGTGAAGAATGCTGCATCTGATGATGTACCGAGTGGGGTTATAGAGTCTAAAAACTTGGGTAGCTTGGAATGGAGATTGGATAAGTTTGTGAGAAGACCTTCTACAGTGTTCTTATGTGGGATAGCGATGAAGAAGTTTCTTGGCAAGTGGTTCAGCTATGTTATAGAAGCCACTATTCTGGTTGAAGTTGTCGGATATAGAAATAAGTGATGATTCCAGGATTCTTCGGTATTGAGTGTTGTCTTCTGTGGCGATAAGTCTTGAGTTTCTGTAGTTTATCAAGTGGTTGTGTGAATTACGGTGTTGTACGCAGGCATTCCTTGTGTCGTCAGACCTGCTTGCGTATTGGTGTTCTGAAATACGTGTTTGGAGGTCCCTTGATGTTTCGCCCACGTATAACTTGTTGCAGTCATTACAAGGGATTATGTATACCCCTGCAGAGGATGGAGGCTTGTCCTGTCTACTACTGGTGATGTCCTTGATGGTCGTGGTTGTGGAGGTAGATACTTGGAATGATGTTTTGGCAAAGATGTTGGAAACATGTTTGGCAATGGAGTTGGTGGGAAGGACTATGTATCTCTTCTCGGCAGTGTCTTCTCTGGGTGTGTTGAAGATGTTTAATGCTCGCCGTCTGCAGTCTCTGATGAAGTGACGAGGATAGTGGAGTTTAGAAAATATTTGTTCAATTATAGTGCATTCTTCCTCAAGGAACTCGTTGCTGCAGATTCTGAGTGCACGCAGGAAGAAGCCTAGAATTACACCACGTTTGGTTTTGGTGTCGTGGTGAGAGTAGAAGTGGAGAAGATCGTTTTGGTTGGTGGGTTTTCGATAGACTTTAAAACGAAGTTCGTGGTCTGCTTTGCAGAACAGGACATCAAGGAAAGGAAGAGTGTTGTCGACTTCTTCTTCAAGTGTGAACTGGATTGAAGGCTCGACCTGGTTGAGCTTGTCTTGGAGAGCTTGAACGTTGAAGCGTTTAGGAGTTATGAGGAGAATGTCGTCAACATAACGGAGCCAGGTGACAGACGAAGGAATAATGGTGGAGAAACGTTCGGCTTCTAGATGTTCCATGTATAGGTTCGCCAGGACTGCACTGAGTGGCGAACCCATGGGTAGTCCAAAAGTCTGCTGAAAGAGGTGATTTTCGAAAGAGAAACACGTAAAGCCAACACATAGTTCAACAAGGTCGATGAAATCGCTGGCTGGAATGGGAAGATCAAGTGAATCGTCAATTTTCCTGCGCAAGAGATCGATGGCTTGTGCAGTAGGTACTTTGGTGAATAGGGATGTCACGTCAAGGCTGGAAAGTTTCTTGTTCCTGATGTTGATGTTGCGAATGCGATTGAGAAGATCACCTGAGTGTTTGAGATGTGCTGGACTGATAGTGCCCAAGAGTTTAGAGAGGTGTTTGGCGAGAATTCCTGAGAGCTGGTGGGGAGCACTGCCTATTCCCGAGGATATGGGCCTCAGTGGGATACCAGGCTTGTGAGTCTTTGGCAGGCCGTACATTCTGGCAGGTCTGGGGATGCTGGGCATGGTGTGCAGAAGTTTCTTCCCTTGTTCTGAGCCCCTCAGAATGCGGCGAGTCCTTTGAAGAAAAGTTTTAGTAAGGTTGTCCACTTGGTTAGTTGTGAGAGGTTTGTAGGTATCTGGATCATTAAGTAGATTGAGCATTTTGTTCCTGTAATCGTCAGTGTTCATGATAACAACACCACCTCCTTTATCAGCGGTGGTGACGACATTCTCCTCATAACTCCTAAACGCTTCAACGTTCAAGCTCTCCAAGACAAGCTCAACCAGGTCGAGCCTTCAATCCAGTTCACACTTGAAGAAGAAGTCGACAACACTCTTCCTTTCCTTGATGTCCTGTTCTGCAAAGCAGACCACGAACTTCGTTTTAAAGTCTATCGAAAACCCACCAACCAAAACGATCTTCTCCACTTCTACTCTCACCACGACACCAAAACCAAACGTGGTGTAATTCTAGGCTTCTTCCTGCGTGCACTCAGAATCTGCAGCAACGAGTTCCTTGAGGAAGAATGCACTATAATTGAACAAATATTTTCTAAACTCCACTATCCTCGTCACTTCATCAGAGACTGCAGACGGCGAGCATTAAACATCTTCAACACACCCAGAGAAGACACTGCCGAGAAGAGATACATAGTCCTTCCCACCAACTCCATTGCCAAACATGTTTCCAACATCTTTGCCAAAACATCATTCCAAGTATCTACCTCCACAACCACGACCATCAAGGACATCACCAGTAGTAGACAGGACAAGCCTCCATCCTCTGCAGGGGTATACATAATCCCTTGTAATGACTGCAACAAGTTATACGTGGGCGAAACATCAAGGGACCTCCAAACACGTATTTCAGAACACCAATACGCAAGCAGGTCTGACGACACAAGGAATGCCTGCGTACAACACCGTAATTCACACAACCACTTGATAAACTACAGAAACTCAAGACTTATCGCCACAGAAGACAACACTCAATACCGAAGAATCCTGGAATCATCACTTATTTCTATATCCGACAACTTCAACCAGAATAGTGGCTTCTATAACATAGCTGAACCACTTGCCAAGAAACTTCTTCATCGCTATCCCACATAAGAACACTGTAGAAGGTCTGCTCACAAACTTATCCAATCTCCATTCCAAGCTACCCAAGATTTTAGACTCTATAACCCCACTCGGTACATCATCAGATGCAGCATTCTTCACCTGACCTCAGCATTCTGAACCGGACTATAAATACTCGCGTTCCTTCCACCCCAGGTAGTTCTGTTTGTGACTTGAAAAAGCCCACTGTGTGGGCGAAACGTAGTCAATAAAGGATCACATTATACTGCATTTGTGTTTATATTTCCATTGTGTCGGTATTTTATACCATTTATTTCCAGGTGTGACATACACTTTTAATCATCCCAAAAAATGACACAACCACATGACAGCAGGGTGCAACACTTTTTGTAACTTATTTCACCCCAAAATGTGTCACTCATCAGTCCATGAAAGAAAATGCTACAACATATACTGTCAGGCACATTATCTATAAAGGACAAGAAGATGCAGTTCACCCAGACCATAAAAAACAAAAGAGGGGAGCCAAAACCTTTCTAGAGTAGGAAGTTTTCTAGTTCCAGGAAGGAAAAAAAGACTGGCAAGAAATGGCAGAATCTTACACCAACTGAAAACTCTTTTAAAGCAGAGGCACAGCCACTGAACTCCATTCCAGATCAACAGATATTAATGCTAGCAAACAAAACCTTTCTAAATTCCATCAATATAACGATATTTATCTTTGCAAACATAGAGGGTCTAAAGCCATCAACAAACAACATAATACCTTACTTCAAGGAACTGCTCAAGGAGTCAAATGCAAAATTTGCGGATTTCACAGAGACCCACATAAAGGATCATTTTGACAGCGAAATATGGATCACAGGTTGCAACCTATTCAAATGCGATAGATTAAACAGGTAACAAGAGAAGGGGTTGGCCTATACGTCACGGAGTTGCTCATTTGCTCAGAACTACTAAACACATCAAATGATGTAGTTGAAATTTTGACATTAAAGATCGAAAACCAAAACCTTGTGATTGTGCTTGTATACAACCTTCTGGATGCAAATTCCTAGCAATTCCAGGAACAGCTTTTGAAAATTGACCACTGTGTGGAAAATCTCCAAACTCCTGAACCAAACATCTTGTGACTGGGGGATTTCAACTTGAGACGCCTAAAACGGAGGAGTGTAGCAAATAATATTTTAGCAGAGATCACCCCAGGAGGCAGCTCAGATGAATATTTTCCCCACCAGTTCTCTATCCTATTGAACCCCATGCAGGAATCACAAGATTCCAGTTGCTGTTATAGAAAAAATTATGCCTGATTCTTGTGTCACAATATTTAATACTATCTCAAAGGCTGGAAGGATTAGGATATAAACTTCTTGGTGCCCAAAAAATCGAAATAAATGTTGATAGAGAATTGAGTCTCCTCCTTCGGCAGGGTCAAAGAAGGTTGTATTCAGATTTCGATCTGTAAGTAGCATAGTAATTGCTCCTGATAGGACTGGAAGAAATAAAAGTATTCGAATAAAGGTATTCGATCTATGGTTATTCCTCTTGTTCGTGTATTGACTGCCGTAGGTATAAAATTAACTGCTCCTAGGATAGAGGATACCCCAGCTAGATGAAGAGAGAAAATTCCGAGATCTACCGAGGCCCCAGCGTGAGCGATTGACGCTGCTGAAGGTAGGTAAACGGTTCATCCTGTTCCTGCACCTCTTTTACCATTCCCCTTGTTAGAGTAAGTGAAAAGGGAAGTAGTCAAAATCTTATGTTGTTTATTTGGGGGAAAGCTATATCAGGCATTCCGGGTATAAGAGGGACAAGTCAGTTTCTGAAGCTCCCAGTAATAATGGGTATAACTATGAAGAAAATTATCAAAAAAGGCATGGGCAGTTACAATTGCATTGCAAATTTGGTCATCCCCAATTAGTCTTCCTGGTTGTCCTAGTTTGGCTCGAATGATTAACCTTAAGGAGGTACCTACTATACCTGATCAGGCTCCAAAGACAAAATATAACGTTCCGATATCTTTATGATTTGTTGAAAAACCACCGTTGCGTGGATTTATAGTGGAAAAAAGACGTCAAATTACAAATTTGAAGATGTTTTAATTACTAAAGCTTGGAAAGACTTTAGGATGGGTAGAGTTCTACATGAGCAGTTCTATCAAAACTGTCCTTTTTAACAGGCACCATACTTATACATAAAGTTGACAGAACTTATATAGCTATTGTTAGGTAGTGTCATATATTTGGGTTAAAGGTTAGAGTTTAAAGAGAAATTCTTAGAGGGTTTATTACAGAGATAAAATGGTTTCTATATATTGTTTAGTAGCATTTTTTATTTAAAGTTTGATTCTCGCTTGGACTTTTATTTTATAATTGTGTGAACATGTATATTTCAGTAAAAATGAAAGATTTGAGATATTTTATTAAGGTAAACGAAGAGTTTCGTTGATTCACACTGTGGGGTATTAAGTATTGGATTGGAATTCGATTTAGTAAATTGTAAAAAGCTTGATTAAATTTTGTACCAGTAATCGCGGTTAAATTTAAAAGCTAATTAAAAAACGTTTTAATTAAGGTTATTTATAATTTAGGGGTTAATCAGGATTTGTGTTTTTTTTTTGTTTGTTCTGGCTACGGATGTGACAGTATGTTATACATTTCAGTTAGTTTATTATAGTTTGAGATGTTTCCCTAATATGAGATCTGTGATATTTATTAGGGAAAGGTATAGGATAATATTGAGTGGTATCATAACGTTAAGTATAGGAGCAGTAGTAGGGGTTCGGTTTTGGCTTATATAATTTGTTTGAGGACTTTATTTAAAATCTTGACTTTATTAGTAAGAGGAGTAGGGGCTTTTTGGGTTATATTACTAACATGTTGAGAGCGAGGTCTAATCTAAAGACTGTGTGGGTCTATTTTTATGTTGTATTTATAGATTCTATATGATTTATACCATTTTATCAACGTTAAGGGTATCTCGTTGAAGGTTGAGCAGAAGGGATACTTTTTTTAAAGGTTGAGGATAAAGGTTGGTGAGTGTGCTACTCATGCCTGAGTAACACACTCTTTTGTAGTTTGGCTTTTGTCCTACTCTTCCTGCTTCCCTCTCCACTTGTAACTCTATTTTGTGCAAGAATGGTATATAATACCGACAAGATAAAAATTAAGACACATGTGCAACATCTGGGTATCTTTATTGTAGACGTTTCGCCATCCAGGGGCTTTATCAATACAAATTCTAGGACATAACTTGAAGACAGTAGGACTATATACAGAAGATGAGGTAATCAGTCCCTCAACCTAGGAGTAGGTGCGAACAACACCATAGTCGTGGAGATTCTCAAGCAGAAGAAAGGAGCCTGGCGCTTATATAGTAACGTCAGGTGTAGCAGACGAGGGCATAGTCACTGGTAGGCGGGATTCCCCAGTGGAAGTAGGTCCTTCCCAAAGAGATGGGTTAGTTGTAGTAATAGTTGTCGTAGTCGTGAAGGTTATGTACATGTCCTCAGAATCAAGATTCCATGATGTTGCAGTGTCTGACAAGTTGTTCTTCGCACCTACTCCTAGGTTGAGGGACTGATTACCTCATCTTCTGTATATAGTCCTACTGTCTTCAAGTTATGTCCTAGAATTTGTATTGATAAAGCCACTGGATGGCGAAACGTCTACAATAAAGATACCCAGATGTTGCACATGTGTTTTAATTTATAACTCTACTTTGTATTCGAAGCTCAGGACCACATGATCTCTAGCTCCAAAGGATTTTTCATATGTGATATCCTCAATGTCTGAACTACTCAAGGTGAATATGAGGTCCGGACTCTCTCTCTCTCTCTTTCTCTCTCTCTTTCTCTCTCTCTCTCTCTCTCTCTCTCTCTCTCTCTCTCTCTCTCTCTCTCTCTCTCTCTCTCTCTCTCTCTCTCTCTCTCTCCTAACATGTTGACATATGAGGTTTTTCAGTACCACTTCTGTCATCTTACCCCTTTACATTTCCGGTTCCCTGTATGGTTCCAGGTTCTGCCAGTCATTTCCTTGTGATTGAAGTCACCCACGACTAGTAACTTTGCCCTGCCCACGTTGTCTCTTCTTGTCACCTCAGCTAGTGTATCAGGAATTGCTCTGTTGCTCTCATCATATTTTTGTCTTTGTCCCCTGCTATTTTTGGTGGGTTATAATACATCACTGCAACTGCCTCCTTGTGACCTCCATTCTGAAGTGTTCCTAGGATGTAGTCCCATGCTTTCCCTCTGTTCCTTCCTTCCAACTCCTCCAACTTCTACTGGCTTTTGATGAGCAGTGCAACTCCTTTATCTTTCCACAGGATCTGATATCCAGTTGGAAAGATGGCATCTGTTATCATTCCAGTGAGCTTGGTTTCTGTGAGTGCTATGATGTCTGGTGATGCCTCTGTGATTCTTTCGTGCCATTCCTAATAGTTATTCATATTCCATTTGCATTAGTGTACCATACTTTCAACTTCTTTTCCAAAACTGTATTGTGGGAGGTTTGTGAGGGCTGGTGGAGTGAGAGGCTTGGCAGCATGCTATGGGAGTCTACAGTGTAGGGTGGATTGGGGTCTGTGAGTGCAGAGTGTGGTTTTTCTTGGATATGTTTGGTTGTGGGTTTCTGTGTGTGGTTCTGTGGGTGGTTGTGCCTGCTGCTTCTCCTGACTCTGGTTGGCCCTTCCTGACTCTACCCTTGTCTCATGTTCTTGCCCTTTTCGCCTTTGTATCCTCTCAGTTTTTGTTGTGTTCTCATTCCATCGTGATCTAGGTACACCCTTTGGTATTTTTGTTTTTTTAAGCTGTGGTTTTTGCTGCAGGCTCTTATTCCACACCGTTTCTGTCCTGAAAATCAATTTGACTGGCCAAGTTGTTTCTTTCCAGTATGCCCTTATTCCCTGAAAATTTATCAGCTCAGTCATGTTCTCCTCTCCTAGTTGTTTAATTATATTTTCTACCTCTGTTTTACCTCCCAGTCGTCTTTCATCATATGTCTTCCCTTCGGACTCCTAAAGGTCATGAATAAAACCTGATCTTTCCCTCTCCTCTTACCATTGTTTTTCCCTCCATGTGTGTGTGTGTGTGTGTGTGTGTCTAAGAAAACTGATCTTCTTAAGGTATAATTCGAGTCTTACCTTTGTATACATAACCTTTATGAGACTGCCTCTCAGGGAAGTTATAGGACGAAGGAAAGAATCAGTGTGAAGTAGCAGACCTTGATCCAGACAACCTACAGTACGCAGTTCGTAGCCGCCGCCGTCAGCTAGTATCGCCTCCTTCAACTGTCCCTTACACCTCTTCGAATGATCCTTCGTCATAATCCATTGAAAAATATCCATTAAAACCATATAATTATGTGTTACATAAAAAATTCTGTTGTTTTAATAAGGAACGTACATCAGATTATAATATATCAAGGAGGAACAAATGGAAAACGATCAAGTCATATAGTGAATCAACATCAAACTCACCTTACCATATAACTCCACAAGAAGGACCAGACGCACTGCTAGGGGAATGTTAGGGCACAAATTTCCTTCTAAGATATTTCCTCCTACTGGGGCCAGCATCAGTGTATCTGACTACAGGGGGAAGACACATTTATTAAAAATAATTTGAAAAACAAAAAATATGAAATTTATTTTTCTTACTGAAAAAAAGTTCATAAATCTAGATACATTTTGATGCAATCCTCTTATTTATAGCATGTTTCTAAGTATTTTTACCAAAAATTAATATTTTTTTTTGGCCGTGTAGTGCTGAGGTGGGAGAGGGTTGTTGCTCCCCTGATTTGTGGAGTGATATCTCAATAGATTTTAAACAAACATTGTATTTCTATTTTTCTCAAAAATGAATTATTCTCCTCTCGGTATCGTAATGCAATGTCATTATTTTGCACACATTTTTGAGCACTGGTGGTTTAACAGAGTAACAACTGGCGAGTGCAACAGCCTATACCCTTTTTGTTTGATTAATTTTCCTCCCCAAAATCATTAGAAAAAAAAAAAAATTAAAAAAAAAACAAGATATTGACACGTTGGTAATGAACAGTTGTTACTTTATTATTTTGCCCTTTATCTACCCTTGTAGGTTTACTGCTTCTTTTTGATTATAATGATAGTGCCCTTTATCTTTCATGTCAGGCGAAATAGAACCTTGTCTATCAACCCAATTTTGCTCCAAAAAGCATCCAATAATTTTTTCACTTTACATTTTTAAGGAAGTTTTCATATAAATTACAATATGAATGTTTCAATTTTTATTGTATTTTTATTAACACGAAAATGAAAAACATCCATTGTTGTCTAGCAAAAAGTGTGCTCACACTGCAGTCATAAAACTGCAATAATAACACCCGTCCTTTACAGTGCGGACACTGTGCTTCCCACTTCCAGAACTTCTGTCTGGCCTGCCAGTTCCCTGTATCCCTTTATAAATCTTACATTGCTCACATTCCAACAGCACGTCAATTCCTAAAAACCATTGTCTCCACTCGCTCCTATCTAACAAATGCATGTTTGTTGAAAGTCTAAGCCCCTCCCACACAAAACCTTCTTAACCCCCCCCCCTTCCTCCCTCCAACCATTCCTAGACCGACCCCTAATTCGCCTTCCTTATCTTACAGATTTATACATTCTCCATGTCATTCTATTTCGTTCCAACCTCTCTAAATGTTTAAACCGCCTCAACAACCCTTATTCAGCCCTCTGGATAATACTTTTAGTAACCCCACACCTCCTCCTAATATCCAAACTATGGATTCTCTGAATTATATTCGCTCCACACATTGCCCTCAGACACGACATCTCCACTGCCTCCAGCCTACTCCTTGTTGCAACAATTACCACACATGCTTCACACCCATATATGAGCGTTGGTAAAACTATGCTCTCATACATTCCCATCTTTGCAGCCATGGATAATGTTCTTTGTCTCCACAGACTCCTTAGTGCACCACTCACCTTTTTCGCCTCATCAATTCTATGTGATTCACCTCATCTTTCATAGACCCATCTGCTAACACGCCCACTCCCAGATATCAGTAAACATTCATCTCCTCCATGTTCTCTTCTTCCAATCTGATATCCAATCTTTCGATATCTTATTTTTTGTTATCCTCATTACCTTACTCTTTCCTATGTTCACTTTTAATTTTCTTCTTTTACATACCCTACCAAACTCGTCCACCAACCTCTGCAACTTCTCTTCAGAATCTCCTAAAAGCACAGTGTCATCAGCAAAGAGCATCTGTGACAACTCCCACTTTGTGTTAGATTCTTTTTCTTTTAACCCGACACCTCTTCCAACACCTGAACATTCCCTTCTCTTATAACCCCATCTATGAATATATTGAACAACAATGGTGACATCACACATCTTTGTCTAAGCCCTACTTTTACTGGAAAATAATCTTCCTTTCGCCTACATACTCTAACCTGAGCCCCACTATCCTTGTGACAACTCCTCACTGATTTCAGTAACCTACCTCCAATTCCATACATTTGCAACATCAGCCAAATTGCCTCCCTATCCACCCTATCATATGCCTTTTCCAAATTCATAAACGCCACCAAAACTTCTTTACCATTCTCTGAATATTGTTCACCTATATGTTTTGCTGTAAACACTTGGTCTACACACCTCCCAACCCTTCCTGAAGCCTCCTTGTTCATATGCTATCATGCTCTGTGTTTTATTCTAAATTCTTTCAATAATAACTCTATATTTTACCAGGTATACTCAACATAAGCTAAAATTTTCTCTCTTACTACTCTCTTTACCTCATCATTCCACAAATCTCTCTTCTTCCCTCCTGTACCCACTTTCCTGTAACCACAAACACTCTGACACTGCATTCATAAACCTACCCCATATATTTTCAACCTCATTGCCTATATTCTTACTAGCTCATCCGTCTTCCAGTAGCTTTTTATACCATACCCTAACTGCCTGCTCCTTTAGTTTATAAACCTTCACCTCTCTTACTTGCTGCTTCCATTCTCCTTGTATCCCATCTACCTTTTACTCTCACTGTAGCTAAAAAGTGAATTGATATATCTGTGGCCCCTCTATAACCATGTACATCCTGAAGTCTACCCGACTGTCTTTTATACTTATTTATCGTTGTATACTTATTCAGTTTTTTTGTCTTAAAATATGTATTACCTGTAACCAAACCCCATTCTATACAAAGTTCAATGAAAGGCTCCCCATTATCATTTACACATGGCACACCAAATTTACCTACCACACTCTCTCTAAACGTTTCTCTTACTTTAGCATTTAGGTCCCCTACCACAATTACTCTCTCACATGGTTCAAAAGCTCCAACAAACTCTCCAACAATCCCTCTCCCTCTCTCTCTTTCCTCTACTCTCATCTCTTCTCCACGAGCATACACACTTATTATGACCCACTTTTCGTACCCAACCCTTATTTTAATCCACATAATCCATGAATTTATACATTTATATTACCTCTTCTCTTTCCAGACTTGATCCTTCAGTATTATTGCTATCCCGTATTAGCTCTAACTTTCTTAGATACTTTTGACTTAATTCCATTACTTTTTCCCCACTAGAACTTCCCTACCCCCTTCAGCTTTGTTTTGCTTAGAGCTAGGACATCTAACTTCTTCTCATGCACAACATTGGCAGTCATCTCTTTCTTATAGTCTGCACTACATCCACGCACATTAAAATACTGTTTTAAAGTTTTTCTTCTCTTTTTTTAGTTGTTTATACAGAAGGGGTTACTAATCCATTGCTTCCAGCATTCTAGTCGCCTCCTAGGACACACATGGCTTACAGAGAAACGATTCTTTTCCACTTCCCCATGGAGATCAGAAGAAAATAAAGGTGAACAAGAACTATTAACGAAAAAGAAGAAAAACCCAGATGGTGTGTATATATATGCTTGTGCATGCCTATGCAGTGTGATCTAAGTGCAAGCAGAAGCAGCAAGATACAGGAAAAAAAAACACCAGTAATCCTACCATCATGTAAAACAATTAAAGATTTCCGATTCACATTCACTTGGCAGGACGGAAGTACCTCCCAGGGTGGTTGCTGTCTACCAGCCTACTACCAGAGGAAAGTTGTACCTCCCTGAGTGGTTGCTCTCTACCAGCATACTACCACAGGATGGTAGTACCTCTCAGGGTGGGTGCTGTCTACCAACCTACTACCACAGGATGGTAGTACCTCCCTGGGTGGTTGCTGTCTACCAACCTACTACCACAGGATGGTAGTACCACCATGGGTGGTTGCTGTCTACCATCCTACTACCACAGGATGATAGTACCTCCCTGGGTGGTTGCTGTCTACCAACCTACTACCACAGGATGGTAGTACCTCCCTGGATGGTTGCTGTCTACCAACCTACTACCACAGGATGGTAGTACCTCCATGGGTGGTTGGTGTCTACCAACCTACTACCACAGGATGGTAGTACCTCCATGGGTGGTTGCTGTCTACCAACCTACTACCACAGGAGGATAGTACCTCCCTGGGTGGTTGCTGTCTACCAACCTACTACCACAGGATGGTAGTACCTCCCTGGGTGATTGCTGTCTATCAACCTACTACCACAGGTTGGTAGTACCTCCCTGGGTGGTTGCTGTCTACAAACCTACTACCACAGGATGGTAGTACATCCCTGGGTGGTTGCTGTCTACCACCCTACTACGACAGGATGGTAGTACCTCCTTGGGTGGTTGCTGTCTACCAACCTACTACCACAGGAGGGTAGTACCTCCCTGGGTGGTTGCTGTCTACCAACCTACTACCACAGGATGGTAGTACCTCCCTGGGTGGTTGCTGTCTACCAACCTACTACCACAGGATGGTATTACCTCCCTGGGTGGTTGCTGTCTACCAACCTACTACGACAGGATGGTAGTACCTCCCTTGGTGGTTGCTGTCTACCAACTTACTATCACAGGATGGTAGTACCTCCATGGGTGGTTGCTGTCTACCAACTTACTACCACAGGATGGTAGTACCTCCCTGGGTGGTTGCTGTCTACCAACCTACTACCACAGGATGGTAGTACCTCCCTGGGAGGTTGCTGTCTACCAACCTACTACCACAGGATGGTAGTACCTCCCTGGGTGGTTGCTGTCTACCAACCTACTACCACAGGATGGTAGTACCTCCCTGGGTGGTTGCTGTCTACCAACCTACTACCACAGGATGATAGTACCTCCCTGGGTGGTTGCTGTCTACCAACCTACTACCACAGGATGGTAGTACCTCCTTGGGTGGTTGCTGTCTACCAACCTACTACCACAGGATGGTAGTACCTCCCTGGGTGGTTGCTGTCTACCAACCTACTACGACAGGATGGTAGTACCTCCCTGGGTGGTTGCTGTCTACCAACCTACTACCACAGGATGGTAGTACCTCCCTGGGTGGTTGCTGTCTACCAACCTACTACGACAGGATGGTAGTACCTCCCTGGGTGGTTGCTGTCTACCAACCTACTACCACAGGATGGTAGTACCTCCCTGGGTGGTTGCTGTCTACCAACCTACTACGACAGGATGGTAGTACCTCCCTGGGTGGTTGCTGTCTACCAACCTACTACCACAGGATGGTAGTACCTCCCTGGGTGGTTGCTGTCTACCAACCTACTACCACAGGATGGTAGTACCTCCCTGGGTGGTTGCTGTCTACGAACCTACTACCACAGGATGGTAGTACCTCCCTGGGTGGTTGCTGTCTACCAACCTACTACCACAAGATGGTAGTACCTCCCTGGGTGGTTGCTGTCTACCAACCTTCTACCACAGGATGGTAGTACCTCCCTGGGTGGTTGCTGTCTACCAACCTACTACCACAGGATGGTAGTACCTCCCTGGGTGGTTGCTGTCTACCAACCTACTACCACAGGATGATAGTACCTCCCTGGGTGGTTGCTGTCTACCAACCTACTACCACAGGATGGTAGTACCTCCCTGGGTGGTTGCTGTCTACCAACCTACTACCACAGGATGGTAGTACCTCCCTGGGTGGTTGCTGTCTACCAACCTACTACCACAGGATGCTAGTACCTCCCTGGGTGGTTGCTGTCTACCAACCTACTACCACAGGATGGTAGTACCTCCCTGGGTGGTTGCTGTCTACCAACCTACTACCACAGGACGGTAGTACCTCCCTGGGTGGTTGCTGTCTACCAACCTACTACCACAGGACGGTAGTACCTCCCTGGGTGGTTGCTGTCTACCAACCTACTACCACAGGACGGTAGTACCTCCCTGGGTGGTTGCTGTCTACCAACCTACTACCACAGGATGGTAGTACCTCCCTGGGTGGTTGCTGTCTACCAACCTACTACCACAGGATGGTAGTACCTCCCTGGGTGGTTGCTGTCTACCAACCTACTACCACAGGATGGTAGTACCTCCCTGGGTGGTTGCTGTCTACCAACCTACTACCACAGGATGGTAGTACCTCCCTGGGTGGTTGCTGTCTACCAACCTACTACCACAGGATGGTAGTACCTCCCTGGGTGGTTGCTGTCTACCAACCTACTACCACAGGATGATAGTACCTCCCTGGGTGGTTGCTGTCTATTAACCTTCTACCACAGGATGGTAGTACCTCCCTGGGTGGTTGCTGTCTACCAACCTACTACCACAGGATGGTAGTACCTCCATGGGTGGTTGCTGTCTACCAACCTACTACCACAGGATGGTAGTACCTCCCTGGGTGGTTGCTGTCTACCAACCTA
This sequence comes from Cherax quadricarinatus, assembly GCF_038502225.1. Classification (NCBI taxonomy): domain Eukaryota; kingdom Metazoa; phylum Arthropoda; class Malacostraca; order Decapoda; family Parastacidae; genus Cherax; species Cherax quadricarinatus. Next base: position 13,504,428 of record NC_091360.1, read on the forward strand.
CTACCACAGGATGGTAGTACCTCCCTGGGTGGTTGCTGTCTACCAACCTACTACCACAGGATGATAGTACCTCCCTGGGTGGTTGCTGTCTATTAACCTTCTACCACAGGATGGTAGTACCTCCCTGGGTGGTTGCTGTCTACCAACCTACTACCACAGGATGGTAGTACCTCCATGGGTGGTTGCTGTCTACCAAACTACTACCACAGGATGGTAGTACCTCCCTGGGTGGTTGCTGTCTACCAACCTACTACCACAGGATGGTAGTACCTCCCTGGGTGGTTGCTGTCTACCAACCTACTACCACAGGATGATAGTACCTCCCTGGGTGGTTGCTGTCTACCAACCTACTACCAGAGGATGGTAGTACCTCCATGGGTGGTTGTTGTCTACCAACCCACTACCAGAGGACGGTAGTACCTCCCTGGGTGGTTGCTGTCTACCAACCTACTACCAGAGGATTGTAGTACCTCCATGGGTGGTTGGTGTCTACCAACCTTCTACCACAGGATGGTAGTACCTCCATGGGTGGTTTCTGTCTACCAACCTACTACCACAGGATGGTAGTACCTCCATGGGTGGTTGGTGTCTACCAACCTACTACCACAGGATGGTAGTACCTCCCTGGTTGGTTGCTGTCTACCAACCTACTACCACAGGATGGTAGTACCTCCCTGGGTGGTTGCTGTCTACCAACCTACTACCACAGGATGGTAGTACCTCCCTGGGTGGTTGCTGTCTACCAACCTTCTACCACAGGATGGTAGTACCTCCCTGGGTGGTTGCTGTCTACCAACCTACTACCACAGGATGGTAGTACCTCCCTGGGTGGTTGCTGTCTACCAACCTACTACCACAGGATGGTAGTACCTCCCTGGGTGGTTGCTGTCT
>NC_091360.1:13510318-13605318 GCF_038502225.1 Cherax quadricarinatus
GACCCGAGATTTTCCAGTGACAATTTGTTTCATTGAGCTCTTTATTATATCAAGGGAACTGTCATAGGACACTCTTGATTTGTTGGTGAGAAGATTGGATGGTCAAGTGACCCCATTCTACTTACTGTTTGCTCGGAGCCGGCATAGAACCCTTCGTTTTCATTTGTACATATTGTTTAATTGAAGTAGGGATCGAGCCCTCTGGTTTATTTACAGTTTGAGCGGAGCAGGAATTGAACCCTCCGAGTTCTTTAATACACGTTTCATTTTCCCTGATAGTTTAAGTTATTCTTGCAAGTATGGATGAATACCAGTTTTGGATGATTGCTGGAAGTAAGTTAGGAATAACAGGGAAAAATTTAGAATCTTTCATTAGTGCTAAGATCCAGGAAAGACTTGAAAGAGAGAGAATTGAGAGAGAAGAAAGACAGTTAGAAAGGGAAAGAGAAGAAGAAAAGGAGAGAGAGAGAATAGAAAGAGAAGAAGAAAAGGAGAGAGAGAGAATCGAAAGAGAAGAGAAAAAGGAGAGAGAGAGAATTGAGAGAGAAATCCAAGAATGACAGTTAGAAAGAGAGAGAGAAGACAAAAAGGAGCGTGATAGACTTGATCGTGAGGAGAGAGCTTGAGTACGTGAAGAACAAGTTAAATTAAGAGAACTTGAGGAAAGAGCAAAGGATAGGGAACGTGAGGAACAAGCTAAAATACGTGAGGAACAAGCTAAGATACGTGAGGAACAAGTTAAATTAAGAGAACTTGAGGAAAGAGCAAAGGATAGAGAAGTTGAGGAAAAAGCTAGAGAACATGAGATAATAGAGAGAGAAAAGGATCGGGAGCTCGAAAAATCTCGCCTTGAATTAGAGAATAAAAAGTTAACTCTTACACAACAACAATTAGAGGAAGGAGTAATGGAACAACGTGCAGTCAGTGCACATATTCCGACACCTAATTTACCTCCCTTCACAGAAGGGGAAGACATAACTTCATACATTATCAGGTTTGAAAATACCGCTACCCTCTGTGAATGGCCTGCTGACACCTGGGCTACCAGGTTAGGAATGTTATTTTCTGGTACAGCTTTGAATATCTATGCAACTTTGTCGCAGGATATTATATGTAATTATAACCTACTGAAGAAGGCAATCCTCAAAGCATATCAAAAAACCACTAATTCTTACAGGAAAGATTTCAGGTATGCCACCTTACAGCCGGGCCAGAACTTTCAGCAGTTACAGGTAACACTCGTTTGTTCGACTTTTGGATAGAGAGTTCAGGAATTGATCACAGTTATGAATCTCTTAGAGACTTCATGGTTGCTGACCAGTTCCTGACAGCTCTTCCTCACCAGATACGAACATTCATTAGAGAACGTAACCTGATTAAAGCTGAGGAAGTTGCTGAGGCTGCTGACCTGTATGCTGAGGCTCACAATTCCTATAAAGACCTAAAGGGATCGAACCCTAAGGGCAAGGATTCATCAGACCTTAAGAAATCAAAGCCTCTAGTGGAAAGTAAAATGATTTCTTTTATTCCTGTTTGTCATTTGTGTGGTGTTAAGGGACATAAACGTCCAGATTGACCTTCTAAGAAGGTCCAAAAAGTTGGAAGATGTTTTAAAGACTGTAATGACCAAGCACTCTTCTGTTCGGGAACAGTTAATGGACATAATGTATCTACCATTTTACGAGACTCTGGATGCTCATGTACAGTCATTTCTGATAAGCTGTTCGCTAACCTTAAAGAAACTCATTCCTCTGCTATACTTTCAGACTACTTGGGCCGTACGGACACTTTTCCTACCATCCGTTGTTACATTAGGTCTAAATGGTTCACAGGTTGGTCTGAAGCCGTACTAGCTCCCATCACTTCTTGCTCCGTACTAATAGGTAATGTAAAAGGTGCCATTCTTCCTTCTGAGGTTGACCTTTCATCACCAAAGATGGACATAGGTGTTTCAGATCCTCTTTCTGTAGAGTCAGAGAAGCCCCTCGAAAGTTCAGATGAGACAGTGTCTCGTGAGATTCATGTGGAATTAAAAACCAGTGATGCTACTCTCGAAAGCGAGGTAGTAGGATCACCGGTTCACTTATTAGATGAAAGTGAAGATATCGCCTCCGATACCATAAATGTCTTGACCAGGGCTCAGACCAAAGCCCAGGCTTCTCCTACTATCCATCATTTGGTTTTCCCTGACTTTAAGCCTTTAGATATATCGAAGGACTCCTTTGTCAAGTTACAACGTAATTGCCCTTCTCTTCAGAATTGCCATAATGCCGCTAAACAAAATCAAGTTATCCTAAGGAAAAACTTTTCATATAAATTTGAATATATAAAAGGTATCTTGTACAAGTCAGTATTCAAATTAAATTCAGATGAGATAGACTATTCCATCTTAGTTGTTCAAAGTCAATGCAGAGAGACTGTTCTTAAAATGGCTCATGACCTGCCAGTGGCCGGACATTTCTCGCATCGTAAAACCTTAAATAAAATTAGGGAAACCTATTTTTGGCCAAAAATGTCCTCAGATATCACTACCTATTGTAGATCGTGTAAAGATTGCCAACTGTCCTCCTCCCGAGGTACCAGGCGAGTACCTATGGTCAAAATGCCAGTCTTTACGGTACCTTTTGAAAGAGTAGCTATTGACATCGTTGGTCCTTTATCTCCACTTTCATCTGGGGGACATAGATATATATTAAGAGTAGTTGATTATGCTTCGAGTTTCCCTGAAGCCATACCCTTAAAAAACCATAACTACTACAGAGGTGGCTGAAGCCCTTTTGTCCATCTTCTCCAGAGTGGGCATCCCTAGAGAAATTTTGTCTGACCGTGGGACACAATTCACATCTGACTTAATTCAACATCTATACCAACTTCTGGGAGTGAAGCCTCTCTTCACCACACCCTATCATCCCAGCTGTAATGGGAGGATTGAGCGCCAGCATTCGATTCTCAAGTCCATTTTAAGGAAACTTTGCTCCCTTAAACCTAAGGAGTGGCATCGTTACCTACCCTGTGCTTTGTTTGCCATGAGGGAAGTTCCCAGTGACTCTTTGGGGTTTTCACCTATTGAACTTCTCTATGGTAGACAGGCCAGAGGCCCATTGTCCATCCTTCATGACTTATGGACTACTGAGGAGATGAGTGCTGAGGTTCAGTCTTCTTACCAGTTTCTCCTTGACCTTAGATCCAAACTTGAGGAGACCTCTGACATAGTTTCGAAAAACCTAAGCTTGTCAATGGACCAGTACAAAACCTATTTTGATTCCAAAGGTCAGAGGAGAAGTTTTAAAGTAGGAGATGAAGTTCTTGTACTTTTGCCTATCAATTCAAATAAATTATTAGTAGCACGAAAAGGTCCATATAAAGTATTAAAAATTTGTGGGAAAGTTGATTACCTCATAGAAGTCAAGGGGAAACCTAAACTTTATCATATCAACACCCTTAAGAAATATTACCGAAGAAATTCGGTTAACTGCCTTAATAACTTTGGCTTAGTTTTTCCACACGATCTTGATACGACAACTGAAGAATGTAAGGTGTGCGTAATTGACACCTATAACTTAGACTATGATGAAGAACTACATGACTTGGTGACTTTTGACCACTCGGATGCAACCAACATTAATATTAATGAATCTTTGGATGACAATGAGAGACATGAACTACTTCAATGTGTGAGTAACTTTTCTGACGTCTTTACTGACATTCCAGGTGTTACCTCCACGGTAGTCCATAAGATTGACTTAGTGACGGACAATCCTATCAAACGAAAATTATTCCCAGTTCCAGTTCACCTTAGGGATGCATTTGACCGAGAGGTAGACAAATTATTAAAACTAAATATCACTGAACCTTCAGTGTCTTCATATTGTTCACCAGTAGTCATGGTTAAGAAGGAGGATAATTCATATAGACTTACTATTGACTTCAGAGGCCTTAATGCTATAACTCGGTGGGATGCTGAGCCTATGCCCTTAATAGATAGTGATCCACACAAATTTTATGACGCTTCCTTCTTTTCAGAGATTGATATTGCACAGGCATATCATCAAGTAATGTTAGATCCTTCTTCTAAGCAGTACACCGCTTTTCCTACACACCAAGGACTGATGCAATATAGAACTATGCCCTTCGGTTTGGTAACTGCCTGTGCTACCTACGTGAGACTGATGAGAAAGGTCTTGGGTAATATGCCAAATGTTTCAGTTTATTTTGATAACATTTACGTAATGACATCTACGTGGGGCGAACATATCCAAACATTAGCATCAGTTTTGCGTAGGTTACGCTCACATGGCCTCACTGCCAAGCCGAAGAAATGCTTCCTTTGGTATAACAAGATTAGATATTTTGGACTGATACTTTCTAATAGCTCTCTGCAGCCTCTCCCCAGTAAGATCAAAGCTTTATTAGAATTTAAATTCCCCAAAACCAAGATGCTCATGCGTAGCTTTCTTGGTTCTGTAAATTTTTATGCACGGTTTATCCCGAACCTTACTGATCTTACAGGCATCTTATCCGACTTCCTTAAAAAGTCTGTGAAGGAACCTCTTGAACTTTCCGACGTAGCTCAGGAAAAGTTTAATGAGATTAAAAGTATCTTTTCGAAAGACCCTATACTTAAGATTCCAGATATTAATAAAACATTTTGTTTAAGAACTGATGCCTCCAATACTGGCTTAGGTGCGGTGCTACTACAATACCACGATGGTACTCCCTTCCCTGTATGCTTCCTAAGCCAGAAACGCCTTCCCGCAGAAACGAGATACTCCACCATAGAAAAGGAATGTTTGGCTCTTGTGTGGGGTATCTCCAAACTTAAATTTTATTTGCTGGGAAAAGAATTCATTTTAGAAACAGACCACAAAGCTTTGATATACCTAGAAACTTTTAAGGGAACCAACAGTCGCCTCTTGAGGTGGACATTGGCACTCCAGGCTTTTAAGTTCCACATTGTGTATATCATTGGTTCATCCAATTATTTCTCCGACTGGTTAAGTCGTGACAGTCAGTAGAAGATTTCTTGCCTTACGCGACTTCCATATGTTAGACCTTTTTCCTCGCCTATTCTTCTTATACTCCTTGACTATAAGTCTTGGTATGGGGGAGTGTGAGGGAAAAGTTCAATAGATAGGAGTAGCGAGGGAGTATATAGTAACAATAGTTTCATTGCCGGCTACTTGTTAAGGTAGGGTAAGTCAAGCTCCTGCTATTCCCGCCTTTTTTCCCCCACCCCGAAAGTGATAGTTTGACTGCCGGCTGCTTGTTAAGGTAGGGTCAGTCCCTCAACCTAGAGTCGACTCTAGGTCGACTGTAGGTTGTGATGTCTAGGTTGTGTTGTGATGTGAGGTGAAGCAGGCAGAGGCGGGGTCATAGTGGTACCATCCACTACTCGAAGTAGGTCTTCGTCCAAAGGTTGAACAAGTGTTGAAGAATTCTTTGTAACAAGATCCCATGATGCTGCAGTGTCTGACAGGTGGACACACTAGCTTTGGTGGCCATAAGGGCCATTATGGGGAGAGCAAAGTTACTCGCCATGGGGTATTTCAAACACAAGGAGACTGAATGGTAAAGCCGGGAGCCACGTGTGGGGATATGAAACATGGAGGGGTTAAGATGCTGGATACGGTGCTGGGAAATGTCATGCTCCAACATATTATGGATACAACTAGAGAGGAGAGGAGAGGATGCACCAGAAAGGCTGGACGTCATATTCACCTTCAGCTGTTCAGACATATTACACGTGAAGGACCGTAACTACTAGTGATCACATAGTCTTGAATTTCGAATACCTTGAGTTAACAATAGAGAATGAACAGCAAGAGGAGGTGAGATACCAAACTTAAAAAATGGGACTACTCAGGTATAAGGCAATTCCTGAATGAGATACAGTGGGAAAGAGAGTTAGAGAGAGAGAGACAGTAAAATAAATGATGGAACACGTGATCAAAAACTGAAGGTAAGCAGAGAAGAATTTCATACCTAGAGATAAGAGAAAGAATGGAATGACCACAGTGAGCCCATGGTATACTATGCGTGGAGAAGCTAAAGCCAAGTGTGCTAGAGTACTGGAAAAGTATAGAAGGTAAAGAACTCATTAAAACAAGGAATTGAGTTAAAGATCCAAAAACAAATATGCATGAATAAGAAGAGAGGTCCAGCGGCAATACAAGAATGACATACTTGTTATAGCCACTTCAGGAGGAAAGCAACTGTCAAGAACCATGTAATCAGGCTAAAGAAGGAAGGAAGGGAGATCAAGGAGCGACCAGGAAATATGTAAAGTGCTAAGCAGAAAGGTCTCCGCAAAGCACTAGGATACACCTGCAAGTGCTGGATACACTACGCACAACCAAGAAGAAGGTGAAGATAATGGTAGGTGAACTAAACTCTTCGAACACTGTGGGCCTGATAACATTTTCCATTGGGTTCTCCGAGAGGAAACAGATGCACTGCGTCGTTAACAACAATTTTCAATAAATCTAACGAAACAGGGGTAACTGCCTGAGGTGTGGAAGACAACAAACGTACTCAGACAGACAGGCAGCACTAAACCACAGACCTGTATCGTTGACAAGTATAGTAAAGTTATGGAAAAATTTATCATGTACGAGCCCATTCCCAGGAAGGAATGGGCTAGCACGGCTTCAGGAATGGGAAATCCAGCATTACAAACCAACTATAGTTTTATGAATAGGTAACAGAAAGGAATGGGTAGACTGCATCTTCTTGGACTGTAAGAACGTTTTCGACACAGAACTGCATAAGGGACTGGTTGAAAAGCTAGTGGAGCAGGCAGGAATAGCAAGAAAATCACTGCAGTGGATCAGGGAATACCTGACGACCGGAACAAAGCAACAAGTATTGATATGTGACGAAGTATCAGAGTGGACGCATGTGTCGAGAAGGGTTCCACAAGGGTCATTCCTAGGTACGGTGTTGTTTCTTGTATATGTGAATGACATGACGAAAAGGAATAGATTCAGTGGTGCTCCTGTTAGCAGATTATGTGAAACTAATTAAGAGAATGCAAGCGGACGAGGATCAGGAAAAACTACAGGGGGAACTAGACAGGCTGCAAGCCTAGTCCAACAAATGACTACTGAAATTTACCATCACGAATTACAGTCATGAGGTTTAGGGAAGAACACAAAAAAAATGCAGACGGAGTACAGCCTAAGGGCGTCAGAAACTGGAAATCTCACTCATAGGAAAGGTTTTTGGAATGAGCATCATACCAAGCACATCTCCTGAGGTGCACATCAGCCAAGTAACCGCTGTAGCATATGGACGCCTGGCAAACCTAAGAATAGAATTTCGACATCTAAATAAAGAGTAATTTACGACACTGTACACCGTGTATGTCTGGCCCACATTAGAGTATTCAGCACCAGTGTGGAGCCTACACCTGGTCAAAAACCTAAAGAAATTCAAGAAAGTTAAAAAGTTTGCAACAAGACTAGTACCGGAGCTAAGAGGTACGTTTTATGAGGAGAAGTTTAGGGAACTCAACCTGATGACACTAGAGATTAGGAGGGACTGGGGAGGACATGATAACGACGTATAAAATACTGAGAGGAATTGACTAGGTGAAGAGGGCTAGAAAGTTTCAGAGAGGGGACACAAGGACAAGGGGATACAATTGGAAGTTAAAAATCCAGATGAGTAATAGGGATGTTAGGAAATATTTCTTTAGCCTTACAGTTGTCAGGAAGCGGAACAATCTATAACACTCAATGTCTTCTACTGTTTTCAGTATGTAAGTTTACCTTATACTCTACTGTTGAAGTCTGTTATGCTGAAAAGATGTTCCAACAATAAGATACCCTGGTAGAGATTAAAAAATGAGAGTACTGTTGCTGCAACAATTCATCAGAAACCTACATTTTCATGAGGTCGAATCCTTACCTTCAGGACTAGTGTCAAATTACATCTGGGGAGAAAAAATTTACAGAAAACCAAAAAGACCATACGGGAGATGGGTAATAAGGGAATAGTTGTAGTACTAGCGGCAGTAGCAGAAGTAGTCGTAGTGGATGCAGTAGCAGTGATGACTGGGAAAGTAGAATAAGCGACAGTAATAGTAGTAGTAATACTAATTGCAATAGTCCTAAAGTATTAATAGTCGTTAATTGGAAAAAGTGGTGAAGAAGCAATAATGGTAAAGTAGTAATAGTCACAGTGATTGTCGTAAAGTAGTAATACTAGTAGTAATCGTAGTAGTAGCAGTAGTTGTAGAAGTAAAGGTTGCAGATGCGTTTGTATACCTGGAGTATACCTGGAGAGGGTTTCGGGGGTCAACGCCCCCGAGGCTCGGTCTGAGACCAGGCCTCGTGGTGGATCAGTGCCTGATCAACCAAGCTGTGACTGATGGCCGCACGCAAACCGACGTACGAACCACAGCCCGGCTGGCCATGTACTGACTTTAGGTGCCTGTCCAGCGCCTTCCTGAAGACAGCCAGGGGTCTATTGGTAATCCCCCTTATGTATGCTGGGAGGCAGTCGAACAGTCTTGGGCCCCTGACAGCTACTGTGTTGTCTAATCTTAGTGTACTCATGGCACCCCTGCTTTTCATTGGGGGGATGTTGCATCTCTTGCCGAGTCTTTTGCTATCGTAGGGAGTGATATTCGTGTGCAAATTTGGTACTAATCTTACTAGGAGTTTCCAAGTATATATTATCCTGTATCTCTCTCGCCTGCATTCCAGGGAATATAATTCAAGGGACTTCAACCGTTCCCAGTAATTTAGGTGCTTTATTGTACTTATGTGTGCCGTCTCTGTACATGCTCCAGGTCAGCAATTTTGCCTGCCATGAAAGGGGCCGTTAGTGTACAACAATATTCAAGCCTAGAGAGAACAAGCAATTTGAGGAGAATCATCATGGGCTTAGCATCCCAAATTTTGAAGGTTCTCGTTATCCATTCAATCATTTTCCTAGCAGGTGTAGTACATATGTTGTTGTGGTCTTTGAAAGTGAGATACTCTGACATTATCATTCCCAGGTCCTTCAAATTAGTTTCCCGCTCTGTTGCGTTGTTGGAATTTGTTGCATACTTTGATACAGTTTTAATTTCCTGAAGTTTTCCATATCTGAGTCATTGAAATTTTTCTTCATTGAACTTCATATTCATCTCTGCGGCCCATTGAAGATTTAGTTAATGTCCGCTTGGAGTCTTCCAGTATTTTCGATGGATGACACTGTCGTGCAAATTCGGGTTTTATCCGTAAAGACATGGTGCTGTTTCTTACAACTCTGTCTATGTCAGTTATAAGGATGCGGAACAGAATAGGAGCTAATACCGTGCCTTGTGGAACCGAGCTTTTAACTGTAGCTGCCTCCGACTTTACTTTGTTAATTATTACTCTTTGCGTTCTATTTGTTAGGAAGTTGTAGATTCATCTACCAACTTTTCCTGTTATTCCTTTATCGCGCATTTTGTGTGCTATTACACCATAGTCACGCTTGTTGAAGCCTTTTGCAAATTCTGTATATACTACATCTGCATTTCGTTTATTCTCTAGAGCATCCAGGACCTTGTCGTAGTGGTCCAGTAGTTGGGACAGGTAATAGCGACCTGCTGAAAACCCATGTTGCCCTGGGTTGTGTAATTGATGGGTATCAAGGTGGGTGACAGTCTTGCTTCTTCGAACCCTTTCAAAGATTTTTATGAAATTGAAAGTTAGCACTATCGGTCTGTAGTTCTTTGCTATTGCTTTACTGCCACCTTTGTGGAGTGAGGCTATGTCTGTTGTTTTTAATGATTGCAGGATGTCCCCTGTGTCCATAGTTCCTCTCCATAGAGTGCCAAAGACACGTGACAGGGGCTTCTTGCATTTCTTGATAAACACGGAGTTCCAAGAGTCTGGACTTGGGGCAAAGTGCATGGGTATGTCACTTATTGCCTTTTCGAAGTCTTGTGGTGTTAGATAATATCAGTACTTCACTTATTTCTTTTCTGTCATCTGTTTAAGTTCCATCTCGTCTAAGCAGGGGTCTAATACTGGATGTTGGTTGCACCTTAAATTTGGCATAAGAAAAGAAGTGTTTTGGGTTTCTTCCCATTTCATTTATGGCTTCGAGTTCTTCCTTGGATTCTTGTCTCCTGTAAGATTCCTAAGTTTAAGTTTGATATTCACTACTTCTCTGACCAGTGCTCCACTTCGTATTTCAGATACATTGGCCCCTTTCAGCAGCTCTGTTATTCTTTGCCTTCGCATATTTAGGGAGCAATTCTCTCTTTCTAGTTTACATTTTCTCTTTCCTTTTCTTAAAGGAATGTGCCTTGAGCTTACCTCAATTGCCACAGAGTTAATTCTTTCCAGGGAAAGGTTCGGATCCATATTGTTGTGAGAGAAAAGTTCATTAGATAAGAGTATTGGAAGTATGAATATATGGTGGTGTTTGTTTGTTGGGCAGTCTGCTTGTTCAGTTAGGGTGGGTGCATAGTTCCCGCCATCCCCCCCCCCCTCTTCTGCACTCGGTGCGAGGCGACGAGGGCGTCTCCAACCTGTGGTTAGTCACTTGACTTGCGGCTCCCATCGAATCTGCAAGTATTCGTTCCACTCCTGACTAATTTATGATATTTTTGGAATTAAGTTAGTCTGAAGAGCTTCACTCTTATTTACGGTTTAAAACTTAAATTTATTCCTGCCTTGTCTTGAAGTTATGTAATTATGTCACCTTTTAATCCTCACCATTTCTTTCAAAGGCTGTATGCCTATCGTGTGAGTGATTTATCGAGAGGTGTGTAACTGTATGTTGTTTTTCATTCTAGCCTTGATTGTCAGCTCAGGTCATCCAGCTCATGCAGGATTATGATAAGGGCAGCAGTGATCTGGCAAAGATCAGACGTCACCTGCGCCTCTCTACCTACACTGGTCCACCCACTTCCACACACAGCAGACCACACAGTCAGCTACACACCATTTAAGCACCCTTCTCCCAGTTGTAACGACACCAGCGTTCATGGTGGCTCTTGAATGCCTACTTAACTGCGTTAACATTATTGTGGTGGTCAGAGGATCAGTCAACCTCTCCTCAGCAGAATATATAAGCATGTTCGGTACACTGTCGACTGTCTAGTCACGACCAGCTGTGACCCCCCCCCCCCATTATCAACCACGGTTTAGAGTTCCAGAACAATTCAGAGCTATCTGCCCAGAACATCTGCACGGCACCATTCTACACTACCTAACATCATTGTTTACATATTAACTTTGGATCACTAATTATTTATATATTTCACTTTTCATTTATATTAAAGTAGGATTAATTTCATATTTAATTGTTTTATATTATTTACTGATATTCCTTATAATATAATTATTTCTTACGTTATTATTAATTTCTATCTTTTTCTTTGCATAAGAAGGAGCCAGCCTTGTCAAATACTCTCTGAGGGTCTGCCGGATATCTTCCCAGCTTGTCAGGAGCCCTACGCATACATGTCTGTATCACTATTATATTGTGATCTGAGTGTATTGTCCTAGATAAGGTTATATTCTTACTTGATTATCATTGTTAGTGAAGATTAGGGTCAGTGTGTTTTCTATTCTTGCTGGTTCTAATTTTTGCTCGTTTAAGGTGAATTTGGCGCAGATATTTAATAGCTCGTGTGTGTGTGAATTTTCTCCTGAGCTGCCTCCCGGGTTAATCTCTGCTGAAACATTATTTGTTACATTCCTTCATTTTAGGTGTCTCAAGTTGAAATCCTCCAAAAGCAAGACGTTTGGGGCAGGAGTTCGGATATTTTCCAGACACTGATCAATTTTCAAAAGCTGGGAGGATGCATCTGGAGGCTTGTAAACAACCACAATGACGAGGGTTTGGTTTTCAATCTTTACTGCCGAAACTTCAACTACATCATTTGAGGTGTTTAGTAGTTCTGAGCAAATGAACGACTCTGATGTACAAACCATCCCTTCCCACTTGTAGCCTGTTTAGTCTGTCTCATCTGAATACGTTATAACCTTGGACCCATATTTCGTTGTCAAAATTATCCTTTATGTGGGTCTCTGTGAAACCTGCAAACATTACATTTGACTCTGTGAGTAGTCCCCTGATGTAAGGTATTTTGCTGTTTGTTGATGGCTTTAGACCCTGTATGTTTATATAGATAAATATCGTCATATTAATGGAATGTAAGGGGGCTTTGTTTGCTTGCATTAGTATCTGTTGTTCTGGAGTGAAGACCAATGATTGTCCCTCCAGTCTAGAAGTGTTTTCAGTTGGTTTAAATTTGTCATTTCTTGCTAGTCTTTTTCTTCTTTCTGGCACTAAAAAAATCTTAGTAATAAGATACAGCGTCGGCATAAAACCTTGGTACTTTGTTTTACAATTAAAAAATATTTTAGCGTTTATTTATAAATTTTTTAGAGAACCGATAATTTGATGATTGAGATTCTTGTGGAAACATTTAGGCGTCTATATTCTGCAGACGTTTCGCCACCCAGTGGCGTCTTCAGTCCATAACAGAAGATCGATGAAAGATGAGGTAGAGTTTGAGGTTATCAAATCAGAGTCTCTGCCTTGAGTCTATGTGCTCAGTCCATCAGTCTTCATAAAAGTACAGCATATCAGAATAAAAGTGGCTTATATACTGTATCAGATGAGGTTACGCTGGGGTAGACCTGACTTACTTCTAATAGTAGACCTTTACACTGATAACTGCCAACTACTGCTTCACCTCATCTGTCTGCAGTATACATGTCCCTTCAGGGCAGACATAACGTACTTTTCTCATGACTGATATACTGAACACATCGACTCTAAATTAGACACATATGCAACTCTTGGGTATCTTTATTGAGGAAACGTTTCGCCACACGGTGGCTTCATCAGTCCATACAAAGGAGAATCTTGAAGAACAGGAGGAGAATGAGGTAATCAGTCCCTCAACCTTGAGTCGATGTGGTCAGTCCATCAATCTTGAATAGAATACGGCATATTAGCGGAGAAGGAGCTTACATGGACTGATGAAGCCACTGTGTGGCGAAACGTTTCCTCAATAAAGATACCCAAATGTTGCTCAACTTTGAACGTCATCTTCCTTCTGACTTTGATGACTTCCTGTACGATCCTGGGCACGGAATCTGCTACAGTTAAAAAAAATTATACAGCGTCCATTATGACTTTCATTTTCAGCAGCTCCCCCATCAGCGTTGACACTGACGATGTGTCTCACTCCTGTATATTGTTCATCATCTTGTGCCACGCATTTTCAATCTGATTTACGTCTGGGCTATTACCAGTCAAATCAAGCAAATTAAAATAGCTACAATTAAAACCTATTAACTTTCAAGTGACGTAGTATATTATTTTGTTGGGAAAAACAGTTTGTAATTTTAAACCATTCTTTTGTTTTAATTTTTTGGAAGGAGGTTTCTGTCCTATCTTTATGTCAATGAAAGTACCCTGCATGGCAACACTGAAGAGGACAAAAGTACCCTGCATGGCAACACTGGAGATGACAAAAGTACCCTGCATGGCAACACTGGAGATGACAAAAGTACCCTGCATGGCAACACTGGAGATGACAAAAGTACCCTGCATGGCAACACTGGAGATGACAAAAGTACCCTGCATGGCAACACTGGAGATGACAAAAATACCCTGCATGGCAACACTGGAGATGACAAAAGTACCCTGCATGGCAACACTGGATATGACAAAAGTACCCTGCATGGCAACACTGGAGAGGACAAAAGTACCCTGCATGGCAATACTGGAGAGGACAAAAGTACCCTCCATTACAACACTGGAGAGGACAAAAGTACCCTGCATGGCAACACTGGAGAGGACAAAAGTACCCTGCATGGCAACACTGGAGAGGACAAAAGTACCCTGCATGGCAATACTGGAGAGGACAAAAGTACCCTCCATTACAACACTGGAGAGGACAAAAGTACCCTGCATGGCAACACTGGAGAGGACAAAAGTGCATTCCATTACAACACTGGAGAGGACAAAAGTACCCTGCATGGCAACACTGGAGAGGACAAAAGTACCCTCCATTACAACACTGGAGAGGACAAAAGTACCATCCATTACAACACTTTAGAGGACAAAAGTACCCTGCATTACAACACTGGAGAGGACAAAAGTACCCTGCATGGCAACACTGGAGAGGACAAAAGTACCCTGCATGGCAACACTGGAGAGGACAAAAGTACCCTGCATGGCAACACTGGAGAGGACAAAAGTACCCTGCATGGCAACACTGGAGAGGACAAAAGTACCCTGCATGGCAACACTGGAGAGGACAAAAGTACCCTCCATTACAACACTGGAGAGGACAAAAGTACCCTCCATTACAACACTGGACAGGACAAAAGTACCCTCCATTATAACACTGGAGAGGACAAAAGTACATTGCATTAAACACTGGAGAGGACAAAAGTACCCTCCATTACAACACTGGAAAGGACAAAAGTACCCTCATTTACAACACTGGAGAGGGTAAAAGTACCCTCCATTACAACACTGGAGAGGACAAAAGTATCCTCCATTACAACACTGAAGAGGACAAAAGTACCTTGCATTACAACACTGGTGGGGACAAAAGTACCCTCCATTACAACACTTTAGAGGACAAAAGTACCCTGCATTACAACACTGGAGAGGACAAAAGTACCCTGCATGGCAACACTGGAGAGGACAAAAGTACCCTGCATGGCAACACTGGAGAGGACAAAAGTACCCTGCATGGCAACACTGGAGAGGACAAAAGTACCCTCCATTACAACACTGGAGAGGACAAAAGTACCCTCCATTACAACACTGGACAGGACAAAAGTACCCTCCATTATAACACTGGAGAGGACAAAAGTACATTGCATTAAACACTGGAGAGGACAAAAGTACCCTCCATTACAACACTGGAAAGGACAAAAGTACCCTCATTTACAACACTGGAGAGGGTAAAAGTACCCTCCATTACAACACTGGAGAGGACAAAAGTATCCTCCATTACAACACTGAAGAGGACAAAAGTACCTTGCATTACAACACTGGTGGGGACAAAAGTACCCTCCATTACAACACTTGAGGGGACAAAAGTACCCTCCATTACAACACTGGAGAGGACAAAAGTATCCTCCATTACAACACTGGAAAGGACAAAAATACCCTCCATTACAACACTGGTGGGGACAAAAGTACCCTCCATTACAACACTTGAGGGGACAAAAGTACCCTCCATTACAACACTGGAGACAACAAAAGTACCTTGCATTACAACACTGGAGAGGACAAAAGTACCCTCCATTACAACACTGTAGACGAGAAAAGTACCCTCCATTACAACACTGGAGAGAACAAAATTACCCTTCATTACTACACTGGAGAGGACAAAAGTACTCTCCATTACAATACTGGAGAAAACAAAAATACCCTCCATTACAACACTGGAAAGGACAAAAGTGCCCTCCATTACAACACTGGAGGGGTCAAAAGTACCCTACATTACAATACTGGAGAAGAAAAAAGCACCCTCCATTACAACACTGGAAAGGACAAAAGTGAACTTCATTACAACACTGGTGAGGACAAATGTTCCCTCCATTACAACACTGGAGGGAACAAATGTACCCTCCATTACAACACTGGAAAGGACAAAAGTACCCTCCATTACAACACTGGAAAGGGCAAAAGTACCCTTCATTACAACACTGGAGAGGCCAAAAGTATTTTCCATTACAACACGGGAGAGGACAAAAGTACCCTCCATTACAACACTGGAAAGGACAAAAATACCCTCCATTACAACACTGGTGAGGACAAAAGTACTCTCCATTACAACACTTGAGGGGACAAAAGTACACTCCATTACAACACTGGAGAGGACAAAAGTTCCTTGCATTACGACACTGGAGAGGACAAAAGTACCCTCCATTACAACACTGGAGGGGACAAAAGTACCCTCCATTAGAACACTGGAGAGAACAAAAGTACCTTGCATTACAAGACTGGAGAGGACAAAAGTGCCCTCCATTACAACACTGTAGACGACAAAAGTACCCTCCATTACAACACTGGAGAGAACAAAAGTACCCTCCATTACTACACTGGAGAGGACAAAAGTACTCTCCATTACAACACTGGAAAGGACAAAAGTGCCCTCCATTACAACACTGGTGGGGACAAAAGTACCCTCCATTACAACACTGGAGAGGGCAAAAGTTCCCTCAATTACAACATTGGAGAGGACAAAAAAACCCTCCATTACAACACTGGAGAGAACAAAAGTGCCCTCCATTACAACACTGGAAAGGACAAAAGTGCCCTCCATTACAACTCTGGTGGGGACAAAAATATCTTCCATTACAACACTGGAGAGGACAAAAGCACCCTCCATTTCAACACTGGAAAGGACAAAAGTACCCTCCATTACAACACTGGAGAGAACAAAAGTGCCCTCCATTACAACACTGGTTAGGACAAAAGTGCCCTCCATTACAACACTGGAAAGGGCAAAAGTACCTTCCATTACAACACTGGAGGGGACAAAAGTACCCTCCATTACAACACAGGAGGGGACAAAACTACCCTCCATTCCAACACTGGAGAGATCAAAAGTACCTTGCATTACAACACTGGAGAGGACAAAAGTACCCTCCATTACAACACTGTAGACGACAAAAGTACCCTCCATTACTACACTGGAGAGGACAAAAGTACGCTCCATTGCAATACTAGAGAGGACAAAAGTACCCTCCATTACAACACTAGAAAGAACAAAAGTGCCCTCCATTGCAACATTGGTGAGGACAAAAGTACCCTCCATTACAACACTGGAGAGGACAAAAGTACCCTCAATTAAACATTAGAGAGGACAAAAGTTCCACCCATTATAACACTGGAGAGGACAAAAGTACCCTCCATTACAGCACTGGAGAGGACAGAAGTACCCTCCATTACAACACTGGAAAGGGCAAAAGTACCCTCCATTACAGCACTGGAGAGGATAAAAGTACCCTCAATTAAACATTAGAGAGGACAAAAGTTCCACCCATTATAACACTGGAGAGGACAAAAGTACCCTTCATTACTACACTGGAGAGGACAAAAGTGCCCTCCATTACAACACTGGAGAGGACAAAAGTACACTCAATTACAACACTGGAAAGGACAAAAGTGCCCTCCATTACAACACTGGTGAAGACAAAAGTACTCTCCATTACAACACTGGATAGGACAAAAGTACCCTCCATTACAACACTGGAGAGGACAAAAGTACCCGCAATTACAACATTGGAGAGGACAAAAGTACCCTCCATTACAACATTGGAGAGGACAAAAGTACCTTACATTACAACACTGGAGAAGACAAAAGTACCTTGCATTACAACACTGGGGAGGACGAAAGTACCCTGCATTACAACACGGGAGAGGCCAAAAGTACCCTCCATTATAACACTGGAGAGGACAAATGTACCCTCCATTACAACACTGAAGAAGACAAGAGTACCCTCCATTACAGCGCTGGAGAGGACAAAAGTACCCTCCATTACAACACTGGAAAGGGCAAAAGTACCTTCCATTACAACACTGGAGGGGACAAAAGTACCATCCATTACAACACTGGAGAGAACAAAAGTACCTTGCATTACAACACAGGAGAGGACAAAAGTACCCTCCATTACAACAGTGGAGAGGACGAAAGTACACTCCATTACGACACTGGAAAGGACAAAAGTGCCCTCCATTACAACACTGGTGAGGACAAAAGTACCCTCCATTACAACACTGGATAGGACAAAAGTACCCTCCATTACAACACTGGAGAGGACAAAAGTACCTTGCATTACAACACTGGAGAGGACAAAAGTACCCGCAATTACAACATTGGAGAGGACAAAAGTTTACCTGGAGTTTACCTGGAGAGAGTTTCGGGGGTCAACGCCCCCGCGGCCCTGCATTACAACATTGGAGAGGACAAAAGTACCTTACATTACAACACTGGAGAGGACAAAAGTACCTTGCATTACAACACTGGAGAGGACGAAAGTACCCTGCATTGCAACACGGGAGAGGCCAAAAGTACGCTCTATTATAACACTGGAGAGGACAAATGTACCCTCCATTACAACACTGGAGAAGACAAAAGTACCTTCCATTACAACACTGGAGAGAACAAAAGTACCCTGCATTACAGCACTGGAGAGGGCAAAAGCACCTTTCACTACAACACTGGAGAGGACAAAAGTACCTTCTATTACAAATCTGGAGATGACAATAGTACCCTGCATTACAGCACTTTAGAGGGCAAAAGTACCCTGCTTTACAACACTGTAGAGGACAAACGTACCTTGCATTACAACACTGGAGAGGACAAAAGTACCTTCAATTACAGCACTTGAGAGGACAAAAGTACCCTGCATTACAGCACTTGAGAGGACAAAAGTACCCTGCATTATAACACTGGTGAGGACAAGAGTACCTTGCATTACAACACTGGAGAGGACAAAAGTACCCTGCATTACAACACTGAAGAGGACAAATTCAACAGGAAAGACTTGACATAGGAAGTATCACTAACTTCAGGGTAGGCGTAGGCATAGTTACGAGATCGGGAGGATATTTCATAATCGAGAAATTGAGGCGTCACAAATGCGGAAGGCACAGAGGGAGATACAAAAATATTTTTCTAGACAGAAAATACTTCCTACCTTATATAGGCTTACAGTAAACGGAAAAAAGAAAAACATGTCACAGAGTGGAGGACATGATGTCTTTTGACATCATGTCCACTACTGTTGTGATTAAGAATAATCTAACATTGACTGAAACGTCGCTCTAAGATTTTCTGCTCATTATTAAAACTGTCGAAAAAATTATGAAGGCTGACCTGTGTTGCTGCCATCAACGCCCAGTCGGCTGGTCCTATCACCAAGACAGCCATCGAGTGTCGAGGAAGAGGCTCCCGTCCATATAAGAAAGACCAGTCTATTGTTGACCAGACAAACGTTCGTTTATACATACTGGAGGAGTTCTTATCTCTGACCAGAGCATGATAAACGTCCGCATTGACCTCTTGGGACATAAAGAGTGGATCCAGATACACCTCAGTGGTCAGTCCCAGTGACCACAAACCACTCATAACATCACAAGTATCTGAGCACATACATCAATGACAGTTTTACTTCGAATGGAAATGGCCACAGTTTTTTTAATAGTTCAGAAAGAGCATTATAAAAGCCGTTAGTTTAAACTGATTTTACTGTGTAAAGAATCTTTAATAAAATTATCATATCCAACGCATTTATGTAAAATTTACCTTTGTGTAATGTACCCATTAACTATCCTTTATTTGTCTACCTAACATACACACACATGTAGGGAGATACCACCTCTAGAACTGACTGAGGAGGCACAGCCTCACAGTCAGGTTTCTTTCTGGAGCTGTTTGAGTATTTTTTTTCTCCTTCCACCATCAATATGCTGTTTGTGAACTTCATATAAAGAAAAATATACTGAAAAAATATACAAGGAATTAGAACAACATGCATGATGACATCACAGGGCCTATATCTCAAAAGTTTTATACCACTTACCGACTGAAGGTCGAATGCTTAGGACGCTTCAGGTGTTTCGTCATCGGATTGCAACACCTAGCTCCTGGAAAGGGATACCAAGCACTCTAAGGTCGTTGGTTTCGCACTTGCCTCAAGCTCTGAGATTATCCGATCCTCTTTGAACGAAGTTACATCATAATGGCTTTCCTAGAAACTGGTGGTACCAACCACATTAGCTTCAGGTAGATTTCATCCACTGTTATCCAGATGTTATCCGATGCAATGCACTTACCCTCTTTCCAGAATAAAATGGTGACTCCATCAGGGCATATGGCAGACGAGGTCTTGGAGCACTAATTAGTAATCTGATGTCATTTCACAAATGCACCTGTGTTTGGACAGTACAGGGGCGGCTGGGCGAAGAGCCACACCAATCGGAATGGCCTGAGGGTCGAGGCAAGTGCCCAGGAAGTAATTAGGGACATATTCTAACCTCCACCTTCCCATAGAAGATGCTATACTTTCCAGAAATCCCCGTATACGGCGATGCTGACAGTGGGACACAATCTCTAACAGCAGGCGAAACATGTGGAACAAGGTATCATAGTCAACCCTCAAAATGGAAACAGAGAAAAAACGTTAACAGGGGTAGCTCTCACTTAACAATGGTACTCTGGTACTCTCTATTTCCGGCGACACAGAGAGGCAGAACCTCAGACGGACGAAACGTGCAGGCCAGGTGTGGAGAACACTAGTCTAACATCACCAAATCTTCATGAGGACCCATATAGCATCTTTGCTTAAGATTGTCCTCAATTGACTCTACTAAATTGTCGTTGAGTTAGTACTTTCCATGATTTGAATTACATAAGGCATTCCTATCATGTTGTATAGGGGAGGATTCAAATATGTTCCTTTCAATGACGGAACTATTGGGCACAATGACCTGAGCTGCTGCCCACCCCAGCGGATGACTGCATGTACTAACATGATTAAAGATTGCATTTGACTCCTGAGCCGTCCTTACCGAGTACTGATGTTGCACTAATCTGATTTGAAGTGGTTTACCTGTCTGTCCAGCATATGAGAGCACAGTGTGCATAACACCTCGTAAACACCACCATTTATCCTGGATTGTGCATTCTTAATCGACTTCTGCTTCATTGTCCCGATGTTCTTGAAGACAATATTTACACTTAGCTTTTCAATGTATAACGGAGGCTGGCAAGATTCTCACGGTAAGGCAAAACCAACATATTTTTCCTGGAAGGCACTTCCCAAGGTTCGTGTAGAACGTCTCCTTAGCTGTCAATAACACCTCAACAAAATCTCAAGGGTATCTTAATTTAGTGGCTAGGTTGAATCACTTATTAATTTTGTCATCAAAATATTCCAGGCTACAAATACGTAAAGCGTTCAAGAACATTGTAAAAAAAACGCTCCTTTTAACTCTAGATTCATGATTAAAAAAAACAGAAAATGTATGACGAAGCATTAATCGACTTCCCGTATACTGTAAATTTAAATTTCCTGTCAACTCGATGGACTAGAACATCTAGGAAAGACAATTTGTTGTCTAGTTTGTGCTCTCTTGGGAACATAATTGAGGGTACTAAACCACTGAATTAAGTAAGGAATTCATCCATATCATGATATATAAATAAAAGACAAAGAACATCGTCTACATATCTCAACCAGTTAGCTTTAGTTGGGAGGAGTCTAGTCTCATAAAATTCCATATATAAATGGCTAAGAGGATTTCCCCTAGCCATGCCTTCTCTTTGACATTAACATACAAATTTGTAGTCAATAACGCAAAACGTTAAAAGTTTAATAATTATATTTGTGGGGTAGGCATAAGGAAGTTTTCCATTTCTTCTTCAAGATACGTAAGCATATCAAGGAGGACTCTGGTAAACAGGGATGTGGCATCAAAACTCACAAGAGTAAAGTCATGTGATACATTTAAGTTCTGAAGCCTCTCAATTAATTAACTAATTAATTCATAAAGATATATTGAGTTGCCGCCCTAGTTGATATACAGTTAATTAATTCGCGATTTCCTTTCAGTAACGTTTTAAGCCGTATATTAAAGTGATAATTGATCTAACTTATCACTAGCCTGGTGTCTCGGGGTATGGAAATGACCGTCTAACTTCGCCTAAGTCCCCATCATCATCTGGGATCTTTCTTAGTTGCTTAACTACTGTGTTCTCTGATGCACAGTCAGCAGGTTCAAATTTTGCTGTGAATTGGGAGATAATGTTAGTAAATAATTTCTCCCGTTTGCGAATTGTTAAGCAAATGTATTTGTCGAGAAGAATTGGTAAAACTGGACAATTATCAAGAACTCCTTTAAAATTAAGTCCATTCTAAAATTTTCTCTAATACGTTAGAAGATATATTTTTTCATTAATGTTAATATAAAAATTAATAATTTTGTACCAAAAGAACCTTAGAAAACTTACCTAATCTTATTATAACAAACGTAATTTAACTTAGGCTAATGTAACTAAATATATATTAGATTAGTTTACAAAAAATTAAACATAAACAAACACAATGAAATATGTATTTTTTCCGTTAGGTTCAGAATGATTTTTACAAAAAATTTGCAAGTACAAATTCCTGCCTACCTTATTCGGCAAGAAGAGCGCTGCTATTTAAGCCAATACCACACGTTTTACCTATTCCACACGCCACACACACACACACACACACACACACACACACACACACACACACACACACACACACACACACACACACACACACACACACACACACACACACACACACACACACACACACACACACACACACAGAGCAATGGTGGACACACTTGCTGAGGTGGCAAGAAGAGATCATTCCAGCAGAGCAAAGTTGCTGGTTATGGGGGATTTCAACCACAGGGAGATCGACTGGGAAAACCTGGAGCCACATGGGGGTCCCGAAACATGGAGAGCCAGGATGTTGGACGTGGTGCTGGAAAACCTCATGCACCAACATGTTAAGGACACTACCAGAGTGAGAGGGGAGGATGAACCAGCAAGATTGGACCTTGTGCTCACCCTGGGCAGTTCAGACATTGAGGACATCAAGTATGAGAGTCCCCTAGGAGCTAGCGACCAAGTGGTTCTGTGCTTTGAATACATAGTAGAGCTGCAAGTGGAGAGAATAACAGGAGTTGAATGGGAAAAGCCTGACTATAAAAGAGGGGACGACATAGGGTTGAAGAACTTCTTGCGGGAGGTCCAGTGGGACAGAGAACTGGCAGGAAAGCCAGTAAATGAAATGATGGAATATGTAACAACAAAATGCAAGGAGGCAGTGGAAAAGTTTATTCCCAAGGGCAACAGTAACAACGGGAAGACCAGAACGAGCCCCTGGTTTACCCGACGGTGTAAGGAGGCAAAAACAAAGTGCAATAGAGAATGGAAAAAGTACAGAAGGCAGAGAACACACGAAAATAGGGAGATCAGTCGCAGAGCCAGGAATGAGTATGCACAGGTAAGGAGGGAGGCCCAGCGACAGTATGAAAATGACATAGCATCGAGAATCAAGACTGACCCGAAACTGTTGTATAGCCACATCAGGAGGAAGACAACAGTCAAAGACAAGGTGATCAGATTAAGGACAGAAGGTGGAGAACTCACAATAAATGATCAGGAGGTATGTGAGGAGCTGAACAGGAGATTTAAGGAAGTTTTTATAGTAGAGACAGGAAGGGCTGTGGGAAGACAGCACAGAAGGGAACATCAAGAGGGAATATACCAACAAGTGTTGGATGACATACGAACAACTGAGGAGGAGGGGAAGAAGCTCTTAAGTGACCTTGACACCTCAAAGGCGATGGGACCGGACAACATCTCCCCATGGGTCCTTAGAGAAGGAGCAGAGATGCTGTGCGTGCCTCTAACCACAATCTTCAACACATCCCTTGAAACTGGGCAACTACCTGAGAAATGGAAGACAGCTAATGTAGTTCCCATATTTAAGAAAGGAAACAGAAACGAGGCACTAAACTACAGACCTGTGTCTCTGACATGTATTGTGTGCAAAGTCATGGAGAAGATTATCAGGAGGAGAGTGGTCGAACACCTGGAAAGGAACAAGATTATAAATGAAAACCAGCATGGGTTCATGGAAGGCAAATCCTGTATCACAAACCTCCTGGAGTTTTATGACAAGGTAACAGAAGTAAGACACGAGAGAGAGGGGTGGGTAGATTGCGTTTTCCTAGACTGCAGGAAGGCCTTTGACACAGTTCCCCACAAGAGATTAGTGCAGAAGCTGGAGGATCAGGCGCATGTAAAAGGGAGGGCACTGCAATGGATAAGGGAATATCTGACAGGGAGGCAGCAACGTGTCATGGTACGTGAAGAGGTATCACAGTGGGCGCCTGTTACGAGCGGGGTCCCACAGGGGTCAGTTCTAGTACCAGTGTTATTTTTGATATATGTGAACGACATGATGGAAGGAATAGACTCTGAAGTGTCCCTGTTCGCAGATGACGTGAAGTTGATGAGAAGAATTAAATCGGACGAGGATGAGGCAGGACTGCAAAGAGACCTGGACAGGCTGGACATGTTGTAAAGTAACTGGCTTCTCGAATTCAATCCAGCCAAATGCAAAGTCATGAAGATTGGGGAGGGGCAAAGAAGACCGCAGACAGAGTATAGGCTAGGTGGACAAAGACTACAGACCTCACTCAGGGAGAAAGACCTTGGGGTGACCATAACACCGAGCACATCACCGGAGGCACACATCAACCAAATAACTGCTGCAGCATATGGGCGCCTGGCAAACCTGAGAATAGCGTTCCGAAGTTAGAGAAAGTACAAAGGTTTGCAACAAGGCTAGTCCCAGAGCTCAAGAGAATGTCGTACGAGGAAAGGTTAAGGGAAATCGGAAGGACGACACTGGAGGACAGAAGGGTCAGGGGAGACATGATAGCGACATACAAGATACTGCGGGGAATAGACAAGGTGGACAGAGATAGGATGTTCCAGAGAGGGGACACAGGGACAAAGGGTCACAACTGGAAGCTGAAGACTCAGACGAGTCACAGGGACGTTAGGAAGTATTTCTTCAGTCATAGAGTTGTCAGCAAGTGGAATAGCCTAGCAAGTGAAGTAGTGGAGGCAGGAACCATACATAGTTTTAAGAAGAGGTATGACAAAGCTCAGGAAGCAGAGAGAGGGAGGACCCAGTAGCGATCAGTGAAGAGGCGGGGCCAGGAGCTGAGTCTCGACCACTGCAACCACAATTAGGTGAGTACAATTAGGTGAGTACACACACACACACATACACTCACACAGGGATAACAATGAAGGCACTACAATGGATCAGGGAATACTTTTCAGGAAGACAGCAGCGAGTCATGGTACGTGGCGAGGTCTCAGAGTGGGCACCTGTGACCAGCGGGGTCCCACAGGGGTCAGTCCTAGGACCAGTGCTGTTTCTTGTATTTGTGAACGACATGACGGAAGGAATAGACTCTGAGGTGTCCCTGTTTGCAGATGACGTGAAGTTGATGAGGAGAATTCACTCGATCGAAGACCAGGCAGAACTACAAAGGGATCTGGACAGGCTGCAGACCTGGTCCAGCAATTGGCTCCTGGAGTTCAATCCCACCAAGTGCGAAGTCATGAAGATTGGGGAAGGGCAAAGAAGACCGCAGATGGAGTACAGTCTAGGGGGCCAGAGACTACAAACCTCACTCAAGGAAAAAGATCTTGGGGTGAGTATAACACCAGGCACATCTCCTGAAGCGCACATCAACCAAATAACTGCTGCAGCATATGGGCGCCTAGCAAACCTCAGAACAGCATTCCGACATCTTAATAAGGAATCGTTCAGGACCCTGTACACCGTGTACGTTAGGCCCATATTGGAGTATGCGGCACCAGATTGGAACCCACACCTAGCCAAGCATGTAAAGAAACTAGAGAAAGTGCAAAGGTTTGCAACAAGACTAGTCCCAGAGTTAAGAGGTATGTCCTACGAGGAGAGGTTAAGGGAAATCAACCTGACGACACTGGAGGACAGGAGAGATAGGAGGGACATGATAATGACATACAAAATACTGAGAGGAATTGACAAGGTGGACAAAGACAGGATGTTCCAGAGATTGGACACAGTAACATGGGGACACAGTTGGAAGTTGAAGACACAGATGAATCACAGGGATGTTAGGAAGTATTTCTTCAGCCACAGAGTAGTCAGTAAGTGGAATAGTTTGGGAAGCGATGTAGTGGAGGCAGGATCCATACATAGCTTTAAGCAGAGGTATGATAAAGCTCACGGTTCAGGGAGAGTGACCTAGTAGCGATCAGTGAAGAGGCGGGGCCAGGAGCTCGGACTCGACCCCTGCAACCTCAACTAGGTGAGCACACACACACACACACACACACACACACACACACACACACACAGATCTATATAGATATATATATATATATATATATATATATATATATATATATATATATATATATATATATATATATATATACATATATATATATGTCGTGCCGAATATGTAAAACTGGCCAATTAGCAAGAACTCATTTAAAATTAAGTCCTTTTTAAAATTTTCTCTTATACGTTTAAAGATATATTTTTTTCATTAACGTTGATGTAAAAATTTATGATTTTGCACCAAAAGGAACTTAGAAAACTTACCTAACCTTATTATAACAAGAACAATTTATTTTAACCTAACCCACCAAAATATATTTTAGATTTGTTTACAATAATTTAATACTAAACAAACACAGTGAAATATATTTTTTTCGTTAGGTTCAGAATGATTTTGGCAAAATTATTGCATACACAAATTTTCACTTGTCCTATATGGCAAGATGAGCGTTGCTATTTAAGCCAAGATCGCAAATTCTGCCTATTCGGCACGACATATATATATATATATATATATATATATATATATATATATATATATATACAAGGAATTCGCAAGAGCAGGCGAAATATACACAAACGCTGATCTCTGGCTGAAAGAGACTCGAACCTACGAACCTTGGAACAAGGTTAGCAGTGCTTTACCAATTTACCCACACTGGACCAATACCTTGGAGTCCAGCTTGCGCTAGACTGTGATCCAAGGCAGCCAGCTTTCAGGGAGAAGGCTTACAGCTTTTCATCTCATCCCCTGCATGCATCAGCCTTACTAGAGATATTAACAATGCAAGGAATTCGCAAGAGCAGGCGAAATATAGTAAGGCTGATGCATGCAGGGGATGAGATGAAAAACTGTAAGCCTTCTCCCTGAAAGCTGGCTGCCTTGAATCAAAGTCTAGCGCAAGCTGGACTCCAAGGTATTGGTCCAGTGTGGGTAGATTGGTAAAGCACTGCGTACCTTGTTCCAAGGTTCGTAGGTTCGAGTCTCCTTCAGCCAGAGATCAGTGTTTGTGTATATTTCGCCTGCTCTTGCGAATTCCTTGCATTGTTAATATCTCTAGTAAGGCTGATGCATGCAGGGGATGAGATGAAAAGCTGTAAGCCTTCTCCCTGAAAGCTGGCTGCCTTGGATCACAGTCTAGCACAAGCTGGACTCCAAGGTATTGGTCCAGTGTGGGTAAATTGGTAAAGCACTGCGTACCTTGTTCCAAGGTTCATAGGTTCGAGTCTCCCTCAGCCAGATATCAGTGTTTGCATAGATATATATATATATATATATATATATATATATATATATATATATATATATATATATATATATATATATATATATATATATATATATTTATTTTATTATCACACTGGCCGATTCCCACCAAGGCAGGGTGGCCCGAAAAAGAAAAACTTTCACCATCATTCACTCCATCACTGTCTTGCCAGAAGGGTGCTTTACACTACAGTTTTTAAACTGCAACATTTGGGGCCATCCAAGGTTCCCACGCGCGGATCAAAAAAAAGTTCGAAAATATATGAAAAATGAGTTATTGTTACCAAAAAATAGCTGAATTTTCTGGCTACACGCTGGTATAATTATTATCCTTGTACGATGTTTCTAAAAGGAATTACAGCCATTTATAACAGGCATGGTGACAGCGCTGACGCAACATGTTGCGTAAGAAGCGCTGACTCAGCTTTGTTGACGTTTTTGTTACGTTTTTCCCCGTGTTATTTTTATCGTTTTCGTACATCTTTATGTCTAATATAATACAAATTCACCATCTGAGATCATTCCCGAGTGGGCGGAGCTACTATGGTCGCGGTACCAATCGGGAACCCCTGGGAATAGTGCACAAAATGGCCGACACCTCCAGCCAACAAAATATTCCATACCCACGCTAATATCAATTATAAGGCTTATTTATCTATCACAATTGATCTATTATGATATAATGCAATATAATAATAGCATATAAACATAAAAAGTACACCTCAAAAAAAAAATATATAGCATAATATGACGCCCCAAGGAATAAATTTCTATCGATATTTCCCCTGAAGGTGAAGAGAGGATCCGCCCTCTCTCATCAGTGATGAGAGAAAACGTATTTACAATGATTAACTGTAATAAACACTCGTAGGTCACGCAAAAAGTGTCAAATAAAGCGAATTTTTCGGGGAAAAAAATTATTTCCCGGGCAGCGGGGGTGCCGCGCGCTTCGGCCTATACCTCGAAAGTAAGTTATTTACCTATTTATGGATCCCCTATCCTTATTTATGAATGAATTGACTTGATTTTCACAACAAACATAGAAGAATGATTGCTTTACAAGTTGACACGTACCTTTCTGAAGTATCCCAAATATTTTCAGATTTGTGTGGGCAACAAGACCGACATCTTCCAAAATGTCAAAAAAGTTATGAAACTTTATTTTTTTTAGCATGAAGATAAGCTTTATTATATAATTGGGGAGTTACATATGATGGAATTAGAAGTGTTCTATCAGCAGAAAGTGTCAAAACCACTTTTCCAAGTACCACTGAGTACTTGAGTACTGCCAAATGTAATTTTTCGTAAATTTTGCATATTTCATTTCCTTTTTGGCCGATATTTTTGAAACTTCAGCACAGGAGGTTTAATATAAGCTTCTAATAGTACACCAAAAATGAATGTAATCGGTTCATAAATAAAGACGTCAAATTTTTTTTTGCCGAGCCCCCAGTTTATCGAAAAAATAAGTTAGGTTCGGATCAAGAAAAGTTGTGTAGAGTGCACACCAATGCAAGTGTTTCAATTTTTTTAGAAGAAAATTGTATTCATCACTCAAATATTTAAAATGAAACGATTGGTTAGAAATTTTCTTCTAATTTTTAATTTTTAATTTTGTATACTACAAGTAACTGGAGAAAGTTGAGGCTGGATTAGTATTGTTTTCTTCCTTGTAAATTAGAGGGTATGTGGGCACATATCTGAACTGGTAATTTATCAGAGCTTTGTAAAGTAGATGAATGTAGGTTGTAGCAGTCATTGCATTTACTGTATACGATTTACGAAGCCTGTAATGGCGCTGTCTTGAGATGATTCTGCTTCCTCGTGGACACTGGTGTGTCCACTTGTAGACAGTGGACACGCTGAAGCCAGTCACTTGAGCAATAGCACGGAAGGACATGCCACTAGCCCACATGCACATAAAACTGGCGCGTTCACTCCAATTTGAGTGTTGATTCTTACGTCTTATTCTCATTATATTTTCTCTGTAAAAATGAAATAGAAATATTGGAAATGCTTCATTTTATGAAACATTATTAAAGTTTTCTGGTTACTTATAAACGAAACGCTATTTAATATATAAGGAAATCGTTTACATAAATCTCTGTCGTGCAGAATAGGTAAAATTCGTTAATTAGCAAGAGCTCATTTAAAATTAAGTTCTTTCTAAAATTTTCTCTTATACGTTTAAAAAAAATCTTTTTTTTCTTTTTGGTTAAAGTAAAAATTAATAATTTTGTACCAAAAGAAAAGTAATAAACTTACCTAACATAATTTTAACAAGCGCAATTTAATTTAGTATAATCCACCTAAATATATTTTTCATAAATTTACAATAATTTAAAAAGTAAGCAAACACAATGAAATATTTTTTTTCTCGTTTGATTCAGAAAGATTTTTTCGAAATTATTACATACATTAAATTTTGCTTACTTTACTCAGCAAAAAGAGCATTGCTTCACCTCACCTGACTCCCACCACTATATATATGTGTGTTTTCTTAGTTTTCTCTGTATTAGGACTGAAGAAGCCACTCGTGGCGAAACGTTTCCTTTAATAAATGTCCTGAACTGTACATAAGTGTCTTTTTCCACATCTTGTCGGTATCACCATACCATTTCCTCATTGCTATCTAAGCAAAAATCGCAGGTTTTACATATTCTGCACGACATAAGTATATACATACATACATATATATATATATATATATATATATATATATATATATATATATATATATATATATATATATATATATATATATAAATATATATATATATATATATATATATATACATATATATATATATATATATATATATATATATATATATATATATATATATATATATATATATATATATATATATATATATATATATATATATATATATATATATATATATATATATATATATATATATATATAATGTATGTATGTATGTATGTATATACAGGAACATGGCCTATGCGAGGCAGGTCCAATTCTCCCACCGGCTTAAGCCAATGCCTTGACCTAGTGAAGTCAAACAAGTCACTTACGGAAGGAGCACTACATCTGACCTAGTAGCACAAGCTCTTCAAGTCCAATTCACACCCACCCACACCCACTCATGTATTTATCTAACCTATTTTTAAAACTACACAGCGTCTTAGCGTCTATGACGGTACTCGGGAGTTTGTTGCACTCATCCACGACTCTATTACCTAACCACTGATTTCCTAAATCCTTCTTGAATCTGAATTTTTCCAATTTAAAGCCATTGCTGTGAGTCCTGTCTACGTTAGATATTTTTAAGCACGCTATTTACATCCTCTTTATTTATTCCTGTTTTCCATTTATACACCTCAATCATATCCCCCCTAATTCTACGTCTTTCGAGAGAGTGCAGATTCAGGGCCCTCAGTCTATCCTCATAGGGAAGATTTCTGATCCATGGGATCAACTTTATCATCCTCCTTTGTACATTTTCCAGTGCATTTATATCCATTCTCTAATACGGTGACCATAACTGTGCAGCATAATCTAAATGAGACCTAACCAAAGATATATAGAGTTGAAGAACAACCTGAGGACTTCTCTTATTTCTTCTTCTTACTATGAAACCAAGGATTCTGTTAGCTTTATTGCGAACACTAATGCACTGTTGTCTTGGTTTTAAATTACTGTTAACCAAAACTCCTAAATCCTTTTCGCAATCCGTAATATTAAGATCTACATTATTTAGCGTATGTGTGGCATGGTTATTTTCCTCTCCAACATTTAGAAGTTTGTATTTTGTCTATATTAAAATGCATCTGCCACTTCTCTGACCATTGCATCAGTCTATTCATATCATCCTGAAATGCTCTAATGTCGTCGTTAGAATGAACTGGACGGCCAATTTTGGTGTCATCAGCAAATATGCTTATGGCGCTATTTATTTCCTCATCTATGTTGTTTATGTAGATTGTGAACAACAAGGGGCCCAACACTGACCCCTGTCGAACACCGCTTGTGATTCTGATTTCTTCCCATTTATGCAAACTCTCTGCTGCCTATTGGTCAATCATGCTTGAACCCAGGAAAAAATTTCTCCTCCTATTCTGTGTGTCTTAAGTTTCCTCAATAGCCTCTGGTGTGAAACTATCACGAAAGCCTTACTGAAGTCCATATACACAATATCATATTCAATACCATGATCTATCGCCTCAAATACCTTAGTGAAGAAAGTTAGTAAATTCGTAAGAGGCGAACGCCCCTGTATAAAACCGTGCTGAGATTCAATTAATCAATTTATGCCTTTCGAGATGGCTACGAATTGCTTCGGCAATTATTGATTCCATAAATTTTCCCACTATGGAGGAAAGGGTTAAAACTGAGAGGAAGAAATTATTGAAAATTTCACACATATCCTTATCACTGTTAGTGATCTGACCAGAGCTACTCTTAAGTGGGCCAATATTGTCCCTAATCTTACTTCAGTATACCGGAAAGAACCCTTTTGGGTTAGTCTTTGAATCCCTTGCAACCTTAGCCTCATAATCCGTTTTTGCTTTTCTTATTCCTTGTTTTATTTCTCTCTTTAATTGATTTCTTAACTACCCCTTCCCTCTTTTGATACGCCTATATATGCCTCTCTTTTGACCAATAAGATGTTTTAATCTATTGTTCATCCATTTGAGAACATTTTTGTTAGATCTGATTTCCCTACTCGGGACAAAAGTTGTCTGGGCAGCTAGAACTATACTCTGAAAAAGCCATACTGGCAACCAAGATCACCTACCTGACTCTTGGTCAGGACATCCCAATTTAGCCCACCCAGGAAATTTTTCAGTCCCATGAAATCGCCCAAGCGAAAATCTGGGACAGAGATTTGATTGCAGTTATCTGGGTAATTCCATGATATGTTGAAACTAAGTTATTTGTGATCACTTTCCCCAAGCTCATCATTAACCTCAAGATTATTAATTAGTGATTCTTTGTTGATAAAAACCAAGTCAAGCAGATTGTTTCCTCTAGTTGGTTCTGTCACAAACTGTTTTAAAAAGCAATCCTGAACCGCATCAAGAAAGTCACAAGACTCAAGATTTCCTGTCATATTGTTCCAATCAATTTATCTAAAGTTAAAATCTCTCATTAGCACAACATTTTCATATCTAGATGCCTTATGAATTTGTCCTATAACAGCTTACTGCACTCCCTATCAAGGTTTGGGGGCCTATAAATCACACCCAAAATTAATTAGTCACGACCCTCGAGAAACTATAGCCAAATAGATTCTGTGTCCGATGTTTCTAATCTTATATCATGTCTAAGAAAACAGTTTAAATTTTCCCTGGCACACATCCCCACTCCACCACCCTTCCTGTTGACCCTATCAGTGTGGAACAGTTTATAACCTTGTATGTTGCATTCAGAATGCATTTCTCTATCTTTCAGGTTGAACCAGGTCTCTGTTATACAAATAATATTTATATTACCTGCACTTGCAAGTAATCTTAGCTCATCTATCTTATTTCTTAGACTCCTACTATTTGTATAGTAAACCTTAGGGGAGATAGTCACTCGTTGCCCTCTAGTATCTCTCTTTGTTTGGTGATCAGTTGCTTTGCCTTTACTAGCACTTTTATTTTGAATATTGTCTTTTAAATATATCCCTGAGGTATCCCGGTAATATCTGCTGTTTTCAACCCAAATACTGCAGCCTGGTTATTTCACACAAACAGCCATACCTCTATAATCTATCAGTTTAAAGTCCTAGATAAGTCATCAATTGCTCCCTCAGTAGAATTGGCAAATGCAACCAATCCAGCCCCAGAGAGATTAATCCCATCCCTTGCATACATATCACGTTTGCCATAGAATTTGACCCAGTTATCATTGAATGGGATTGCAAGTTCCTTGCAGTACCTGTCTAGCCAGCAATTTATACCATTTGCCCTAGACATCCATTCATTGCCCACTCCCTTTCTAGGCAAGATGCTACATATGACTGGGATCCCTCTCTTAGCCCTGACTACTTCTATGACTGACCTGTACTTATTCAGCAGCTCCTGTCTCCTGCCCTTCCCAATGTCATTACCCCCAGCACTAAAACAGATAATGGGCTTGTTCCCATTACCTGACATAATATTATCCAACCTGCTGACTATATCACCAACACCAGCTCCTGGGAGGCACACCCTCTGTCTGACCTTTCTGTCTTTGTTACAAAAAGCACAGTCCATATATCTTACCTGAGAATCTCCTACAGTTATAATATTCTTACCTTGATTAGTAGGGGAGTCAGTGATACCTTTAACCTCAATAACCACTGACGTACACTCGTCCTGGAGAACAGAGAATCGATTTCCTACCTTCACATCTTCTCTATTAACCCTCCTTATCTACTTTCTTCCTGAGTTGTGAACCAATTGCCACTTAAAGCAGCTGCTACTCTCACAGCCGGTGACCATTTCCTCTTTGCCAGCTTCATCCATCTCACAATCACTTCCAGACCCATCTAGGCGAAGCTTCAGCCTCCTATTTTCCTCCTGAAGAAGTAGAACCTCCTCCTTCAACACTTGAACCTGAGATTCTATAACACTACAACAAGCCATGGTGCTTGGTAACACCCCACACTAACTCCCAGAGAGCTTGGGACAGGTATGACTATCACATTTCTCAGTGCATCACCAGGAGCTGTTCAATGTTGCAAGGGCACCAACAGGAGAAATAGGGTAAGTGTTTTGTGAGTATGGTAGCCAGCCACCGCGCTACCATACTCTGAGGGAGGGATGCAGAATGCCAACCACACACCAGTCCCCCCACACCCCATCCCCATATGGAGTCAGGTGTAGAAGGCCCCACAGTTTGCAGACAGCATGAGATGTAATATCTAGGAGATAATTAAAAGCCAGCCCTAAGCTTCTAACTGCTGGGAACAGGACATGTAACATAAGAAGTTACATTACAATAGTGGATCATCTACATACAGAATGCAGTTAATGTGAAAAAAACTCTTACTATTGAAACAGAGGAAATAAATCCCTTATTTTGTCAACCATTGTCGCAGAACATTCCAAAATACTCAGGAAATACTCAGTGTCAAGTAATATGCCTGTGTGAATTAACTCATTCAGGATTTTCTTTCTTATAAGATGTTTAAAAGACAATATTCAAAATAAAGTTGTTAGTAAAAGCAAATCAACTGATCAACAAACAAAGAGAGATAGTAGAGGGCAACGAGTGACTAGCTCTCTTAAGGTTTACTATACAAATAGTAGAAGTCTAAGAAATAAGATAGATGAGCTAAGATTACTTGCAAGTGTAGGTAATATAGATATTATTGGTATAACAGAGACCTGGTTCAACCTGAAAGATAGAGAAATGCCTTCTGAATGCAACATACAGGGTTATAAACTATTCCACACTGATAGGGTCAACAGGAAGGGTGGTGTAGTGGCGATGTATGTCAGAGAAAATTTAAATTGTTGTCTTAGATATGATATAAGATTAGAAACATCGAACACAGAATCTGTTTGGCTGCAGTTTCTCGAGGGACGTGACAAATTAATTTTGGGTGTGATTTATAGGTCCCCAAACCTTGATAGGTAGTGCAGTAAGCTGGTATGGGACGAAATTCATAAGGCATCTGGATATGAAAATGTTGTGATAATGGGAGATTTTAACTTTAGACAAATTGATTGGAACAATATGACAGGAAATCTTGAGTCTAGTGACTTTCTTGATACAGTTCAGGATTGCTTTTTAGAACAGGTTGTGACAGAACCAACTAGAGGAAACAATCTGCTTGACTTGGTTCTTGCCAACAAAGATTCACTAATTAATAATCTTGAGGTTAGTGATGAGCTTTGGGAAAGTGATCACAAATCACTTAGTTTCAATATATCATGGAATTACGCAGATAACTGCAATCAAATCTCTGTCCCAGATTTTCGCTTGGCCGACTTCATGGGACTAAAAAATTACCTGGGTGGGCTAAACTGGGATGTCCTGACTATGGGTCAGGTAGGTGATCTTGGTTGTCAATATGCCTTTTTTCAGAGTATAGTTCTAGCTGCCCAGACAACTTTTGTTCCGAGTAGGGAAATTAGATCTAACAAAAATGATCCCAAATGGATGAACAATAGATTAAAACATCTTATTGGTTAAAAGAGAGGCATATATAGGCGTATCAAAAGAGGGGAGGGGCAGTTAAGAAATCAGTTAAAGAGAGAAATAAAACAATGAATAAGAAAAGCATCAGATCACTGACAGCGATAAGGATATGTGTGAAATTCTCAATACCTACTTCCTCTCAGTTTTCACCCAGGAAAATACTAGCTATTTTCCTAAAATAATAGATTATGTAGAACAGGATGATAATATAAACACAAATGCAGTATAATGTGATCCTTTATTGACTACGTTTCGCCCACACAGTGGGCTTTTTCAAGTCACAAACAGAACTACCTGGGGTGCAAAAAAGCAAGCAAACAAGTTTAGGTAAGATCCCAATGGGATGAGCGGGGAAGACGGGACAGATGAAGAATAGCTCTGGAGAGGAGTGTTCTTAGTAAGAGAAATAGAGCCAGGGCTTAACCCAGCAGCTAAGGCGATCGTGGGGCAGACTTGAGAACAGGAATAGCAGGGACTGTTGCATTGAACTTGTTGTAGTTGAAGTCTTGAATCTTGAGTAGCTGGCAGCAGGCTAGGTCACATCAGAGGGTAGAACACATATGGGAGTTATAGGAGTAACTGAGGAGGCAGGTTAGCAATGGAGCCATTTTCAAACTTTTTGAAGCTGCTTCTAGATAGGTGGTATAATTTAGCCTTGTTGCTGAAGGTGAAACGTAGAGGCTTGATGAACTCAAGAACTTGGGTGAGTGTGAAGTGAAGCGGTGATTCACATGCATACTTGACTGTTCCAGCACCGAGGCTTTTGTAGAGTTCAGTACAGGTCATGGTGTCAGTATTTGAAGAAGTGTAAAAGGTAAGGTTTTCCCATGAGGGTTTACTGGAGTCGTCGTTATCTTCCTCTTCTGGAGTGGATTCACTGGGAGAATCTACAATGGTGGTAGCAGGTGACTGAGGTTCGACAGGAGCAGCTGTGAGGTGTAATGGTTGTGTAACAGCAGGCTGGGAGAGGTGGGAGGCGGTGGTTGAGGCAACTTGATCAACGTTGTCAGCGGTGGAAGTGGTTATAGAAGTTACAGGAGCAGTTGCTTGGGCAGGAGACAGGTCTGTAGGTGCAGTAAAGTTCAGGACGTTGGGAAGGATCTTGAGGATGTCTTCTGAAGGTGTGGATTCCGGAAAATTGAAGGCAGGCATGTTGTTCAGACGGAATAGTTCGTTAATAGTGGTGTTGAAAGTGCCGGGGCTTGCTGCGTTTGCAAGGTGTGCATACACCATGCAGTACAGCACCTTGGAAGGAGCACCGTCGGGGAGTGGAGAGAGGGAGTTGCTGGGCGATGGTGCCTGTAGATTAGCGTGTAGAGTCTTGATGGCGTCGGTTTGTGGTTTGGTTATTGCAGCATATGTCGGTGAATTGGAGGTTTTCTTCAGAACTTTAGTTTTCTTCAATATGATTTCTTTCCTGAGTGGGCACTTAGCTGCAAGGGTATGATGATTACCCTTGCAGTTAAGACATGTTGGTGTTGTAGTAATGGTGCAGGATCTGAAATCGTGTCCATCATTCCCACATTTTGAACAAAACTTCTTATTCTTGATGGGGCAGTCCTTGGTGGTGTGATTATAGGAGTAGCAGGTCCAGCAGTGGGAGATGTATGTGAAACGTTCTTGTTCTATATGACTTGGGTGAATGTGGTAATATGAGATGGCCAGACCGTCAGAGAGAGCTTGGGCAGCCATGGAGATGTCTGAGAATGTAATCTTTAGCATTGATGTGGCGTTGGGGATCTTTGAGATGCTGTCTACCGAGGCCCACGTGTTTTGTTCCTCAATAGATGTCTTCAGTGCTTCAGTAGAGAGAGAGGTGACGATATTGTCAAGTCTTTTCACAAAGACCGAACGTTTCGACTTCAAGAATGGAGACGGGGATAGAGTGAATTGTTGTGTTTGTAGGGTCCTGATTGAAGAGTCGTCCATTAGTTTTAGTGCTTCCGTGTCATCTGTGCAGACGACAATGAAGGAGTCTTTCAGAGAGTGGATTGCCGTAAATTTGACCTGCAGGCAGGTCCTAACGACGGTAGCTAAAGCTAACTTCGAGGAGTCATTTATTGCACCATTCACAGGCTTGATTTTCACACGATTCGACAGCATTGTGAAAAGGATATCACGTTTGTAGAATATAAATTCTACACCCCGATGGGGTCGAAGAGAGGCTTCTTGCGGTGTAGAGCAACTGTATGATCGGACTGTGTGATCGAGCGACAGTGAATTGTCCTGGGGTTGTTGTTGTTAAAGATTCGCCGGTATTTTCCCGGCCCGGGCCCTTCCAAGTGGTGGCCCGGCACTGGCTCCCTGTCTAGGGAGTGTCTGAGACCTAAGTCTCCCATGGGAGGAGGCACAAGTACCCCCCTCATCTTGTAAGGTACATACTCGGGCTCTGGCACCAACCATGCCCTAGAAGGGCAATGCATGGTGTCGATCGTGCTAGCGCTGTGCTCTCCTGTGTGGAGTGTCGTGTGTTGGTGTTCATTTTCATTCATGTTGATTCGCAGGTCCTTCTGGCCCAGGTCTTCTCCAGATGGTGACCCGGCAGTGGCCCCCCGGGTGGGGGGTGACGATAATCATCTTTCTTCTTTCTTGGCCCTCCGGTTGGAGGATGTCGTCTTCTTCTATCTTGCGCTGACTTCCCCAAAGAGAAGCGCAGTCGGGCAGAGGCAGCAGTTACAGGGTTGATTGGAGCCACACCCCAGCTTTAGTGGACAGCAAAGTGCTGGGTGAGTGGTCATGGATAGTCGTGCTAGACGAGGGTACCGTCTTCAAGGTCCCTATTCTGAAGCATCCTGAATTTCCTCTTTGAGGTGTACTTGACTTCCACAAGGTGTTGGGTGTTGGCAGTGAGTAGTCTGGTCATGTCTTCAGTGGTGTATGTAGCAGTTTGGTCGTAGGTATACTTGACTGTTCCGTCCTGGAGGTGATGATGGATTTCTGAAGACAGCATTGTGTTCTTATACTCCTTGGTTGTGTAGAAGTATACACCCTTCAGATATCGGACCCGTTGCGGTGCAGCAGTGTCAGTGACAGTGGCACCGTGAGGTGCATCCGCAGTGTCTTGTGTTTTTGCTTTCTTGGCTGGTGGCTGAACTGGTGAAGGCGAGATTTCTGACTGGTCAGTTGCTCTAGCAGTGGATGAAAGCGGTAGTGGACTCTCATTGGTGGGTTTTGCCGACGTCTCAGAGGTCTCTGATTGGTCCATCTCTGTGTCTAGTGGAGGTTGTGACAGCGGTGGAGCAGCGGTGATGCTGGTAATATTTGCAGTAGATTTTAGGATCTCAGTGGAAGGTGGTGATGCAGGGAATGTGAGGCCAGGCATATTATTTAGTTTGAAAAGTTCATTGATGGTGGTGTTGAAGGAACCAGGCTCAGCTGCATTCTGTACATGAGCATACATAATGCAACAAAGAATCTTGGTGGAGTCAGCAGTAGGTGCTGGCAGGGAAGTGGTGGGAGCAGCTTGCGTGGCATGTAGTATCTTGGTAGTGTCTGCTTGAAGCTTGGCGATAGCAGAATATGTGGTTGCTTGTGGGTTGGGTTTCTTTTGTTGTTGTTGTTGTTGTTGTTGTTTCTTGAGTATGTCTCTTCTGGTAGGGCACCTGGCAGCAAGAGTATGGTGGTCATTCTTTGTAGGTTCTGTCACAAACTGCTTCAAAAAACAATCCTGAACCACTTCTAAGAAATCGTATGATTCTAAATTCCCAGTCAAGAAATTCCTAAATTCCCAGTCAAGTCATTCTTCTCTGTATGTTCTCTAATGAGTCTATGTCCATCCTGTAGTAAGGGGACCAAAACTGAGCAGCATAATCCAAATGAGGCCTCACTAGTGATGTATAGAGCTGCAAAATAACTTTTGGACTTCTGTTACTTATACTTCTTGAGATAAATCCAAGTAATCTGTTGGCCTTGTTGCGCACACTGAGGCACTGCTGTCTTGGCTTTAGATTTCTGCTTACCATGACTCCCAAGTCTTTTTCACATTCTGTATGACCAAGCTCTACTTCACCTAGATTATAGCTTCGAGGGTTATTTTCATTACCAAGGGCAAGTACCTTACACTTATCCACATTAAACTTCATCTGCCATTTCTCAGACCAAGACATTAATTTGTTCAAATCGTCCTGGAGTTCATTTATATCCTCCTCAGAGTGAATTATACGGCCTATCTTTGTATCATCAGCAAACTTACTCATGTCACTAGTAATCCCTTCATCAAGGTCATTAATGTAAATTATGAACAAGAGAGGGCCTAAAACTGATCCTTGTGGAACGCCACTAGTGACTAATCCCCATTCAGATTTCACTCCATTAATGGTAACTCTCTGCTTTCTATTGGTAAGCCATGCCTCAATCCATGCTAGAACTTTACCTCCTATACCATGAGCTGCCACTTTTCTTAAGAGTCTCTTGTGAGGTACTCTGTCGAAGGCTTTACTAAAATCCAAATAAACAATATCATATTCCTTATCACTGTCAACTGCCTCAAATGTTCTATTGAAGAACGTCAGTAAGTTTGTCAGGCAGGAACGACCTCTCGTGAATCCATGCTGAGATTTATTTATCAAGTTATGCTCTTCAAGGTGACTTCTAATAATGTCAGCTATAATTGATTCTAATAACTTGCCCACTATAGATGTCAGGCTTATTGGACGGTAATTTGAAGGAGTGGACTTATCCCCTGATTTGAATATAGGAACCATATTAGCCATCTTCCACATCTCTGGCAAAACACTGGTAAGGATGGACGCATTGAATACACTCGTTAATGGCTGGCTAAGCTCCATCTTGCATTCCTTAAGTACCCTTGAAAACAACTCATCGGGTCCCGGGGACTTATTTTGTTTCAGTTTGTCTATCTGTTTAATAACCATGTCCCTCGTGACAGTAATATTAGTTAACTTAAATTCATCAGGAACTAAATAATTGTTAATTACTGGAATCTCATTTACATCTTCCTGTGTAAAAACTGACAAAAAATAGTCATTAAATAAGGAACACATTTCCAGTTCATTATCCGTCAGCTGTCCATTCCCAGATTTCAGAGGTCCTACTTTTTTCTTCACCTTCGTCCTATACACTTGAAAGAACCCCTTTGGATTAGTCTTTGATTCATTAGCAACTCTAATTTCATAGTCACGTTTAGCCTTTCTAATCGCCTTTTTTACTTCTCTTTTAAGCTGAACATATTGGTCAGTAAGGTTAACCTCTCCTCTTCTGATGCGCCTATAAATTCCCCTTTTCTCCCCTAATAGATGCTTTAGCCTCCTGTTAACCCATTTGGGATCGTTATTATTAGACCTAATTTCTCTCTGGGGAATGTATATACTCTGGGCACTGTGTACATTATTAAGAAAATGAGTGGGTGTGTTTGGATGTGAGTTGGACCTGACTAGCTTGTGCTGCTGGGTCTGGTGCCGTGCTCCTTCCTTGAGTGGAGGTGACCAGACTGGGTGGGTCATTGAACTAATCCGGGTGGGTCGGTCATTGGTCTTATCCGGAGGGGACACGGACCTGCTCTGCATGGGTCAGTAGGCCTATTGCAGTGTTCCTTCTTTCTTATGTTAACTAGGCAATGCCTGAATTTTAACATCATTACTATCATTATTATCCACTATCATCCACTAATATCAATATTATTTTCATTATCATTGTAATATTACGAACAACCTAATTCAGTAAACCACTGAACTAGATGCAATCATCAGGTTGCAATCAACAATGTGCATCTTGTGAACCTTGTACCGCTGAACTAAGACGTGTTATCACTTCAATAGGCCACTGCATTTTTTTGGACTATCCAATATCACACATGTTCACCCATACCTAAATGAACCTCCATGACTACTTCCTTATTACTGATGCTATATTACTAGAGCACCTGTAGCATTATGATATCTGTATGCAGTAGTAGCTTGAGTGGGTTATACCGACGGTGACGGCAGACTTAAACATATAAATGTCGACGTTTGCGACGGACTTAAAAAGATGTTATATATTATATCGAAGCTCACGGTGGGCGTACCACTGCGGTCAGCTGGCAGACTCTGGTCGAACATAACCGATACATCACGAATTTCCCTGGCATAAGGAGCAACGTTGTTGTTTAGGGCTGTGCACAATAACTATCGAGTTTGTACAACCCATAATTTGGGTTATATATGGCATTCCTATCATGTTTGAGGAGAGAGAACCCAATTATGTTTCTTTCCATGATGGAACTGTTGGGTACAATTATCTGAGCAGTGGGTGATTGCAAAAACTGAGATGGTTGAAGATCGCATTCGATACCTGGCCTCTCCAGACTGAGTACTGGTGTTGGGATAACCTAGTTTCCAGAGATTTACCTGTCTAACCAATGATTTAGAGTGGGCAAAGAGTATAATGGACCTTGTAGACACCACCCATATTATTAGGCGGTGTGTTTTTAAACAATCTCTGTTTCACTGTCGCAGTGTATTTGAAAGCCAGATTTATAGTTAGCCTTTTTTTTTTTAATGCTTCATGCAGGCAGAGAAAATTTTCATTGTATGGCAAAACCAATACATTTTTCCTGTCAGGCGTTTCCTTAGGTTCAGTCCTGTAGAAAGTGTTCCTAGCTGACAGTACAGTCTTCTCCACAAAATCCTTGGGATATCTCAGTTTTGTGGCTATATTAAATATCTTGTTGATTCCATCAACTAGGTACTCAGGACTGAAGATACACAAAACTCTCAGGAACACTGTAAGGGAAACACTCCTTTTGACCCTAGATTCATGATTGAAATAATAATGAATGTATGACGACACATTGGTGGTCTTCCTGTAAACTGTAAATTTTAATCTTCTGTCGAAGCGATGGATTAAAACGGCTAGGAAGAGTAGAGTGTTATCTATTTAATGCTCTTCTGTGAACTTAATAGAAGGTATCAGACCATTAAGTCTAGGTAGGAACTTATCAATGTTGTGATCTCTAGGCCTTTGGCCTAGAGATCACAACATTGATAAGTTCCTATTTTCATAGAATTCCATAAACAGGTTGCTGAGTAAGGTGCTGAGAGGATTTTCCATAGCCATACCCTGCTTCTGAGCATAGTACTTCCCTTCAAACACAAACTTGTAATCCATAACACAAAGTTTAATCAACTCATTAATTAATTATATTCCTGGGATAAGGCAAAGAGAAGTTTTCTAGTTCCTCTTCAAGGTACATATGCAAGTAAGGGAAAGGACTTTGGTGAGTAGGGCAGTGATATCAAAAGTCACCGGGGAAAATTCGTGTGAAACATTTAATTCCTGAAGCTTTTCAGTAAGGTCAACATTATTTTTAATATGCACCTCTGAGATCCTACCCACCATGGGAGTTAAAAGTATGCTACTGAACTTATTGAACTTATAACATGTTGCACTGGGTTCTCTGGTTTATGAGTCTTGATCGACACATACGTTAGAGTTGCGGATCTCGCAACTCTATGGGTGTGAAACATGGGTGTTGAATGTTGCAATAAGAAGGCTAGAGGTAGTGGAGATGTCATGTCTGAGAGCAATGTGTGGTGTGAATATAATGCAGAGAATTCGTAGTTAGGAAATTTGGAGGAGGTGCAGGATTACCGAAACTATTATCCACAGGTCTGAGGAGGTGTTGTTGAGGTGGTTCGGATATGTAGAGAGGTTGGAAGGAAATAAAATGTCTTCGAGAGTGTATTAATCTATAGTGGAAGGAAGGTGGGGTAGGGGTCGGCCTAGGAAAAGTTGAAGGGAGGGGATAAAGTAGGTTTTGTGTGTGAGGGACTTGGACTTTCAGCAAGCATATGTGAGTGTGGTAGATATTAGTGAATGGAGACAAATGGTTTTTAGAACTCGACATGCTGTTGGAGTATGAGCAATGTAACATTTATGAAGGGATTCAGGGAAACTGGCAGGCTGGACTTGAGTCCTGGAGATGGGAAGTACAGTGTCTGCTCTCTGAAAGAGGGTGTTAATGTTGCAGTTTTATAACTGTAGTGTAAGCGCACCTCTGGCAAGACAATGATGGAGTGAACGATGGTGAAAGTTTTTCGTTTTTGGACCATCCTGCCTTGGTGGGAGAAGGCCGATGTGTTAATAAAAATATAAAAAAAATCAATAATAATAATATCTTTTTTCTACAAGTTCATGTACGAGGTACACAGGCCAAGCTGACATCAATGACAAACTGCAATAGAGAAAGGTTGTTGTTATGCAGAGCATTTCGGGCAAATTAGGTGAATTTTGACATGGTATGCAACCCACACCAATCGACTAACACCCAGGTACCCATTTTACTGAAGCGTGAACACGGACAACCGGTGGTAGAATACACACCTAATGCTTCTTCCTTCGCTGGGAATCGAACCAGGACCCTCACTGTGTGAAGCGAGAGCTTTTTCTACCAGGCCACAGGCCACTGTGTGTGAAGAGAATGGTGAAGGAATGTAAAAGGAGAGCAAATGAGAGAGTGGGTGAGATACTATCAATAAATTTTGCTGATAATACTAAAACGTTTTGAAGATTAACAAGTTGAGAAAAGCTAAGGAATGAATGGATCTGACAGTTAAAAATAGGAGGGGAGAGTTACTAAAGAGAAAGAGTTAAAGGTATTGGAAAGACAGAGGGAATATTTTGAGCAA
Organism: Cherax quadricarinatus; assembly: GCF_038502225.1. NCBI lineage: Eukaryota > Metazoa > Arthropoda > Malacostraca > Decapoda > Parastacidae > Cherax > Cherax quadricarinatus. The sequence goes on from NC_091360.1 coordinate 13,554,296, forward strand.
CTGTTATATGTTGATGAAGTTTGGGAAGCTGTGATTTCATATATTGAGCAGGGAGGTATAACATCTTGTAGGAGTGAGGAAGAGCCAGTTGTGAGTGTTGGGGAAGTGCGTGAGGCAATAAGTAGAATGAGAGGGGGTAAAGCAGTTGGAACTGATGGGAAAAAGACTGGGATGTTGAAAGCAAGCTGAGCTATAGTTTTGGAATGGTTAGTGTTTTTCTTTAGTAAATGTAATGAAGAAGGTAAGGTACCTACGGATTGGCAGAGAGCATGCATAGTTCCTTTGTATATTGGTAAAGGGGGAAAAAGAGAGTGTAAGAATTAAGGGGTATAAGCCTGTTGAGTATAACTGATAAAATGTATTATAAGAACATAAGAACATAAGAAAGGAGGAACACTGCAGGAGGCCTGTTGGCCCATAATAGGCAGGTCCTTACAATTCATCCCACTAACAAAACATTTGCCCAACCCAATTTTCAATGCCACCCAAGAAATAAGCTCTGATGTGAAAGTCCCACTCAAATCCAACCCCTCCCACTCATGTACTTATCCAACCTAAATTTGAAACTACCCAAAGTCCCAGCCTCAATAACCCAACTAGGTAGACTGTTCCACTCATCTACTACCCTATTTCCAAACCAATAATTTCCTATGTCCTTTCTGAATCTAAACTTATCTAATTTAAATCCATTACTGCGGGTTCTCTCTTGGAGAGACATCCTCAAGACCTTATTAATATCCCCTTTATTAATACCTATCTTCCACTTATACACTTCGATCAGGTCTCCCCTCATTCTTCGTCTAACAAGTGAATGTAACTTAAGAGTCTTCAATCTTTCTTCATAAGGAATGAATGTTTTCTAACGAATTTATGTCCATTCTGTAATATGGAGACCAGAACTGAGCTGCATAATCTAGGTGAGGCCTTACTAATGATGTATAAAGCTGCAGTATGACCTCTGGACTTCTGTTGCTTACACTTCTTGATATAAATCCCAGTAATCTATTTGCCTTATTACGTACGCTTAGGCATTGCTGTCTTGGTTTAAGGTTGCTGCTCACCATAACCCCCAAGTCGTTTTCGCAATCTGTATGGCTAAGTTCTACATCATTTAACTTATAAGTACTAGGGTTATGGGCACTCCCAAGCTTCAGAACCTTGCATTTATCTACATTGAACTGCATCTGCCACTTTTCTGACCAAGAATAGAGTTTGTTTAAATCCTCCTGAAGTTCCATAACATCTACGTTTGAATCAATTATCCTACCTATCTTTGTGTCATCGGCGAATTTGCTCATATCACTAGTAATTCCCTCATCAAGATCATTGATATATATTATAAACAACAACGGGCCCAAGACTGATCCCTGTGGAACGCCACTTGTTACAGATCCCCACTCGGATTTAACCCCATTTATGGACACTCTCTGCTTCCTGTCAGTGAGCCATGACTCGATCCACGAGAGCACTTTTCCCCCAATGCCATGAGCTGCCACTTTCTTTAACAGTCTATGGTGCGGAACTCTATCAAAAGCCTTACTAAAATCTAAGTAAATTATTAGTGAAAGACTTAAGAGTAAAACGGAGAGCAGGATTGCAGAGGGCCAAGGAGGTTTCAGGAAGGGTAGGAGATATATAGATCAAGTGTTCTCAGTGAAGCAAATAGGTGAATAGCATTTAGATAAAGGTAAAGAAGTTATGGGTCTGGTAAAGGCGTATGAGAGGGTGGATAGGGATGCATTGTGGCTGTTGTTGCAAATGTATGGAAAACAATGAATAGTTTTTACGAGGATAGTGATGCTCATGTTAGAGTATGTAGGGGAGAGGGAGATTATTTCCTAGTAAAAGTAGGGCTTAGACAAGGATGTGTGATGTCACTATGGTTGTTCATTATATTTATAGATGGGGTTGTAAGATGTGGGGTTACAAGATGAAGAATCTAACACAAAGTAGGAGTTTTCACAGTTGCTCTTTGCTGATGACACTGTGCTTTTGGGAGATTCTGATGAGAAGTTGCAAAGGTTGGTGGATGAGTTAGAAAGGGTATATAAAGAAAGAAATTAAAAGTAAACATAGGAAACAGTAAGGTGATGAGAATAACAAAAAAAATTAGGCAATGAAAGATTAGATATCACATTAGATATCGCATTAAGATATCTGGGAGTGGACATGTCACCGGATGGGTCTATGATAGACGAGGTGAATCATAGAATTGATGAGGGTAAAAAGGTGAGTTGTGCACTGAAGAGTCTGTGGAGACAAATAACGTTATGCATGGCAGCAAAAAAAGGGAATGTATGAGGGTATAGTCATACCAATTCTCTTATATGGGTGTGAAGCATAGGTAGTGAATGTTGCAACAAGGAGAAGGCTGGAGGCAGTGGAGATATCATGTGTGAGCACAATGTGTTATGTGAGTACAATGCAGAGAATCCTTAGTTTGAAAATTAGGAGGAGGTGCGGGGCAACTGAAAGTATTTATTATCCAGAGAGATGAAAAGTGGTTGGTGAGGTGGTTTGAACATTTAGAAAGAATGGAACGAAATAAAATGACATGGAGAGGAAGGAAAGCGGGGTTGGGGTCGACCAAGGAATAGTTTGAGGGAGGGGGTAAAGGAGGTTTTGTGTGCGAGGGGCTTGGACTTCCAGCAAACAACTGTGAGCGTGTTAGATAGGAGTGGAGACAAGTAGTTTTTAGGACTTGACGTGGTGTTGGAGTGAAAGAAAGGTAACATTTATGAATGGATTCAGGGAAACCGCTGGGCCTGGCTTGAGTCCTGGAGATGGGAAGTACAGTGTCTGCACTCTGAAGGGTGTTAATGCTGTAGCTTTATAACTGTAGTGTAAGCGCCTCTGGCAAGACAGTGATGGAGTGAATAATGATGGAGGTGCTTTTTTTTCGAGTCACCCTGCCTTAGTGGGAAATAGGCGATGTGTTAGTAAAAAAAAAATATTAAAAAATATTAATTTACATTCATACATGTATTTCCTAAACTTTATATACAGACGAAAGCCAGCTGGAAATATTAGAGGCAGAAGATAGAGGAAAAGTTTTAATATATCATAAATAGCGATATTTATATGAGGGAAGCTAAAACCGGCTTCAGCAATAAATTACTTAATTTGATGTTAATATTTCAGCATACAAAATAACTCCAGCACTGTAACTAATACAGTAAACATTTGAAAGGTACAAGAGAAATCCTCTGGTTGATTTTAACAGCGATATATAACGAAATACATATCGAACGTAGCATACTCATGCTTAGTATATAGGTATGTATGTGTGTGTGTCGTTCATGTTAATTTAGAAAGATTATATAAACCCATTACTGGGCTAAAGAGCATCATAATTAAACATTTAAAATATAAATATAAAGGCATAAATTGAAAAACAGTGAGTGTATAATGAGTGGAAACGAATATTAAACTTTTCTTTTTATGAAAAAAAATACTTCAAGCTTCATAAACGGTATTAATATACATTTTTTTAAAGGAGAAGAGTCGGAATGCAGGATGTGTCACAGGTGATCTTCACATGTAATTTTTCAAAAAAAGTTTTCACGTAAGTCTTTATAGGCACAGTAGATATTTAAGTAAATTTTTTAAGTTGGCAAATAAAAATACATTGACCTACATTAATTTTCCCTTTAGTTTAGAATAAATATAAAAGAACCACAATATTTAATCTTTTCAATCATTGCCATCTTAAGATTCATTGCTGATTCAAAAGTCTTTTACGGGATCACAATGTAATATGTCAATGATACACAAGAAATCAACATGTATTTTTTTAAGTCGAGAGTTGCTTGCTGAGAATGTACATTAATTATTTATTTTCTTTGAGGGATGAAACTAATGGTCATAGTGTAGTCGAGAAGTTTTAAATAATTTAATTGAATATTAAACAACATTTAAACAAAATATAATATTAATGAGTACACATTCTCTTAAAGTATTCCCCAGTGCTCAGTAATATTACCTTAGTGACGCAGGAGTGAGTGACTTACCTCGACGCAGGAGTGAGTGACTTACCTCCTAGAGTGACGCAGGAGTGAGTGACTTACCTCCTAGAGTGACGCAGGAGTGAGTGACTTACCTCCTAGAGTGGCGCAGGAGTGAGTGACTTACCTCGACGCAGGAGTGAGTGACCTACTGCTAGAGTGACGCAGGAGTGAGTGACTTACCTCGACGCAGGAGTGAGTGACCTACTGCTAGAGTGACGCAGGAGTGAGTGACTTACCTCCTAGAGTGACGCAGGAGTGAGTGACTTACCTCCTAGAGTGACGCAGGAGTGAGTGACTTACCTCCTAGAGTGACGCAGGAGTGAGTGACTTACCTCCTAGAGTGACGCAGGAGTGAGTGACTTACCTCGACGCAGGAGTGAGTGACCTACTGCTAGAGTGGCGCAGGAGTGAGTGACATACTGCTAGAGTGGCGCAGGAGTGAGTGACATACTGCTAGAGTGACGCAGGAGTGAGCGACATACTGCTAGAGTGACGCAGGAGTGAGTGACATACTGCTAGAGTGACGCAGGAGGAGTGAGTGACCTACCTCCTATAGTGGCGCAGGAGGAGTGAGCGACCTACCTCCTATAGTGGCGCAGGAGTGAGTGACCTACCTCCTAGAGTGGCGCAGGAAGAGTGAGTGACTTACCTCCTAGACTGACGCAGGAGGAGTGAGTGACCTACCTCCTAGAGTGGCGCAGGAGTGAGTGATCTACCTCCTAGAGTGACGCAGGAGGAGTGAGTGACCTACCTCCTAGAGTGACGCAGGAGTAAGTGACCTACCTCCTAGACTGACGCAGGAGGAGTGAGCGACCTACCTCCTAGAGTGACGCAGGAGTAAGTGACCCACCTCCTAGACTGACGCAGGAGAAGCCAGTGACCTACCTTCTAGAGTGACGCAGGAGTAAGTGACCTACCTCCTAGACTGACGCAGGAGGAGTGAGTGACCTACCTCCTAGAGTGACGCAGGAGTAAGTGACCTACCTCCTAGACTGACGTAGGAGTGAGCGACCTACCTCCTAGACTGACGCAGGAGGAGTTAGTGACCTACCTCCTAAAGTGACGCAGGAGTGAGCGACCGCCTCCTACAGTAACGCAGGAGTGAGCAACCTACCTTCTAGAGTGAGTGGTCTACCTCCTAGAGAGACGCAGGAGTCAGTGACCTACCTCCTAGAGTGACGCAGGAGTAAGTGACCTACCTCCTAGACTGACGCAGGAGGAGTGAGTGACCTACCTCCTAGAGTAACGCAGGAGTGAGTAACCTACCTCCTAGAGTGAGTGGTCTGCCTCCTAGAGTGACACAGGAGGAGTCAGTGACCTACCTCCTAGAGTGGCGCAGGAGGAGTGACCTACTTCCTAGAGTGACGCAGGAGTGAGTGACCTACCTCCTAGAGTGACGCGGGAGGAGTGAGTGACCTACCTCCTAGAGTGACGCGGGAGGAGTGAGTGACCTACCTCCTAGAGTGAAGCAGGAGTGAGGATCAGTCACTGCCAACTGAGTGAAGTAGCAACAGGTTATGTGTTTTATGTGAGGGCTGAACTTGATTCTCTCATTATACTGGCCATCGCCATGAACCAACTCTGACTCTGACGCAGGTGATAGGCTGTCACCATCAGAAGGCGTGTCCAAGGTAAAAAGGTTAGTCAACCTCTTCGCCACAAAAATCTCTCTCTCTCTCTCTCTCTCTCTCTCTCTCTCTCTCTCTCTCTCTCTCTCTCATACAACTACAATCACAGTAGCATCAACCAACACAAATTTACTAGAGTTACGTGGCAGAGCAGAGAAAGTTATATAAGGAAGAGAAAGGGATGGGCGAACTGCATATTTTTAGACTGCAAAACAGGCGTTTGATACAGTACTCCCAAAAAACACTGGACAAAAGCTAAAGTACCAGGAAGGAAAAGGAGGATAAGTTTTAAAGATGATTAAGAAATACGAGTTATTGTCAGGAAAAAGGTGTCGAAACTGGTAATTTTTACGACTGGAGATCCACAAGGGTTGTTGAAGATTTTGGCCTTACCTGCTGTGCTTAAATTATAACTATAAATAATGAACACTTAGCTGATAAATGACAGCAAATCGTCTACACAGCCGCCCCTGCAGACGAGGTCTAGAAGCTGTCGAAACCATCACAACATTGGGCTGTCAAGAGATACAATTTGTAAGTATAAATTACCCCTAGGGGGTGTTATGTCAGCATATTTCATTCGATGATGGCTGACGAAATACCTACTTGTTTGGACTCAAAAGTCCACACCTTACTGCCGATTATAGGTTGATTACAAACTCCTTGTGACTCAAGAATTGCGCAATCCCCCGATCTACAAGAAATTCGTAACATACCTTGCTCTTTGTAACGTGAGCTATGGTGTTCTCAACACCTTCGACAGGTATCGGTGACTTGATAGAAGCTGAAGTGTCCTTGGATGTCCACGTCTTCCATTGTCTAGGAAACGCACACTGGTACACTATGTTCCACAAGATTTGTCTTTATTGTTCACAATGTGTCACAAGAGAAGCTGATCACACTTCTCTTATGTTTATTGTGTTTGAGACACTTTGTTCACACTAACGCACAGATCAGTGTTCTTTGCTGGTTATCCTGGCATCAGTGTCACTCTCTCTAGAGTCAAAGTTAATCTGGCGATGCCACACCGCCCCAAGCCGTCACTGCCCTAATACACACAAAAAAAACGCATCCTTGTCACCTCCTCGATGAAGCAAAGCAGAATGTTTGTTTCTTGCTGTCTTAAGCATAGACAACAATGTACACTATCTTTACTATGGTAATAAAGTGGGAGCAGGATTTTCCTTAATTGTCCTGCTAAGTAAGAGATGTACTGTCTCTTATAAAAATACACTTTGCAACACAGCTGCAAGGAGCAGAGGTCACTTGACTACGTGGCATAGCATCTGTGATCAATTACTCACTCTAGCAGTAAACAAGATGCTCGCCCCTTCTGAGAGGGCTTGGCCCCTCAGGGCTGAAAGGGCTGAAGGGGCTGAAAGGGCTGAAGGGGGCTGATACCCTCCTCCTGGAGAAAATTTCTCCACACTGGAGGGCGGCGGAGGTTCGCTGCAGGTGAACTATTCATCACTTAACATTAATTTAATTTTCTCACTCGCCACCACTGCTGCTTGTCTTTTCTGAGCAGCTTTAGTCTGTGCGGTTTCTGGAGAATCACTAATTTTGTTTTCAACACTGTGTAATTCTAACGGCACTAGTTTATTTATTGTCCGCTTATTCACTACACCTTTGCTTAAAACATCAACTCTCCTGATGATTCCATTTGCATCAGGATATATGGTCACAATTTTTCCAAGTGGCCATTGGGACCTCGGACCATCATTGTCGATAATCACTATGTCACCAGGTCTTAAGGACTTATGATTTTCAGGAACACCAGCTCCATAGAAGTGTTCTCTCAATGAGGTGAGATAGTCTTCTCGCCAAATTTTCTCCCAACGTTCAATCACTTTATTAAGGTGTTTGAATTTACGTCTGAGTTGCTCAGGTTTGAAATAAGTAGGATCCTCTATGATTTCTTTATCATTCATGGGAGGAACAGGTTCGAGCCTTCTGCCATGTAGTAAATGAGATGGACTTAACACTTCTAAATTGTCCAGATCATCGGTAACATAAGTTAGAGGTCTGTTGTTGACTCTTTTTTCTATTTCAGTCACAACTGTACGGAATTCTTCTAAGTCTATTCTATGACGATGAAGAGTCTTCCTTAAACAACGTTTTACAATGCCGATCATTCTTTCATAAAATCCGCCGTGCCATGGAGATTTAGGAGGAATGTATCTCCAACGACATCTGCGTTGATTCAGCATCTGTTGTACTTCTGGTTGATCAAAGATCTTGCTTATATAAGCAGCACCAGCAACAAAGTTCGTTGCATTATCTGAAATCATCAGTCTGGGACATGCCCTTCTGACTGCAAACCTTCTGAATAATTTGATAAAGGTTTCAGCAGACATGTCAGTGGCTACTTCTAGATGTACTGCTCTAGTTGTAGCACAAGTGAACAAACAGATGTACATCTTGAAGGGAACTTTGTCAACTGTTTTGGTTAAAATTATTGGTCCAGTGTAATCTACACCTGTCACCTCAAATGGAGTGATATGACAAACTCTTTCAGAGGGATATGGAAGTGGACCTGGATACTGACATACTCGCATATCGTAGTGACGGCAAGTAATACAGTCCTTTATTTGTTTTTTCATACTTTGTCGACCTTGAGGTATCCAGTAGGACTGTCGTATATGACAAAGTGTGTCAGCTACCCCACCATGTAACACGTTACTGTGGGCGTTTTGCACAATCAGTTTTGTTAGCCAATGATTCTTGGGGATCAATATTGGATGTATGGCTACTTTAGGTAGTGAAGAATTATGAATTCTTCCTCGACATCTTATAATCTTTTCTGAGTCGAGATAAAGTCCTAAAGAATTAATCATAACAGGTTTCTTTGGGGATTTATCTTGTGTTTCTAGAAATTTATATTCTGTAGAGAAAACATCTTTCTGTATTAGTTTCACCCAGTATTTAATGGGTTCAAGACATTCATAATCAGGTTTCATTCCTTTAATGAATTTAAAGACAAGAGCTGTAACTCTTAAGAGTTTACCCAAAGATGAGTATTTAGATCCATCAATGACTATTTCTGTTGTGTCTGCAGTATTTACACAACTTATTTCTGCTGTGTTCAAGCAGACTGTTTCTTCTGGCATAATGTGAGCTTTTTGCTGAGGCCAGTTATTTTCATCAGAGAGCCAGTTCGGTCCGTGGAGCCATAATTTATTATCCACAAATTTCTTGAGTGGGACACCACGTGACAACATGTCAGCTGGATTCTCTTGGGTAGAGACGTGGAGAAAGAGATAATCTCTCTGCATCTCTTTTATTTCTGCTACTCTGTTCTGTACATAGACCAACTTACTCTTATTATTTCTTAACCACTGGAGAACTGCTTCATTATCACTCCAGATCACGGTTTTCTCAATAGTGAGATGATCAAGTACTTTGTTGAGATAGACAGCTAATTTTGTACCTACATAGAGTGCTGTCAGTTCCAATTGTGGTACTGTTCTGACCTTCAAGGGTGCTACCCTGGCCTTTGAAGTAATTAGTGTACTTCCTTCAGCATTACTCATGTAAGCTACAGCGCCATAACCTCTGGTTGACGCATCACAGAACACATGTAATGTGTACTTGTTTCCCTCTTGACCTATTTGTCTGGGAAGTTTAATTTGATGAAGTTGTTTAAACTCCTTGGATATTTCATCCCATGCTTGACTCATTTCTAGAGGCAAGTTCTCATCCCATCCAATTTTGAGTTTCCATGCATCTTGCATAAACATTTTACCCTTTATGGTAATTGGTGAGACGAGTCCTAGAGGATCAAAACATTGTGATACCTCTGACAGTAAACTACGTTTAGTGAGTGTACTGCATGATTTATTGTTTATCTTTTTGAGACTCAAAGTATCTTCCTGTGTGTTCCAATTAAGTCCCAGCATATTGTTGCAATCAGGAATTTCAGTTTCAGGGAAATCTTCTTTGATAAGTTCCCTTAATTGCTTTGAATTTGTATTCCACATCCTTAGAGGCATATTTGCTTCTTTCATCTCCTTGTTAGCTTCTCTGTATAAGGATTTCAAATCCTCCTCTTTATTCACAGTACCTTGAAGATTGTCCACATAGAAACTTTTCTTTAAGATTTCTTTGAAGGGACTTTCAGATTTCTTCAAATGTGTATTTAGAGTAGCTTCTAGTAAGAATGGAGAGGATGTTGCACCAAATAATACTGATTTGAAACGATAAGTTTTCACTGGACTTTGAGGATCATGTGGATTTTCAGGCCACAAGAATCGAGTATAATCTCTATCTATTTCTTGTAGTCCTACTCTTAAGAAAGCCTTGGAAATATCAGCCGTGTAGGCATATGGGTTTGTGCGAAATTTCATAAGCACGTCTCCAAGCTTCTCAGTTAGTGAGGGTCCGGTCATCAGACAGTCATTAAGACTTGCTACATCTTTATTTGCACGTGCGCTGCAATTATATACAACACGTAGTGGAGTGGTTTCAGAATCTTTTCTGACTCCATGGTGCGGGAGATAATGAGCTTCTGTCTTCAACTTATCTTCGACTATTTCCTCAATGAATTTATTGTCCAACTGTTCTTGTATGATATTATCATAGACAGTCAGTAACTCTGGATTCTTCCTGAGCTCATGTATTTGTGCTTTCATCTGTCCGAAAGCCATGCGATAATTGCTAGGCAGATGTGGTGGATTTAATTTCCATGGTAACCTAACCCAATACTGTCCATCTTTATATTTGACAGTGTCCAAGTATTGGTTATAAGTCTGAGACTCTTGTGGGCTTGGTTTATTTACATCAATACCTATCGCATCTAAATCCCACAACTTATCAACTGGTTCATTCATTTCTTCCAGTAATGATAATTTTTGCTGTGGTACATGATCAGCGGTTATTCTCGTAACTAGTACATTTTCCACTGAATCAATATCAGCTTCTTTCCCACTTTGAGAGGGAATGGAACCACATATCATGTGTCCTCCTGCTGTTTTCAGCAAGTGAACATCATGTTTACTTACTATATTTTGCACAAAACAGTGATAATAATCACTTCCAATGATTAAATCAATTGGACTAATTGTGTACGTCTGTATGACAGGACAGGCTAACTTGACCTTAGCTGCTTTCAGTGCTGCAACTGTTTCTTTTAATCCCTGGATCTGCACAGACTTAGGCAAATCATCTACTACCACAGCTTCTACTGTCTTTTTCCTGTTTCCTAGACCAACAGTGATTCTGGCTAGGTCATATGTCTGTTTACCAGAATTGTGGAAAAAACCAGCTATATCTAACTGTATTTTGGCATAGGGTTGTTTATTCAGTTTCTGCAACACTGTTCTTCTTATGAAGGACCTTTGTGAGCCTTGATCAAATAGTGTTAGCACATTGGTTTTGTGTAATTTATTAGATAACTCAACTCGAGCTATCGGGAGAGCAGGTGCTTTAAACTTATCTCTCGCATTTAATGCTGTTGCTTGTTGACTTCCTGATTCTGTGGAAGTATGCTGCTGTTCAGCAAAAGCATTTGGGCATAATGCTGTATGATGCATACTCTTGCATTTAAAACACTTCTTCAGTGAGCATTTACCTCCCTTGTGTTCACCTAAACACTTGATGCACCTTTTCAGCTGATGAACACGTTGTTTACGTGCCTCCATTGATGTGTATTGAATACAATACTGTGCCCAATGTGTTCCATCACAAAGTACACATTTTGGAGTACGTTTATGTATGACAGTCTGTTTACTGTCTATTGTATTCACAGCTTGATAAATGCCTATATGGGATTTCCCATTATGTGGTTTAGTGGGAGTAGGTATACTCTTTTTATACTGAGTTGAAGGTTTATTATCCACGGGATTTGTGGATTCTTCATCTTGTCTCGTTGCTTGCATGCATGAAACTATTGTTTGTAAACCATTGCTAATTTCTTCACAAGTGAAATAGCGTTTATTGAACATAATATTTAATCGTTCAATAGTTTGTGGTGACAGCTTATCTTGTACAATACCACTGATAAACCAATCACATTGCCTTAGATCATATTTAGCATCTAGAGATCTGAGACTATTGTCTAATGTAATTCTAAATGCCTGTAAGTCTGAAAAACAATGTTTGGGTGGCTTCAAGCTTGATATTAAGACTGCATGTCTAACTCTAGCCTTGTCAGCATCGAAGTAATTGTCTGCTAAGACACGTAAGGCTATTTGATAATTGCCTTTAACCACCGGAAATGACTTAATCAGTTCATAGGGTTCTCCCTTCACAAGACATTTAAGGTAATTGAACTTAGCAATCTCATCTATGTCAGTTCGTGAATTTACTATGGATTGAAAACCACTAATGAATTCTTCATAATCATGACCTTGGAAAATAGGTAATGACAATGTAGGTAAGCTTGGTAATGGGACACTTGTTGTTGTTACAGGTGTAACAGATGTTTGACCACTAGTAGTAGGTCTCTGTGACAGAGTTTAACGGCAGATAGCCTGTACTCCTGTCCACCTTAATTGTTGATCACTAAAAGTATCCAAAACATTTTTAATTTCATCCTCAGATGGATCTGATTCAAGAAATTTATTTTCATAATGTGTATAGTCTGAATTAATGATTTCCAGACGCTGTGTAAATAATCCAAACTTGACCTCAAGATCATCAAAATCTATGTTTGTATCTTGAGTTAATCCTATACAGACTGAAATTAGATTTTCAAATTGTGTAATCTTAGTCTGTAAAGACTGAAACTGAGTTTTCAAACAAGCCATTTTAATGGTATACTGAAAATTCTAGCACCACACTTAGAGTGTTTAAAAAACACTGTACTGCTATAAACAGCTGAGTTTTTGTTATGCTTAAGTCAGCAATAATCAGTCAGACACTACTGACCCACTAAGCTTAACCTCAGGGTCAATGACCATGAAGGGTACAGGGTACATGTGTCTGGTGTTTATGGCTTGAGTTTGCTGTGTCAGCCTGACCACGATGATTAATCGTAAATAACGATATTATACACTTCATTCACTATACACTATAAATGTCACTGTATAACTGTAAATCACATGTGAATATTACTTACACATATATAAATGTCACTGTTAATATGTATTTGAAAGCTTACACTTTATATATGAGTTCCTTTAATATAACAGGTAGATCTATAAGAAACAAACTTTAACACAATCTTGTCTCTTAATTTCTGTCTATAAACATTATAAACACTATGTGTATATATACACTCAGACAAACAACATCACTTGGGTTGCTGTTGTCTTAATCAGCATTTTCGAGATTGGAGCAGTGGTGCCGGGTGCCATCCCCGGTCTTATTGTTGGGTGAGTCACCCAGCTCCCGTTTTCTTTTGGGTGAACGCTGGGTGAGCGCCCGTTTTCTTTTGGCTGCCCATTTTCTGTGATTGAGTCTGGAGGGACTCATTTATACTGATTTATATTGTAAAACACTAGTTTTACAGCTTTTTTCGAAGGACCTTGGCTCATAGGTTATTTATACACTGTAGTACAACATATTTGGACCACAGTGTGGTCTTTATCCGGTTCGAGCACGACCAAATTCTGTTGAAGATTTTGGCCTTACCTGCTGTGTTTAAATTATAACTATATATAATGAACACTTAGCTGATAAATGACAGCAAATCATCTACACAGCCGCCCCTGCAGACGAGGTCTAGAAGCTGTCGAAACCATCACAACATTGGGCTGTCAAGAGATACAATTTGTAAGTATAAATTACCCCTAGGGGGTGTTATGTCAGCATATTTCATTCGATGATGGCTGACGAAATACCTACTTGTTTGGACTCAAAAGTCCACACCTTACTGCCGATTATAGGTTGATTACAAACTCCTTGTGACTCAAGAATTGCGCAATCCCCCGATCTACAAGAAATTCGTAACATACCTTGCTCTTTGTAACGTGAGCTATGGTGTTCTCAACACCTTCGACAGGTATCGGTGACTTGATAGAAGCTGAAGTGTCCTTGGATGTCCACGTCTTCCATTGTCTAGGAAACGCACACTGGTACACTATGTTCCACAAGATTTGTCTTTATTGTTCACAATGTATCACAAGAGAAGCTGATCACACTTCTCTTATGTTTATTGTGTTTGAGACACTTTGTTCACACTAACGCACAGATCAGTGTTCTTTGCTGGTTATCCTGGCGTCAGTGTCACTCTCTCTAGAGTCAAAGTTAATCTGGCGATGCCACACCGCCCCAAGCCGTCACTGCCCTAATACACACAAAAAAAAAACGCTGACCTAGTACCTTGCATCCTTGTCACCTCCTCGATGAAGCAAAGCAGAATGTTTGTTTCTTGCTGTCTTAAGCATAGACAACAATGTACACTATCTTTACTATGGTAATAAAGTGGGAGCAGGATTTTCCTTAATTGTCCTGCTAAGTAAGAGATGTACTGTCTCTTATAAAAATACACTTTGCAACACCACTGCAAGGAGCAGAGGTCACTTGACTACGTGGCATAGCATCTGTGATCAATTACTCACTCTAGCAGTAAACAAGATGCTCGCCCCTTCTGAGAGGGCTTGGCCCCTCAGGGCTGAAAGGGCTGAAGGGGGCTGATACCCCCCTCCTGGAGAAAATTTCTCCACAAGGGTCGGTCCTTTCCTGGTGTATGTATATGACTTGACAGAAGAGTTCAAGACATAGGTGTCCTGCTCGCAAATAATGTGGGACTAACGAGAATACTTTCAAGAACAGAAAAAGACACTTGTGTACAATTCAGGATTTTTTTTTAATATTCAAGCAAACGTTCTGCCACGATTGACTTCATCAGTCCTAATACAAATCTTGCTAAAACAGGTTAATATATATATTAGAGTGTGTAAGTGACCTGACGGAAAAGTAAGCGGTAAGAACGTCAAGTTTCAGAATATCTGTTGGAGGAATATGTGTGTGAGAGGGGATGGGTTACAGCAGCACCTGTAGAAAAATGGTTCGGACAACCGACAAGTTAATAAATTAGATACATGTGCAACACATAGGTATCTTTATTGTGGACAGGTTTCACCATCAGTGGCTTCATTAGTCCATTATAACGAAGAAAGTGAAGATCAGAATTAGATATACAATCAAAAGAAGTATAAGCAGGACCTGTCTGGCATGGTCCAGTACTCTTGCTTCATAGCTTCTCCATCCTCACAGCTTTTCATATTAGGACCCACGTCAGGTGTCCTCCTGACGGCGGGTCCTTACCTGGATAGCAATCTTTTAGCCAAAACTTTGAAAAGACTGAAGCTTACTGACCAGGGGCAGTGTCAGTTGTGCCAACTAAGACAGTGTCCAGACCAGGGACAGTGTCAGTTGTGCCAACTAAGAAAGTGTCCAGACCACTAATAGTGTTAGTTGTGTCATCTAGGACAGTGTCCAGACCAGGGACAGTGTCAGTTGTGTCAACTGAGACAGCGTCCAGACCAGGGAGAATGTCAGCTGTGTCAACTGAGACAGCTTCCACACCATGGAAAGTGTCAGTTGTGTCAACTAAGACAGCTTCCAGACCATCGACAGCGTCAGTTGTGTCAGTTATGACAGGTTCCATCAACTATCTGCGTTCTCGGTGGTTTTCACGGATGTCTAAATTGTGTTTCGAAGAATAACCGATTGACATCTACATACTGACGAATCATTCTACGAGGCTGATGATGTATGTGATGGTGTATGTAACGTATGTAATGGTGTCCTTTGAATGTATGGGTGCCCTTTGTATGTATGATGCCCTTTGTATGTATGATGCCCTTTGTATGTATGATGCCCTTTGTATGTATGAGTGCCCTTTGTATGTATGATGCCCTTTGTATGTATGAGTGCCCTTTGTATGTATGATGCCCTTTGTATGTATGGGTGCCCTTTGTATGTATGATGCCTTTTGTATGTATGGGTGCCCTTTGTATGTATGATGCTCTTTGTATGTACGGGTGTCTTTTGTATGTATGATGCCCTTTGTATGTAAGGGTGACCTTTGTATGTATATGGGTGCCCTTTGTATGTATGATGCCCTTTTACATGCATGGGTGTATTTTGTATGTATGGGTGCCCTTTGTTTATATGGGTGCCCTTTGTATGTATAGGTGACCTTTGTATGTATGGGTGCCCTTTGTATGTATAGGTGACCTTTGTATGTATGGGTGCCCTTTGTATGTATGGGTGACCTTTATATATATGGGTGTCCTTTGTTTATATGGGTGTCCTTTGTATGTATTTGTGCCCTTTGTATGTGTAGGTGCCCTTTGTATGTATGATGTCCTTTGTATGTAAGGATGCCCTTTGTATGAATGACGCCTTTTGTATGCATGGGTGCCTTTTGTATGTATGGTGCCCTTTGTATGTATGGGTGCCCTTTGTATGTATGGGTGTCCTTTGTTTATATGGGTGCCCTTTGTATGTATAGGTGACCTTTGTATATATGGGTGCCCTTTGTATGTATGATGTCCTTTGTATGTAAGGGTGACCTTTGTATGTATGGGTGTCCTTTGTATGTGTGGGTGCCCTTTGTATGTATGATGTCCTTTGTATGTAAGGGTGCCCTTTGTATGTATGATGTCCTTTGTATGTAAGGGTGCCCTTTGTATGTATGATGTCTTTTGTATGTAAGGGTGCCCTTTGTATGTATGGGTGCCCTTTGTATGTATGGGTGTCATTTGTATGTATGGGTGCCCTTTGTATGTATGGGTGCCCTTTGTAGGTATGGGTGCCCTTTGTAGGTATGGGTGCCCTTTGTAAGTATAGGTGCCCTTTGTATGTATGATGCTCTTTGTATGTATAGGTGACATTTGTATGTGTGGGTGCCCTTTGTAGGTATGATGCCCTTTGTATGTACGGGTGACCTTTGTATGTATAGGTGTCCTTTGTATGTATGGGTGCCTTTGAATATATGGGCTCCCTTTGTATATATGGGTACCCTTTGTATGTAAGGGTGACCTTTGTATGTAAGGGTGACCTTTGTATGCATGGGTGCCCTTTGTATGTATGGGTGCCCTTTGTATATATGTGTGCCCATTGTATATATGGGTGCCCTTTGTATGTAAGGGTGACCTTTGTTTATATGGGTGTCCTTTGTATGTATGGGTGCCCTTTGTATGTATAGGTGACCTTTGTATGTATGGGTGCCTTTTGTATATATGGGTGCCCTTTGTGTGTGTGGGTGCCCTTTGTATATATGGGTACAATTTGTATATATGGGTGACCTTTGTATGTGTGTGTGGAGAAATTTTCTCCAGGTGGGGGGTATCAGCCCCTTCAGCCCCTTTCAGCTACTTTCAGCCCTGAGGGGCCCAGCCCTCTCAGAAGGGGCAAGCATCTTGTTTACTGCTACAGTGAGTAATTGATCCCAGATGCAGTACCAGTATGCGACGTGGCTGGAGGCTCCTTGTGGTCCAGTGTTGCAAAGTGTAGTTTAATAAAAGACAGTCCATCTCTTTCCTTAGCAGGACAATTAAGGAAAATCCTGCTCCCACTTTATTACCATGGCCAAGATAGTGGACATTGTTGTCTATGCTTAAGACAGCAAGAATCAAACATTCTGCTTTGCTTCATCGAGGAAGTGGTAAGGAAGCAAAAGTACTAGGTCAGCTTTTCCTTTGTGCTGGGTGCAGTGACGGCGTGGGGTGTTGTGGCGTCTTCAGATTACTTTTGACTCTACTGAGAGTGACACTGACGCCAGGATAACAAACAAAGAACTATCTGTGCGTTAGTGTGACCAAAGTGTCTCACAAAACACAATAAACACTTACAGAGAATATTCCTTGACTATGGAAGACGTGGACATCCAAGGACACTTCGGCTTCTATCAAGTCATCGATACCTGTCGAAGGTGTGAAAAACACCATAGCTCACGCTACAAGAGCAAGGTAGGTTGCGAATTTCTTGTAGTATGGGGGACTGCGCAGTTCTTGAGTCACAAGGAGTTTGTAATCAACCTATAGTCTGCAGAGAGGTGCGGACTTTTGAGTTCACACAAGTACGTAATTTTGTCAGCAATCAGTGAATGAAATATGCTGACATAACACCCCCTAGGGGTAATTTATAATCTTACAAATTATAACTCATTTCAGTCCGTTGAGGAATGACTTTGACAGCTTCTCAAGACCTTATCTGCAGGGGCGGCTGTGCAGGCGATGAGCTGTTTTTCTAAGTTAAGTTTTCCCTATATTTAATGTATAAGCTTAGCTTGTAATCCCATTTCTCAACAGTATGGGTGCTCTTTGTATGGTTGGGTGCCATTTGTATGTTTGGGTGCCCTTTGTATTGTTGGGTTCCCTTTATATGTATGGGTGCCCTTTGTATGTATGGGTGCTCTTTGAATGGATGGGTGACCTTTGTATGTCTGGGTGCCCTTTGTATGTATGGGTGCCCTTGTACAGTGCTCTTCACTGGTAACTATTTCGGTGTTAGGGTAGACGCGTTGAAGGTAATCTACTCCTGTGACATGAGGCCTATTTGGTAGCCGATGTGGTGTGAGAGTTTGACCATAAGAGTCCGTAGCTGGCTGAACGAGGACAGGATGTTGTCGTTTATATTTTCCCGGCTTCCTCCGTGGCTGTGGAATGGAAAGTGGCACAGGGTTTCTTGATACTGTAACCTCCTCTGACCGAGGCTTCTGCTCAATGGTGAAAGCTCAGCTTGGTTTTACAGGCTGAACTACTGGGGTTTTCCATGCAGAACCTGTCCATTCACCGTAGGTTTCGGGCATTATACTTCTTGCCGCACATCGGAGACCGAAGTTCCTTAGCCTAACCTCTACTTAGTTTACCTAAGCAGACCCACTGCAGATGCCGCATATTACCTTCAATTGACATCGGGCGCTGAATTGGATGTACCTGTTGACCTGAAACACCTAAAACGTTTTGGGTTGTGAGTCCTAACCTGGTATTTTCCCCAGCATCCTAAATCCTGGAAAAGATCCTATATATTGGATCAAGATCTGCCTTGCAGGTACGTTGCCGTCCTTCTTGGTTTCAGTCGCTCGGCTTTTAGGATGTGTTGGCTAATATAGATTGCAACGGACAGCGGACAGCGGACAGCGTGTAAGTACGCCTTTTATTGCCCTCTCTATGGAATTTATCTCTGTGAAAAGTGGTGATTCAAGGTCCTTCATCTCTTGTGCAGTACCTTATAGGGCTCTGTGTTTCGGGGAGTTAGAATAAACTCCCCTTTAAGATTTAGGGACTGATATTTTCAAGCCGTATTTCCTCTCCAGGTGAATTACAGCATCAAACGGGATGTCGTGGTGTTCTTTGTTGATCATCCTGAACTTGTTGCCTCTGGGTGGATTGGTTTGCCCTATCTGCAAGAAAACACTGTATCGCCCATTGGACTTCGTGGATTGTACTTCCTCACAGCCTTCGCCACCCATTATTTCTCTGTATGGAATGAGCATTTCTAGATCCATACCTATCTCACTGGGCAGGTTTCACTTGTATTGCTATGTAATGAGTCCAGGAAGGTGCTCTGGTAGCGTCTTCCCCACAACTTCACCTCACATTTCCATGTCCAAGCTCTCGGTTTCGGTCTTTGAACATCCTCGTGTCCTCTTCCTTTCAAATGAAGCCATGAACAACAGTTGTGCAGGAGTTCATGAGGTGTGGCTGAAGCATAAGAATGTAGTTTTAAATACTGTCGAAGGTGAGGTGTGAAAATTTCGAGCAAGAAGGCAATAATTTAGTAGTAGTGCAGCAAGCCTAGTGGCCCACGTTAGGCAGGAAATTCTAGAATCCAACCCCTCTCACTCATAACTCATAGTTAAGCGATGAAGTTGTGGAATATGTCCTCTGCACCAACATACCGTTTTGTTACTCTGTCTGACAGGTATGTTGAAAATGATGGTAAGTCATTTCCTATACAAGCACAAGCCCCACCTCCTTGTATGTTTCAGTTCAAGCGTTTTATGTTAATGCTTTCTATTTAAACTTCGTCGTCAGTCACTGTCTCATCAAGAATATGACAAAAAATCTAGTAGTTTTGAACATCCGTTTCAAATTACGTTTCTAACGGATGTTAAAAAATATCTGTTTAAAACGTAGTTTTTAACTGATGTTTAATTTATTATTATTATTATTAAAGATTCGCCGGTATTCTCCCGGCCCGGGCCTTTTCCAAGTAGGTGGCCCGGCCTTGGCTCCCTCTTTAGGGAGTGTCTGAGACCTAAGTCTCCCATGAGAGGAGGCACAAGTACCTCCTCACCTTTGGGACCAGCTGTCCCCAGGCCTAGCCACAAGCTAGGCCTCTCTGGTCTGCCATCCCCGCCTCAAGGGGGTAAATGGGAATGACAGTCTTATGAGCTAAAGGCTCGGGCTCAGGCACCTACCCTACCCTAGAAGGGTTAGGCATGGTATCGATGTTTAATTTATTGACGTTCCGGATGTTTTTACAGTCATCATCGGAATCTAATATATAGTACAATATAAGTATGGAATTATCTGAAGAAAAATTGAAATTCCGTCTACTGCATAAGTTGAGCAACCCAAGTAAGATAACTGAATAACTCAGCTGAGACAACTGTGTAACCCAACTTACAAAATTGTGTAACTCAGTTAAGATAACTGTGTAACCCAGCTAAGATAATTAAGTCCCCAACTAGGATAACTGAGTAACCCATCTAAAATGACTGAATAACACAGCTATGATAACTGAGTAACTTATCTAAGACAATCGAATAATCAAGCTATGATAATTCAGTAATCCACTTATGATAACTAAGTAACTCAGATAAGGTAACTGAGTAACCCGTATCAGATAATTAGGTCTCCAATTAAGATAACTGAGTAACCTAACTAAAATAACTGAGTAACCCATCTAAAATAATTAAATTCGCTGCTAAGATAACTGATTAAACCAGCTAAATTACAGTAACCCAACTAATATAACTGAATAACCAAATTAAGATAAGTAACCCAATTAAGGTGATTAAGTAACTCAGCTAAGATTACTGAGTAACTCACTTAAGATAACTGAATATCCCAGTTAAGATAACTGAGTAACCCAGCTAAGATAACTGAGTAACCCAGCTAAGATAACTGAGTAACCCAGCTAAGATAACTGAGTAACCCAGCTAAGATAACTGAGTAACCCAGCTAAGATAATTAACCCAGCTAAGATAATTAAGTAACCCAGCTAAGATAATTAAGTAACCCAGCTAAGATAATTAAGTAACCCAGCTAAGATAATTAAGTAACCCAGCTAAGATAATTAAGTAACCCAGCTAATATAACTTAATCTATATTATAACATTTTAAAGATGAATATAATGAACATGACTAAACGAATTATATAATTACATAATTTATGAAACTCAAAGGGGAATAATAATATTAATAATAATAATAATAATAATAATAATAATAATAATAATAATAATAATAATAATAATAATAGTAATAATAATAATAATAATAATAATAATAATAATAGCAATAATAATAATAATAATAATAATAATAATAATAATAATAATAATAATAATAATAATAATAATATCTTTACGCTAACAACCGAGATACGGGACAGTGGCGCACCCTTAGGGATGTTATACAATAACAATAGAAGTTAAACTGCAGTACCTGGAGAGGGTTTCGGGGGCCAACGCCCCCACGGCCTGGTCTGAGACCAGGCCTTGTGATGGGTCAGTGTCTGAACAACCAGACTGTTACTGTTTGCTACATGTAAACCGACACGTGAACCACAGCCTGGCTGATCAGGTATTGACTTTAGGTGCCTGTCCAGCAGTAAGAAGTTATCAATTTAGAGCCAAAGTTAAAGTAGAGAGAAAAACAATAGAAATATACTCACATAATTTACACCTAAAATTAATAATTTTAAATATAACTTTACAAAGTATCGGATTTTTAAATATAATAATATAGATCGACACCATGCCTAACCCTTCTAGGGCAGGGTAGGTGCCTGAGCCCGAGCTTTCAGCTCATAAGACTGTCATTCCCATTTGCCCCCTTGTGGCGGGGATGGCAGACCAGAGAGGCCTAGCTTGTGGCTAGGCCTGGGGACAGTTGGTCCCAAAGATGAGGAGGTACTTGTGCCTCCTCCCATGGGAGACTTAGGTCTCAGACACTCCCTAAAGAGGGAGCCAAGGCCGGGCCACCACTTGGAAAAGGCCCGGGCCGGGAGAATACCGGCGAATCTTTAATAATAATAATATAATAATAATAAATAAGGCCTGAGCTTGCTACCACCTGCAGCTCACAAGACTGCCATCTTCACGAGCCCCTTTGGGGCGGGACAGATGGCAGACCAGAGGCCTAGCTTCTCCCTAGGAGCCCCGTGAGGGCGGGGACTGTGGCTAGGCCTGGGGACACTTGGTCCCAAAGATGAAGGGGTACTTGTACCTCCTCCCATGGGAGACTTAGGTCTCGAGATAATCCCCAGATAGGGAGCCAAGGCCGGGTCACCACTGCTTGGAAGAGACCCGGGCCGGGAGAGTACCGGCGAATAAGAAAAAAAATAATAATAATATCTTTTGATGAATAAATTAGAGATAAATTTTAGATAAATAGCTTAATGCAATCTAAAAGTATCTTCAACGTAACCAGGAGAAAATAGATTTTTAAAGAAATTTTCTAAATAATGAATTAATATTACGATAGATGTAAAATATCAGGTGCGGTATATACATCATGTATAGTATGTACATCATGTGTAGTATATATAATAAGTGTAATATACATATATATATATATATATATATATATATATATATATATATATATATATATATATATATATATATATATATATATATATATATATGGATGGAATGGGGACCCTCATCCTCAGGGAAGACAATAAACGTACCTTAGGGAAAACTCAAGGTTCTCCCCGGAGCTGTTTGCATATTTTCTTCTCCTACCACCCCCTATATTTGATATTCTATGTGAATATTTATTAATAAACAGAATACATTTACAGGAAAAAATAAACATGAATACAATGGCACAATGTGTCAAAGATCATGAATTTCCTCCAGCTCCTCCGAGGCTGGACGCGAGCCAAGTATGCAGCAAGCATTTCCCCTCTGGATGGCCACGCTGAGGCGCTGGAACATAAAAGTGGCAGCCCTTGGGTCCCTGGTGGTGTCGATGAGTCTGGAACCCAGTTCTTTAAGGAAACGTGTGGCATTTTTTCCCCATGATCCCAAGGTCTCTGATCCCACTGGGACAAATTGATACTGTTGGCTTATGTCCCTGTACTTGCTGATCTTGTACTCCTCCCTGTGGTCAGCAGCTCCTCCCTGTCGCCCCACACTGTGATGGATATAGGTGTCAGCCAGTGTGTACACACAGGTATAGTCCCATGCTAAGAGCTTGCCATTCTTCCAAGGATAGATGATTATTGTTGGCTGCTAGTGATCGGGGCTCCCTCTCGACTGGGCATCCAGCTGTAGCAAGGATTCTCTTAATAATGTCGTTGACCTCATTGTGTCTTGCATGCCAGCTCTTGGTTTTGGAACAGTTAAGACCATGTAGACCGTATTCGTCTGCTTGCACTTCGCCGCAAATATACGTATACTCTGTGTGAATTGGGGCAGCAAGGTGCAGAGCCACTGCAATACGGAGGGTCTTAGGGTCGAGTCGCGTTCCCATTGCCGATATGGTAACTGTTTGGAGGAAGTCCCCGGAGTGAGGTGCGCTCACAGCCTGGAGACGGGCAATCTCCCTATCTCATGTCGCAGTCCTGAGCATGTTGGCAAGCACCTTTTCAGCGATCGGGCCATCCCAGTTTGACTGTGGGCCAGTGCTGCACTAGGGTTTGGTGCTGGAGCAGCAAGAGTCTCCCATTCAGTGATGGCATTGACATAGCTGGGGTCTTCTATTCCTGCAGAGTCACTGAGAGTGTTAGGAAGAATTTGTCTTATTAACTCGCTTGATGCTATGGAAGAAGATAGGAAAGCTGGTAGAGCAATCCGGTCAAGCCCTCCAAGCTTGACCGGAAGTGCGGCTTGCAACCACTGTCCA
This sequence comes from Cherax quadricarinatus, assembly GCF_038502225.1. Classification (NCBI taxonomy): domain Eukaryota; kingdom Metazoa; phylum Arthropoda; class Malacostraca; order Decapoda; family Parastacidae; genus Cherax; species Cherax quadricarinatus. Next base: position 13,577,909 of record NC_091360.1, read on the forward strand.
TATTCAAGGAAAAGATTCAATACACTCTCTAGCATGGTCTTAAGGAGAGAGTCATATTTCTTGAGTTTTGGACTGCTGAAGGCTGGGGAGCATCTCAGAAAGCAGGTAAGTTTTGGGATTGACAAGCACCTGGTGAGTGGGTAGAAGGCATCGTATGTGTCAATGTCTTTCATCCTGCTTTCCATCGTTTGGAGGTCTGAGACTTTTTTTTCTAGGATCAGATCGATGGCATTGGACCCAAGAGGAGCACCAAGGAGAATGCTATTGCCTGGATCAATGGTTTGTGCTCCTGGTAAAACGGCACTCACTAATATTCTGGATCATCTGCTGATTGGTAGAAACTATTTCACATTTGTGGGGTTTAAAGAAAGGCCCAGGCTTTCTCCCATGTCTTTAATTTTACTGATGTCCTCCAGGAGAGATTCTGTTGTGCCAGCTAGGGTACCGTCGTCCAGGAACCAGATATTGAGCTCGCTGGAGAGTGCTTCTGTGACTTACTTGATGACCAAACAGCATAGAAAGGGGGCGAGAGGGTCCCCCTATTGCACGCCCTCACATGAGTCAATTTCATGGTCCCCAAACAATAGTTTGGAAGTCACATTATAACACGATTCTATGAAGGGATAAAGGGAAGTGAAGTTTCTATAAACTGCTTGAAGAGCAGCATCCCTTCTGACTGAGTTGAAAGCGTTGGCAAAGCCCAGTTTGACCAAGGCTTTTTTATCGGACACGTTTGTTTATATATAGATATATATATATATATATATATATATATATATATATATATATATATATATATATATATATATATATATGCAATAAGATCACAGTAGTAGGATGGTAGACAGCAACCACCCAGGGAGGTACTACCGTCCTGCCAAGTGAGTGTAAAACGGAAACCTGTAATTGTTTTACACGATGGTAGGATTGCTGGTGTCTTTTTTTTCTGTCTCATACACATGCAAGATTTCAGGTACGTCTTGCTACTTCTACTTACACTTAGGTTACACTACACATACATGTGCAAGCATATATATATACACACCCTTCTGAGTTTTCTCCTATTGTCTTTGTAGTTCTTGTTCTTGTTTATTTCCTCTTACCTCCATGGGGAAATGGAACAGAATTCTTCCTCCATAAGCCATGCGTGTTGTAAGAGGCGACTAAAATGCCAGGAGAAAAGGGTTAATAACCCCTTCTCCTGTATATATTACTAAATGCAAAAGGAGAAACTTTCGTTTTTCCTTTTGGGCCACCCCGCCTCGGTGGGATGCGGCCGGTGTGTTGAAAGATTTGTGTTTGTGTATATTTCGCCTGCTCTCGCGAATTCCTTGAATTGTTCAAATCTCTAGTAAGGCTGATGCATGCAGGGGATGAGATGAAAAGCTGTAAGCCTTCTTCCTGAAAGCTGGCTGCCTTGGATCAAACGTGTAGAGCAAGCTACACGCCAAGGTATTGTCCAGTGTGGGTAGATCGGTAAAGCACTGCGTACCTTGTCCTAAGGTTCGTAGGTTCGAGTCTCCTTCAGCCAGAGATCAGTTTTTGTGTATATTTCGCCTGCTCTCGCGAATTCCTTGCATATATATTTATATATATATATATATATATATATATATATATATATATATATATATATATATATATATATATATATATATATATATATATATATATATATATATATATATATATATATATATGCAAAACAACCACTCTGAAAGAATAGAGAAATTCCAAGCGCTTTCGTGACTACTCACATTATCAAGGAACTATGAAAGTAAAGCATCCAAGGAAGCTATATAAGGGGTCTGGCCAGCACCTCACTATCAGATCCCACAACGGTTAAACACCTGACGCGCGCCGACCCAATTTGGATAGGTCCTTTGCACAACTCACCCCACAAACTATTCTACCCAAGAAAATTTAAAAATTATTTGTCCAGTGTATTATTAAATTCTTCCCAAATTCTATTAATTATAAATGGATCTAATTTATATAAACCAAAGGAAATATTCATATTATTCTCAAAACTGCTTTTTATGAAACAAGATTCAATTATATTCCTGTCGACCATGGACTTGCTTGATACTACTTTCTCAACTTTTTGAAAATCAATTGGATGGTTAAAATCTCTTACATGAATAAATAGAGCTTTGGAATCTTGTCCAGTTCTAATGCTATATTTATGTTGTTTTAATCTTAGTTCGAGATTTTTACCAGTTTGACCGTAATAAACTTTATCGCAAATTTTACAAGGAAACTTATAGACACATCCATCAGCATTTTGGGGGGAATTCTTTATCAAAAGTTTTTTTACTGTATCAAGATTTTTGAATAAAACTTTAATATTAAATGTCTTAAGAAGAGAAGGCATATCAACCAAGTTTTCATGGTAAGGGAGAACCAACATATTTTTAGTTGAATAAGGCTGGTTGTCCCTTTTTGGATTGTAAAAAGTATTTCTAACAACTTTAAAAGATTTATCAATTACATTTCTTGGGTATTTTAAATCATTACCTATTTCATAAATTTTGGATATTTCCTCATCTAAGAACTCAGGACTACAAATTCGTAAAGCTCTCAAAAACATTGATGAAAAAACAGACAGTTTGACTCTATCTTGATGCGAGGAATAATAGTGGACATAGGAACAGTTATTTGTAGGTTTTCTGTAAATTTTAAATTTGAATTCATTATTACCCTTAATAATTAAAACATCTAGAAAAGGCAATGAGTTATTTTCTTGAAACTCAACAGTAAAGTTTATAGAATGGGCTAAGCTATTTAATTTTCCTAGGAAATGGTGTATATCTACATTTTTGGGCATAAGACACAAAATATCATCAACATATCTGAACCATTTAGCTCCATTAGGGAGGATTGTGTTAAGTAACCTTGTTTCAAAAAATTCCATGTATAGGTTACTAAGAACAAGGTTACTTAACACAATCCTCCCTAATGGAGCTAAATGGTTCGGATATGTTGATGATATTTTGTGTCTTATGCCCAAAAATGTAGATATACACCATTTCCTAGGAAAATTAAATAGCTTAGCCCATTCTATAAACTTTACTGTTGAGTTTGAAGAAAATAACTCATTGCCTTTTCTAGATGTTTTAATTATTAAGGGTAATAATGAATTCAAATTTACATCAAAAATACATCAGAAAGTAAAACAACAGAGGTAACTCAGAGCTACATCTCGAATACTTCGTCCAGCTCCCCTGCGTTGGGCCGCGTGCCCAGAATGCTGCAGGCATTTCCTCTCTGGATCGCAACACTGAGTCTCTGAAAGAGGAAGCTGGTCGCCCTGTGGTCCTTGGTTTCTATGATCTAGCTTTTCACCCAGCTCTTTGAGGAACTTTAGAGCACACTTGCCCCATGCTCCAAGGGTCTCCGACCCTATTGGGATGAAGTTATAGCAAGGGGGAAGGTCTTCATATTTTCGGATCTTCTGGGTCTCCCTGTGGCTGGCAGCTCCACCCCCTTCCACTACGGAGTATGGCAAGTAGGTGTCTGCCAATGTGGCAGCACAGGTGTAGTATATATATATATATATATATATATATATATATATATATATATATATATATATATATATATATATATATATATATATCATGTATACTTTCAATAGTAAACTATGATAAATTACAAGAATTTATTAACTTTGATGAATGTAAAAGATTTTTCATAATAAAGAGTATACAGTGATATGCCTTGATAATATACAGTGATACATGGAAAACAGACAGTGATACACACGGAAAACATTGAGTAAAATACACTGAAAACATAGTGGTAGACTGTGAAAAGGCAGTTAAATACACTGAAAAAGTACAGTGATATAGCTAAAAAACATTCAGTGATATTCACTGAAAATATAGAGCCATATAAACTGAAAACATACAGTGATAAACAATGAATATATACAGTGAGAAACACTGAATATATACGGTGATGAACACTGAAAATATGCAGTGATAAACACTAAAAATATACGGTGATAAACACTGAAAATATACAGTGATAAAAACTGAAAATATACAGTGATAAAAACTAAAAATATACAGTGATAAACACTGAAAATATACAGTGATAAAAACTAAAAATATACAGTGATAAACACTGAAAATATACAGTGATAAAAACTAAAAATATACAGTGATAAACACTGAAAATATACAGTGATAAAAGCTGAAAATATACAGTGAAAAACACTGAAAATGGTGATATACATTAAACATACAGTGATAAACACTGAAATAATGAAATACCCTGAAAATATGCGGTGATAAACTATGAAAGCATAGTGATATACACATAAACATACAGTGATATATACTGAAACACACAATGATACACACTGAAACATACAGTGATAAACACTGCAACACACAGTGATAAACACTGAAAATATACCTTTGCAACAATGATTTACTCGACAACATAGAGTGATAACACTAAAACATACAGTGCTGCACACTGAAAATTTAAGAATAGACCGTGAAAACAGTGATATTCAGTGAAAACAGTGACATACAGTGAAAAGCATGATACACAGTAAAAACAGCGATATACAGGGAAAACTGTGGCTTACAGTGAAAAGCGTGATACACAGTGAAAACCGCGATATACAGTGAAACAAATATTGATGAACAAGGAAAACAGTGACATACATTCATATACAGTGAGTGAAAAGAGTAATATACAGTGAAAGCAGTAATACACAGTGATATACTGTGAAAATAAGCAGTGATGTACAGTAAAAACAATGACATACAGTGAAAACATGATTTACAGTGAAATACAGTGATAAAGATTGAAAAAAAACAATATACAGTGAAAACATTGATACACAATGAAAGCAGTGGAAACAGTGATACACAGTGAAAGTAATGATACACAGTGAAAATGAACATTATCTGTTAGACATTTGGAACAATCCAGAACAAGATTTCTAAATCCTCTTCAGTGTTACCTGATCTACAGTGAAATACTGGCAGTGATGCACCTCACAGTGATGTACCCCAGAGTGATGTATCTCACAATTATGTACCTGACAGTGATGTACCTGACAGTGATGTACCTGTATCTCAAAGTGCTGAATCTCTCAGAGAAGCACCTCACTGTGATGTACTTCAAAGTGATGTACCACACAGTGATGTACCTCTCAGTATTGTACCTCTCGGTTATATCTCTCTCAGTAATGTACCTCAGTGATGTACCACACTGACGCACCTCTCAGAGAGGAATCTCACAGTGACGTACTTCTCAGTGAAGTGCTTCACAGTGATGTACCTCACAGTAATGTACATTTTAGTGATGTACCTCACAGTGCAATACATCTCAGTGATGTACCTCTCAGAGATGTATCTCTCAATGATTTACCACACAATGATGAACCTCTAAGTGATGTATCTCATAATATTCTACTTCTCAGAATGTCACAGTGATGTAGTTCTCAGTGATGTACCTCACAGTAATGTACCTCACAGTGATGTACCTTACAGTGATATACCTCATAATGATGTACCTCTCAGTGATGTGCCTCAGAGATACACTTCTCAGTGATGTATCTCACAGTGATGTACTTGTTAGTAATGTACCTGTGAGTGATGTTCCTCAGTGATATACTTCACAGTGATGTACCTCAGAGTGGTGTACATCACAGTGATGTACCTGGCATTGATGTACATCACAGTGATGTACCACTCAGTGACGTACCTCAAAGGGATGTATCACACAGTGATCCACCTCAAAGTGATGTGCCTCTCAATGATGTGCCTCAAAGGGATGTGTCACACAGTGATCTACCTCAAAATGATGTGCCTCTCAATGATTTATCTCAAAGTCATTTACTTTTCAGTAGTGTATCTCACACTGATGTACCTCACATTGATATACAAAACAGTGATGTACCTCACATTGATGTACATCACACTGATGTGCCACTCAGTGATGTGCCTTACAGTAATGTACCTGACAGTGTAGTGATGTACGTGATAGTGTAGTGATGTTCCTCTCAGTGATGTACTTCAAAGGGATGTATCACACTTTGATCTACCTCAAAATGATGTGCCTCTCAACGATTTATCTCAAAGTGATTTACTTCTCAGTAGTGTACCTCACAGTGATGTACCTCTCAGTGATGTACCTCTCAGTGATGTACCCCTCAGTGATGTATCTCAAAGTACTGTACCTCTCAGTGCTAAACCTCTCGGTGATCTACCTCATAATGCTGAACCCCAAGATGAAGTTCCTCTCAGTGATGTATCTTTCAGTGATGTTCCTCTCAGTGATGTACCTCTCAGTGATGTACCTCTCAGTGATGTACCACACAACGATGTACCTCTCAGTGAAGTATGTCATAGTAATGTACTTCACAGTGATGTACCTCACAGCAATGTACCTCACAGTGATGTACTTTACAGTGATATACCTCATAATGATGTACCTCTCAGTGATGTGCCTCAGAGGTGCACTTCTCAGTGATGTACTTGTTAGTGATGTACCTGTGAATGATGTTCCTCACAGTGATATACCTCTCAGTGATATACCTCACAGTGATGTATACCTCACAGTGGTGTACATCAGAGTGATGTACCTCACATGGAAGTATATCACAGTGATGTACCACACGGTGATGTTCCTCAAAGGTATGTATCACATAATGATCTACCTCAAAGTGATGTGCCTCTGAATGATTTATCTAAAAGTGATTTACTTCTCAGTAGTGTACCTCACAGTGATGAACCTCACATTGATGTACATCACAATGATGTACCTCACATTGATGTACCTCACAGTGATGTACCTCTCAGTGATGTACCTCTCAGTAATATACCACACAACGATGTACCTCTCAGTGATGTATGTCACAGTGGTGTACTTCTCAGTGATGTACCTCACAGTGATGTACTTGTTAGTGATGTACCTGTGAATGATGTTCCTCACACTGATATGCCTCTCAGTGATATACCTCACAGTGATGTACCTCACAGTGGTGTACATCACAGTGATGTGTCACACAGTGATCTACCTCAAAGTGATGTGCCTCTCAATGATTTATCTCAAAATGATTTACTTCTCAGTAGTGTACATAACAGTGATGTACCTCACATTGATGCACATCACAGTGATGTATCATTCAGTGATGTGCCTTACAGTGATGTACCTCTCACTGATGTACCTCTCAGTGATGTATCTCAAAGTGATTTACTTCTCGGTAGTGTACCTCACAGTGATGTACCTCTCAGTGATGTACCTCTCAGTGATGTATCTCAAAGTACTATACATCTCAGTGCTAAACATCTCATTGATCTACCTCATAATGCTGAACTTCAAGGTGATGTACCTCTCAGTGATGTACCACACAACGATGTACATTTCAGTGATGTATGTCACAGTGATGTACTTCTCAGTGATGTACCTCACAGTAATGTACCTCACAGTGATGTACCTTACAGTGATATACCTCATAATGATGTACCTTACAGTGATATACCTCATAATGATGTACCTCTCAGTGATGTGCCTCAGAGGTGCACTTCTCAGTGATGTGCCTCATAGTGATGTACTTGTTAGTAATGCACCTGTGAGTGATGTACCTCACAGTGGTGTACCTCATTAATGTACCGGTCAGCAATGTACCAATTAGTGATGTGCCTTTCAGTGATGTTCCTCACAGTGATATGCCTCTCAGTAATACACCTTACAGTGATGTACCTCTCAGTGGTGTACCTCACAGTGATGTACCTCTCAGTGGTGTACCTCACAGTGATGTACTTCTCTATGATAAATCTCACAGTGAAGTACTTCTCAGTGATATACCTCCATGTGCTGTACCTCTCAGTGATATACCTCCATGTGCTGTACCTCTCAGTGATATACCTCCATGTGCTGTACCACTCAGTGATATACCTCCATGTGCTGTACCTCTCAGTGATATACCTCCATGTGCTGTACCACTCAGTGATATACCTCCATGTGCTGTACCTCTCAGTGATATACCTCCATGTGCTGTAACTCTCAGTGATATACCTCCATGTGCTGTACCACTCAGTGGTATACCTCCATGTGCTGTACCTCTCAGTGATATACCTCCATGTGCTGTACCTCTCAGTGATATACCTCCATGTGCTGTACCTCTCAGTGATATACCTCCATGTGCTGTACCTCTCAGTGATATACCTCCATGTGCTGTACCACTCAGTGATATACCTCCATGTGCTGTACCTCTCAGTGGTATACCTCCATGTGCTGTACCTCTCAGTGATATACCTCCATGTGCTGTACCTCTCAGTGATATACCTCCATGTGCTGTACCTCTCAGTGATATACCTCCATGTGCTGTACCACTCAGTGATATACCTCCATGTGCTGTACCACTCAGTGATATACCTCCATGTGCTGTACCACTCAGTGATATACCTCCATGTGCTGTACCACTCAGTGATATACCTCCATGTGCTGTACCTCTCAGTGATATACCTCCATGTGCTGTACCACTCAGTGATATACCTCCATGTGCTGTACCTCTCAGTGATATACCTCCATGTGCTGTACCACTCAGTGATATACCTCCATGTGCTGTACCTCTCAGTGATATACCTCCATGTGCTGTACCTCTCAGTGATATACCTCCATGTGCTGTACCTCTCAGTGATATACCTCCATGTGCTGTACCACTCAGTGATATACCTCCATGTGCTGTACCACTCAGTGATATACCTCCATGTGCTGTACCTCTCAGTGATATACCTCCATGTGCTGTACCTCTCAGTGATATACCTCCATGTGCTGTACCTCTCAGTGATATACCTCCATGTGCTGTACCTCTCAGTGATATACCTCCATGTGCTGTACCTCTCAGTGATATACCTCCATGTGCTGTACCACTCAGTGATATACCTCCATGTGCTGTACCACTCAGTGATATACCTCCATGTGCTGTACCACTCAGTGATATACCTCCATGTGCTGTACCACTCAGTGATATACCTCCATGTGCTGTACCTCTCAGTGATATACCTCCATGTGCTGTACCTCTCAGTGATATACCTCCATGTGCTGTACCTCTCAGTGAGATACCTCCATGTGCTGTACCTCTCAGTGATATACCTCCATGTGCTGTACCACTCAGTGATATACCTCCATGTGCTGTACCTCTCAGTGATATACCTCCATGTGCTGTACCTCTCAGTGATATACCTCCATGTGCTGTACCTCTCAGTGATATACCTCCATGTGCTGTACCACTCAGTGATATACCTCCATGTGCTGTACCACTCAGTGATATACCTCCATGTGCTGTACCTCTCAGTGATATACCTCCATGTGCTGTACCTCTCAGTGATATACCTCCATGTGCTGTACCTCTCAGTGATATACCTCCATGTGCTGTACCTCTCAGTGATATACCTCCATGTGCTGTACCTCTCAGTGATATACCTCCATGTGCTGTACCACTCAGTGATATACCTCCATGTGCTGTACCACTCAGTGATATACCTCCATGTGCTGTACCACTCAGTGATATACCTCCATGTGCTGTACCACTCAGTGATATACCTCCATGTGCTGTACCTCTCAGTGATATACCTCCATGTGCTGTACCTCTCAGTGAGATACCTCCATGTGCTGTACCACTCAGTGAGATACCTCCATGTGCTGTACCTCTCAGTGATATACCTCCATGTGCTGTACCACTCAGTGAGATACCTCCATGTGCTGTACCTCTCAGTGAGATACCTCCATGTGCTGTACCTCTCAGTGATATACCTCCATGTGCTGTACCTCTCAGTGATATACCTCCATGTGCTGTACCTCTCAGTGATGTAACGCAAAGTAATGTATCTCTCTGTGCTGTGCCTCTCTTTGATGTACCTCTCAGTGATGTACCTTAGTGATGTACCAAAAAATGATGCTTCCCTCTGTGAAGTGTCTCAGAGTGATGTACTTCTTAGTGATATACCTCACTGTGATGTGTATCACAATCATGTACCTGACCATGATGTACCTCACAGAGATATATCTCTCAGTGATTTACCTTAAAGTTCTGTTCCCCTAAGTGATGTCCCTCACCCTATGGCACTGTACCTGTCAGTACTGTACCTCTCATTGGTGTACCTCTCATTGATGTATCTCACTGATGTACCTCACAGCGATATACCTTACAGTGACATACCTCTCAGTGATGTACCTCATAATGATGTACTTCTCAATGATGAACATCAGATTGATGTTCCTAACAGTAATGTATTTGCTTGTGATGTACCTCTCAGTGATGTACTTCTCAGTGATGTACATGATAGTGATTCACCTCACTGTGATGTACCTGACAGTGATGCGCCTCACTGTGATGTATCTCACAGTGATGTAGCTTACAGTGATGTACCACACAGTGATGTACCTCACAATGATATACCTCACAGCGATGTACTTCTCATTGATGTACCTCAAAGTGATGTATCTCAGAGTTATGTACCTCTCACTGATGTACCTGACAGTAATGTACTTCTTAATGTTGTCCCTCACAGTGATGTACCTTGCAGTGGTGTACTTCACAGTGATGTACCTCACTGCGATGTACCAGTGATGTGCCTCACAATGATGTGCCTCACAGTGACTTTCTTCACATTGATGTACCTCTCAGTGATGTGCCCCTCAGTTACATAATCTTCAGCTGACAGACACAGGAGTTTTCCATCCATTTACTGTATTAACGTTTTGCGACCCAAAGCAAAATATAAAAACTTATCTTTAAATTAACACGAGGATGTGCATATACGTATACAGTAGGGCTCCGCTTTTCGGCGTTTCGCCCTAAGGCGTTCCGCTATTATGGCGATTTTAAATTATGACCCAAACTTGTTATACGGCTCCTGGACTTTCTAATACGGTGCGCCCAACCTGGTTTGTTTATATTCCAAAATTTCAAGTGTTTTAAAGTTATTGTATATTTTATACATACTCTGATAATTATGCTTACGTGCACTTGCTCTTAAATATACTTACACACTGTGCTGGTGTGCAGTACACATTAAAATCAGTAAGAGTCTCTCTATTCTTGAAGCCATATGTTAATAATAATACGGAATCTCTTGGGCATATTAATTATTGTATATTTCGTTAATATAGACATTCCCATTAATCTATAATATTTTTTTCAGATTTATATAATAAACACGATACATAACATATAAACATGATAAATACACCCCACAGTAAAATAAATTGACATAAATATAAGACGTGGTATTATTATTATTATAATCAAGGGGGAAGCGCTAAACCCGGAGGATTATACAGCGCCTGGGGGGGGGATGTGGAAGGCATTCAGGCTTAATTCGGGGAACTGGAGCACAGATCCAGTTCCCTAAATCAAGAGCCCCTCACCAACATCAAGGAACCTTCCTTGACGGGATAAGACGTGGTAGCCAGACGACTTGAAGTCCAACATCAGAGAAAATGTGTAACTATAATGTTACTGGGGGTAACTAGAAAATTGTTCCTTTCGTATGCAAGTTTATTCAGGTATAATAAATACAGTTACATAGATTATCATACATAGCAGCATATGTGTAGAGAACATAGAATAACAAAAAAAAAAGTGACTTATTTCATTCAGAGAGTCATATCTTCTAAAAATGGTGTTACATGAGAATGGGAGTGTTTCTCTTTATTTATTCTACTGTATCAACGTGGAGACAACTTGTATACAATGTAAAGTGTTTGTATTATTGTATAATAAAAAAAATTATGAACGAAAACCAGACATGTTCGCCTGGTTTATTTACATTACGTGTGGGAGGGGTGGGGGAGGGAGGTCTGCCCTGGCAGGCTGCCACCTGACTTCCTACAAATAAAACTCACCTCTCACCCTACAGTAAGACTACAAATATTTTAAGGTAATTAATGAATGTACTGTATATGTATTTTATAGCTCTGGGGGGCTTCAATTAAATGTCTTGGTAAATTACATGTGGGTGGGGTAGGCTGACCTGGATGGCTACCATACTTCACAAACCTGATGTCCGACAATTTAAACTCACCTCTCACCTTACATTAAGACTACAAATATTTTAAAGTAATTAATGAATGTACTGTACATGTATTTTACCGCTCTGTGGCGCTTTAAATAAATGTCATGGTATATTACGTGAGGGCGGGGTGGGGTGGGGTGGGGTGGGTTCACCTGGCTGGCTATCATGCCTCTTAAACCTGACGTCCTACAAATAAAACTCACCTCTCACCCTATATTAAGACTACAAATATTTTAAGGTAAGTAATGGGTGTACTGTGTGTATTTTACCTTTTTTTAATGTTTTTAATGCTTAGTTCTATTGCTAATTAATATATGTTAGTGTAAACTTGTTATCTGGCATTTATATGCATTTATAAGTGCAAAAAATGGTATTCTACTTTCCAGCGATGCAGACATCGCTGGAAAAGTTTGGGGAAGGGGAATATATACACCCACACCCACACATAAAGATATATATATATATATATATATATATATATATATATATATATATATATATATATATATATATATATATATATATATATATATATATATATCTTTCTTTATGTGTGGGTGTGGGTGTATATATTCCCCTTCCCCAAACTTGCACGCATACACCGCGTGCGTATAGTGCGTAGTATGTGCTTAGCATCTGCATAGTATGTGCATAGCATGTGTAGTCCATAGCTGTGTGTCGTTTATAGTGGGGGCTGCGCATAGTGTATTGTGTTGTACAGTGACGTGTCGTGGGAGGTAGTGAGTGCGCAACTCCAATAGGCCTGCCTCGCTCATCACACATTGTCCACACCTCCCTCCCTCCCCTGCCCACAACGGGGACAGGAGACCCCTCTCCTCCACCCCTCCCCACCACCACACTGAACCACCTCTGGTATGTACCATGACCTATTTTTCCTTCAGCAGGGGCTTACGACACAGTTTGAGGTATGGCGGATGATGCAGCTACCCAGCAACAAAGCCAGGGAAACAGTGAACCTTACAATGAAAGAAGAGGCACATGTCAAGTGTGTGGAGAGTATCCCACACACAGTGGGTGTGCTGGATCACAGAGGCCCCCAGTAGAGAGAAGCCCACAGCCTCTTCAGGCAGATGACAATTCCAATGGCAACCTCCTCACTTGAGATCTGCTGGCATTCAAATCCACTGCTAGCTGTACCCTATCTCACATTCCTAAAGCTGCTCGTCCTTATGCAGCAGGGACATTCACAGACCTTCTTAAGCAGGTGAATGGAAGTTCCACCAACTTTGAAGCCCGAGGCACCATTAAAGCATGACACAACCTTCTCCTGTTCAGCAATGTCTGTCTTGCAGTTCCTGAAAGACGAGGCAAACTGCTAACCACATCAGTCATCAAGGCAGTGTGCAGCTACCCAAGTACAGATAATTGTGTCCCACTGCCCCATCATCGCACGAATCACAGATGTAGATCGAAGAAAAATTCCCCAGAAAACGAGAAAATTTGCTCACAGGTTAGCAACAAAAATCGAAGGTAACACAGTGGGAGCAATCAGAATAATTGCAAGTGACGACACTGTGTGTATGTGTGTGTGTGTGTGTGTGTGTGTGGGTGTGTGCAGGGCCGGATTAAAAAGTCTCCGGGCCCTAGGCTATTCAGATTGGCGGGTCCCCTTTGAGTTACGGGTAAGCAAAGCGACCCCTTCCAGCTTGGGGGTGGTGGTGGGGGGGGGGTCGTTGTGAGCCTGTTTAAGGTCTAATTAAATACATTCTGGCTATTTAGATTAAATTTAATAGGGAAAGTACATCAAGACAACCAAAACCATTTACCAACAGCCATGTTAACTATCTTCTTAAATCATGCATTTTAAAGAGAACAAACTCATGACAGCATAGTATTACTAGATTAGGCTATTAAAGTAGTGACATCATGTACCTATTATATTCAGCATAACCACTACAGCACTATTATTCCCTTTATAAATCACTGACCATTATTGTTATCATTGCATCATGCATAAGATTATCAAATCATATAAACTCAAGAAAGTAAAGAATTGTTTATATTCACAGGCACTTCTTAAATAAATTTTTTTCTGGATTTCATATTGGCAAAATCATCAATTATATTCTGAAAATCAATATTTCTTGTTAGATCAGACTCAGTGGTCAACAAGGCTAGGTTACACAATTTGTCTTGGCTCATTGTTGAACGGAGCTGGTTTTTCACTCTTTTCAAAACAGAAAATGAACGTTCTCCTTCACAGTTAGTAGCTGGAAGTGTTAGGTAAAGGTGATACACTATGTCAATATTAGGGAAGGTTTCTGAGATACCTGCATTTCTTAAATGTTTCAAAGCAGCCGAGGGCGCACATTTTTCAGGTGGAGCTTTAATCTGATTCATATACCCAGAAAAATGAACTATTTCTTCAACAAATGTGTTCTGAACATCTGCTGAAAGGTGTTGTTGCAACTTTAATGCAGCTTCTCTCAATTCTGCATCTGGCATAGAAGTAATTTTGAACAGAAATCCAAACTTGTCATTGAGATTCTGGTAGATTTCTTTTCTTTTCACCAATTCTGTAATCAGTGAATCCAGAATGACGAAGTATGTAGCTGTCTTACATTTCTGCCTTGGTAGCAACACAATTTCATTGTCTGGCTCTTCAAACTTGCGTTTCCTCTTCCTTGACCGTTGATGATCAGCCCGGTAACTGTAATCTTTCACCAGCAGTTTAGCTTTCTCTTCAAACATTTCAAAAGCTTCATCATTGCGAAGTGAGCTTACAAATTCCACTAAGCCTGCATAGAGGTTAGCACAAGTAGCCATTTCAATTTCAATTTTCTGAAGTGTCTTGTTCGTGGCATTTAACCGTTCCAGTATACAGTCCCAAAGCACACAGAGTAAGGCCAATTCAAAATCTTCCAATTTTGATGCTAAGCTGGCTGCTTCGCTTCTTGTAGTTGCTGTCTGGTCTTCATCCTCTGCTATTTGGATCAAAGCAGAACGTATTTCAGCAAAGCTGTCTTTCAAAGCATGTGTTGCATCATGCTGCGCTGACCACCTTGTTGTTGATAATGATTTGATGACATCTCAATGAATGGTTGACTTGAGTATACTCCACCGATGCGTTGAAGCAGAGAAAAAATTAAAGAGTGCTTGTAAAAGTCCAAAAAATGAAACTGCAACGACACAATACTCCGCAGCACATGACCCAACAAGATTAAGAGAATGTGCTGAGCAGGGCACATATTCAGCAAGTGGGTTGATTTGCTTGATACGGGCTTGCAATCCATTATATTTACCCGACATGTTACTTGCATTGTCGTAGCTCTGGCCACGGCAATCCATAATAGAGAGATCATGTTCAAGCAGAGTATCCAGTACTACATTCATCATTGTTTCTCCATCATGGCCTGAAAGAGGAATGAATTTTATAAAGCGCTCTACAGGCTTACCACTGGAGTCGACAAAGCGAACAATGAATGTCAATTGATCTGTATGTGAAATATCTGGTGTTGAATCTACACTTATTGCAAAGTATTTTGCAGTTTTCACAGCTGCTATGATGTTATTGAGGACCTTCTTAGTCATCAGTTCAATAAATTCATTGCATATAGTAGATGACATGTATGATACAGTGCCTCTTCCTGCATTCCCAAGGCGTGACACATGATTTGCTAAGAATGGATCGAATTGTGCTAACAGTTCTATGATCCCTAGGAAAGTGCCATTGTTTTCCGAACCAAAAACCTCATTTTCTCCACGGAAAGCAAGTCCTCTTAAAGCTAAGAATTTTACAACAACAACAACTCTTTCTAGAACTTTTCTCCAATAAGTGCGCTCTTTTTCAGTTTGATTTTTCAAATGGAAATCCAATAAGCCTTTTTTCTGTGCACGAAATACACTGGCTAAAATGCAGCTCCTGTGAGTGGTGCTGTTTTCATGTTCCTCGAAACGCTTGGAATTTTTCCAGTCATTGAACCCCTGTGTGAAGGTATTTTCTTTGGTAGAAAATAGCTTGCATGCTGAACAGTACACTTTTCCTGAGCTTTTCACAGTTTCTGAATTTGCAAGCTTCCTATAAAACATGTCAATGTTCAGAGTTTGACTGAAGTTTTCCGCAATGAAAGCATTACGTAGAGAATCTGGGATTACATTTGGCCATGAGGCAGGATCTTTTAAGACAAATCCTGTGGATGAAATGTCCGTTGAGACATTGAGAGGAGACACAAAAGAAGTAGATGCTGGCTGAGAAATAATGGAGGGAGGGCTTCCTGTATGATCTGACGTATCTGCAGATTCAACTGTACTGGTAACATCAGAAACTGTTTTTGTGAGTATGTGTGTGATCTTTCTGCAGCTTCCTACATCTTTCTTTTTCTGTTCTTCTTCTTGCATTTTCTTCTTTCTTTTCTGTGACCCACTCGCATAAGAACGTGCAACATCACGTTCACGAGATGCCATAATGAGGATGTATCACTGTCTGTAATCATGCAAATACAAATTTTTCATTATCAATTATTATTAATTTTTTAATTATTATTAATATTTTTTTTTTCTGTCAATTGGGGGGATATGGCCCTTGTAGCCCCCTTTCCTCTGGCTGCGCATCTAGAAATTAAAAACGTTACCAGAAAGGAGTCATATACAGAACTTTTACCATAGATTAGGTTAGTGATTTGGGCTACGAATATTTTACTAATTCATCCTCCTTGATCTCCAATTTACTTAAACAGAAATCATACTGAGTTCAAGAACAATGCACAATGGTATTTATATTACCATTTTCATAACTAAACTAATCATTATGTTTTGCATGATATATGGCCTACCACCATAGATAAGGACATGAGAATTAAAGAATGCAGGGACAATTTTCAGTTTCACCCAACCAACGATTTTCTGATGTGGCTTATGTGTTTCTGGGGAAATATGTAGTAAATTAATTGATGTTCTACATCACTTCCGTCGCAACTTGAAAACTAAGCATTTGCGACGAAGTGATGTAGAACA
The DNA here is from genome assembly GCF_038502225.1 of Cherax quadricarinatus. Classification (NCBI taxonomy): domain Eukaryota; kingdom Metazoa; phylum Arthropoda; class Malacostraca; order Decapoda; family Parastacidae; genus Cherax; species Cherax quadricarinatus. The sequence continues at coordinate 13,594,930 of NC_091360.1, forward strand.
TCAATCAATTGAGATCTGTTATTGAAATGATAAAGACTTAAAGACAGGACAAAGTGCTTTTAAAACCTACAAACGGAAGTCAGTTTGCGTTTTTAGGTTTTTCTTTATAGTATTTTTACCAAAAATGCGTCTTTACTGGTCCATGCGTCTTTACTGGTCAAGTAACCCTATCAGGTACCTCTCTTAACATTTAGAGGCGAAAACAAACATTTATCCATACACATCAATGTCTATCAACAACACTTCAGTTAATTTGTCACAGTACAAGTCTATATAACGTGTAATTACTACAGAAAATAGGATAGGAATCTCCCATACTCACCCATTAGTGGGAAAACACAGCTGTTCTGATGTAAACAAAGGCGTGTTGAGTGTTGCCGTCTATGGTTAGGTTTATTTATTTTTATTTTATTTTATTTCATTATTTATTTTTGTTTTGATTAATTTTTAAAAATCAATTTTACTCTCCAAACACTTGAACTTTTAAGGTCGGGACCCCTTTGCACTTGCACCATGTGCGAAGTCTTGGATGAGCCCCTGAACCCCTTGGACCGCGGGGCCCCCAAATGCACGGAGCCCTAGGCAAATGCCTAGTTTGCCTATGTGGTAATCCGGCCCTGTGTGTACTCACCTAATTGTACTCACCTAATTGTGGTTGCAGGGGTCGAGACTCAGCTCCTGGCCCCGCCTCTTCACTGATCGCTACTGGATCCTCTCTCTCTCTGCTTCCTGAGCTTTATCATACCTCTTCTTAAAACTATGTATGGTTCCTGCCTCCACTACTTCACTTGCTAGGCTATTCCACTTGCTGACAACTCTATGACTGAAGAAATACTTCCTAACGTCCCTGTGACTCGTCTGAGTCTTCAGCTTCCAGTTGTGACCCCTTGTCCCTGTGTCCCCTCTCTGTGTGTGTGTGTGTACTCACCTAGTTGAGGTTGCGGGGGTCGAGTCCGAGCTCCTGGCCCCGCCTCTTCACTGATCGCTACTAGGTCACTCTCCCTGAGCCGTGAGCTTGATCATACCTCTGCTTAAAGCTATGTATGGATCCTGCCTCCACTACATCGCTTCCCAAACTATTCCACTTACTGACTACTCTGTGGCTGAAGAAATACTTCCTAACATCCCTGTGATTCATCTGTGTCTTCAGCTTCCAACTGTGTCCCCTTGTTACTGTGTCCAATCTCTGGAACATCCTGTCTTTGTCCACCTTGTCAATTCCTCTCAGTATTTTGTATGTTGTTATCATGTCCCCCCTATCTCTCCTGTCCTCCAGTGTCGTCAGGTTGATTTCCCTTAACCTCTCCTCGTAGGACATACCTCTTAGCTCTGGGACTAGTCTTGTTGCAAACCTTTGCACTTTCTCTAGTTTCTTCACGTGCTTGGCTAGGTGTGGGTTCCAAACTGGTGCCGCATACTCCAATATGGGCCTAACATACACAGTGTACAGGGTCCTGAATGATTCCTTATTAAGATGTCGGAATGCTGTTCTGAGGTTTGCTAGGCGCCCATATGCTGCAGCAGTTATTTGGTTGATGTGCGCTTCAGGAGATGTGCCTGGTGTTATACTCACCCCAAGATCTTTTTCCTTGAGTGAGGTTTGTAGTCTCTGACCCCCTAGACTGTACTCCGTCTGCGGCCTTCTTTGCCCTTCCCCAATCTTCATGACTTTGCACTTGGTGGGATTGAACTCCAGGAGCCAATTGCTGGACCAAGTCTGCAGCCTGTCTAGATCCCTTTGTAGTTCTGCCTGGTCATCGATCGAGTGAATTCTTCTCATCAACTTCACGTCATCTGCAAACAGGGACACCTCAGAGTCTATTCCTTCCGTCATGTCGTTCACAAATACCAGAAACAGCACTGGTCCTAGGACTGACCCCTGCGGGACCCCGCTGGTCACAGGTGCCCACTCTGACACCTCGCCACGTACCATGACTCGCTGCTGTCTTCCTGACAAGTATTCCCTGATTCATTGTAGTGCCTTCCCTGTTATCCCTGCTTGGTCCTCCAGTTTTTGCACCAATCTCTTGTGTGGAACTGTGTCAAACGCCTTCTTGCAGTCCAAGAAAATGCAATCCACCCACCCCTCTCTCTCTTGTCTTACTGCTGTCACCATGTCATAGAACTCCAGTAGGTTTGTGACACAGGATTTCCCGTCCCTGAAACCATGTTGGCTGCTGTTGATGAGATCATTCCTTTCTAGGTGTTCCACCACTCTTCTCCTGATAATCTTCTCCATGATTTTGCATACTATACATGTCAGTGACACTGGTCTGTAGTTTAATGCTTCATGTCTGTCTCCTTTTTTAAAGATTGGGACTACATTTGCTGTCTTCCATGCCTCAGGCAATCTCCCTGTTTCGATAGATGTATTGAATATTGTTGTTAGGGGTACACATAGCGCCTCTGCTCCCTCTCTCAATACCCATGGGGAGATGTTATCTGGCCCCATTGCCTTTGAGGTATCTAGCTCACTCAGAAGCCTCTTCACTTCTTCCTCGGTTGTGTGCACTGTGTCCAGCACTTGGTGGTGTGCCCCTCCTCTCCGTCTTTCTGGAGTCCCTTCTGTCTCCTCTGTGAACACTTCTTTGAATCTCTTGTTGAGTTCTTCACATACTTCACGGTCATTTCTTGTTGTCTCTCCTCCTTCCTTCCTTAGCCTGATTACCTGGTCCTTGACTGTTGTTTTCCTCCTGATGTGGCTGTACAACAGTTTTGGGTCAGATTTGGCTTTCGCTGCTATGTCATTTTCATATTGTCTTTGGGCCTCCCTTCTTATCTGTGCATATTCGTTTCTGGCTCTACGACTGTTCTCCTTATTCTCCTGGGTCCTTTGCCTTCTATATTTCTTCCATTCCCTAGCACACTTGGTTTTTGCCTCCCTGCACCTTTGGGTAAACCATGGGCTCATCCTGGCTTTTTCATTAATCCTGTTACCCTTGGGTACAAACCTCTCCTCAGCCTCCTTGCATTTTGTTGCTACATATTCCATCATCTCATTAACTGGCTTCCCTGCCAGTTCTCTGTCCCACTGAACCCCGTTCAGGTAGTTCCTCATTCCTGTGTAGTCCCCTTTCTTGTAGTTTGGCTTCATTCGTCCTGGCCTTCCTGCTTCTCCCTCCACTTGTAGCTCTACTGTGTATTCGAAGCTTAAAACCACATGGTCACTGGCCCCAAGGGGTCTTTCATATGTGATGTCCTCGATATCTGCACTACTCAAGGTGTGTGTGTACTCACCTAGTTGTACTCACCTAGTTGAGGTTGCGGGGGTCGAGTCCGAGCTCCTGGCCCCGCCTCTTCACTGATCGCTACTAGGTCACTCTCCCTGAGCCGTGAGCTTTATCGTACCTCTGCTTAAAGCTATGTATGGATCCTGCCTCCACTACATCGCTTCCCAAACTATTCCACTTACTGACTACTCTGTGGCTGAAGAAATACTTCCTAACATCCCTGTGATTCATCTGTGTCTTTAGCTTCCAACTGTGTCCCCTTGTTACTGTGTCCAATCTCTGGAACATCCTGTTTTTGTCCACCTTGTCAATTCCTCTCAGTATTTTGTATGTCGTTATCATGTCCCCCCTATCTCTCCTGTCCTCCAGTGTCGTCAGGTTGATTTCCCTTAACCTCTCCTCGTAGGACATACCTCTTAGCTCTGGGACTAGTCTTGTTGCAAACCTTTGCACTTTCTCTAGTTTCTTTACGTGCTTGGCTAGGTGTGGGTTCCAAACTGGTGCCGCATACTCCAATATGGGCCTAACGTATACGGTGTACAGGGTCCTGAACGATTCCTTATTAAGATGTCGGAATGCTGTTCTGAGGTTTGCTAGGCGCCCATATGCTGCAGCAGTTATTTGGTTGATGTGCGCTTCAGGAGATGTGCCTGGTGTTATACTCACCCCAAGATCTTTTTCCTTGAGTGAGGTTTGTAGTCTCTGACCCCCTAGACTGTACTCCGTCTGCGGCCTTCTTTGCCCTTCCCCAATCTTCATGACTTTGCACTTGGTGGGATTGAACTCCAGGAGCCAATTGCTGGACCAGTTCTGCAGCCTGTCCAGATCCCTTTGTAGTTCTGCCTGGTCTTCGATCGAGTGTATTCTTCTCATCAACTTCACGTCATCTGCAAACAGGGACACCTCAGAGTCTATTCCTTCCGTCATGTCGTTCACAAATACCAGAAACAGCACTGGTCCTAGGACTGACCCCTGTGGGACCCCGCTGGTCACAGGTGCCCACTCTGACACCTCGCCACGTACCATGACTCGCTGCTGTCTTCCTGACAAGTATTCCCTGATCCATTGTAGTGTGTGTGTGTGTGTGTGTGTGTGTGTGTGTGTGTGTGTGTGTGTGTGTGTGTGTGTTTGTGTGTGGGTGTGTGTGTTTCTTTTGTGTGTGTGTGTGTGTGTGTGTGTGTGTGTGTGTGTGTGTGTGTGTGTGTGTGTGTGTGTGTGTATGTGTGTGTGTGTGTGTTGCATGCAAAGAGTATGTAATCTTTATTCAGAGCATGTTAACACACTCACATAGGCTTCCTCCCCCACCAGCAAACAAGATACTAAGGATCTAACACTCCAACGGGGCCCCATCGTCAGATCAGTGTCTAGTTTTAGCCAATGAGAAAGTGGATCTGGCAATTGTAAGGTGACGTGGTTACCACACACGTTTTCACCCTTGTCATTTCCATTCGAGAGCTAGTTGAAGCACGGTGGTCTGCTTTCTACTGGCTTCAATTCTGCTTTGATTACCGTGGCATACACTAATGCCTATTGCTGTACATAGTGTATATAATGTACATACTTCTGTTTATACTTGGTGAAGGATAATATAATTCAAAGTTTTTCTGCTGTGTTTATTTTTCTCCATTTACACCCAGGAAAACAGGTCTTTGAGTACCTGGGTTGTAATATGAGTAGCATGTCCGAGAGCTGGAGCTGGACTTCGAGCAGGAGTTGAGCCTAGAGCTGAAGTTGGATCAGGAAGTAATCTTAAATAGCTGGCTATCTGGCATTGTGTCAGCTTTGCCAATGCTTCAGGAATTTTGCATGTCAGGCCTGCTATTGTGTGATCATAGATAACTTGCTGTTTTGTATGTCAACTTTGCATTCGCTTCACTATGGTCAGCCTTGCTATTGTGTAAGTATTCTGCAGTTGGTTTTGCTATTGCATGTCAGCCTTGCTATTATATGTGCATATTCTGCATATGGTTTTGTTGCGTGGCATCCTTGCTCTCGTGTGAGTATTCTGCAGTCATACAGTGCATAGCTGAGAATGTATTGCAAATAGTTTGTAACCTTGGGGTTAAATGCCGCCTAGACGAGTCAGACGGTTATTGTCTGAATTCACTCTAATGAAGTTGCCTAAATTTTCCCTACAACATTGTTGGCGAATTGCTCATTCCATCGGCATTGAGTATGAATGCACTCTAACAGCTGCGTAGCTTTGTAATCTTATAGGTGTCAAACTTCGAGAAGAGGAGATAGCATATCAGACTCCTCCCTCTATAGGACCAGAAGTAAATCCCCGCTGAGGTTCCCGCAAGAGAAAAAAGATACAACACCTGAGTAAAACCGCCAATCTCATGCGACAGGGTTGTCTGCAGGTGAGTCAGTTGCATTAGCGCTTGAGTTGGCAAAAATCAATCTTGCGCTGACCAGGGAACAGCGGGCAAATGCCAAGGAAGAGTTTGATAGAGAAGAAGAAAGAAGGCAGTTTACTCAAGCTGTAAATGACTTTAGTCTGCAAAAAGCGGTACAGTTTGTTCCTCGTTTCATTGAAGCTGAGTCTGAATTATTTTTCGAAGCATTCGAAAATCAGGCTCGAGCCTTGAGGTGCCCTCAACAGCATTGGGCGTCTTTGGTGTATACATCATTGTTTGGTAAGGCACAGGAATTTACATCGGTATTAAATGACACTGATTTCAGTAATTATCAGGTGGTGAAGACCATGATTCTTGGTGCTTATCAATGTATTCCTGCCAAGTATAGAAAGGAATTCAAGCTAGGTAGACGACAGCTGGGCCAGTCCTTCGTTGACTTTGTAAGACAGCAGACCAAAGCTTTTTCCAGTTGGTGCAAGGCAAGTGGTGTCGCAAATTTCGACAAGTTGGTCCAGTTAATATTGGTGGATAACCTGCTGAAGTCTGTTGGAGCAGAGGTTTGAGTCTTTCTGCAGGATCACGTGTTGACCACTGCACTGGAGGCAGCCAGGCTGGCTGATACTTTTGAAACCAACCGCTCTTTGTCCGAGTGGTCCCATCTCTCTTTTCAACAGCCTGGCATGAGCAGAGACTGTCAATGAAAAGTTCCTGATTGGAGAATGAAGTGCCAGCAGAAAGGAGAAAGACGATGTCACCTGGTGAGCCATGCTACTCAACTTATGGTCAACCTGGTGAGGGACAAACCGGTCACATGGTGTATCTCGACAACAGTACCCAGAGCAGCACCGGTCTCAATGTCAACAAGGAGCTAAGGTCAAGAATGTCGTTTGCTTTCATTGTAATAAAACAGGTCACATTCGTCCGAACTGCCCAAATAAACCCCAACCATTAGGGAAAATTTATAATGTTATGTCCCAGAAAGAAGTAGAGAAAGGGATGGCCCTTTATTACAGCAATAGTCAAATATCCCTTCAGGAAAATTCAAAGAAAACTGAAGTCAGAACCTTTAGGGATACTGGAGCATATTGCTCACTTATGAGAGAGGGAGTACTTCCCCTTTCTGAACACACCTCATTACAATCCTCCATTCTTCTAGAAGCTTTTGGAGGAGCAGTATTTTCTGTCCCCTTACATAAAATATACATCCAAAGTGGGTATAACACTGGATATTTGACTGTATGGATTTTCTATGAAAGATGCTGCGTTATTACTGGGTAATAACATTAGCACTTCTAGTATGTGTCCAGAACCAATAATGATTGAGTCTTCTCCGATGTTGGCCATAACTCTGGAAAAATCCTAAGGGATCTCTGATGAGAATGCTAACCTATCCTTGGATGACTCTTATCTCGGAATAGCCAATTTCTTTTATGAGAAAAACTCACCAGGGCTTGATAAATTTAGTGAACAGACCCAGATCAAGCCTTCCTATTCCAGGGTTGCAGGATTGCCAGATGTCTCTGTTTCCATACCCAAGGGACTGTCCTTATGAGAGGTACAGTGAAAAGACCCTTCCTTAAATTTCGCTTTTCAGGCAGCCATTGGTAAATCCTTTCCAGATCACCCAGTCAAATATAATATTAAGAACGACTACTTAATCTGCACTGAGACTGGTAAGGAGATGGAGGGAAGGCAACAGTCAGATAGGTTAGTAGTCTCAAAAAAGTTTAGACCTCAAATATTAAATATAGCTCATAACTCTTCATTAGGAGGCCACTAAGGAATTACTGAAACCCTCGATAGAATATTAAAAGAATTCTTTTGGACAAAGTTAAGGCAGGATGTGAAGAATCAAATCCGCTGTTGTAGAGAATGTCAGCCAGTAGGGAAACCTGGACACCCCATTAAACCTGCACCTCTCCATCCTATACCTGCCAATGAAGAACCTTTTGCAGAGTTAGTTATACATTGTGTAGGTCCACTACCTAAGTCCAAGTCTGAGAATCAGTACTTATTTACTATTATGGATAGAGTAACCAGAAGCAATTCTCATGTGCAGTATTAATACTAAAGCAATTCTTAATGCTTTAACTAAGTTTATCTCTTGCTTTGACATTCCTAAATCTATTCAAAGTGATCAAGGTACTAACTTCACTGCAAAACATTTAGGCAAGCATTAACTAGGCTAGGGATTGTTCACAACTTATCCACTGCCTATCATCCTCAGTCCCAAGGCGCCTTGGAAAGATTCCATCAGACATTAAAAACCATGATGAGAACTTTTTGTATGCATTTTCTTACAGACTGGGATGAATCACTACCTTTGTTGCTGTTTTCAATAAGGGAAACTGTGCAGGAGTCTACTGGGTAAAGTCCATTTGAGCTGATCTTCGGGCACAATGTACAAGGTACTCTTCGTGTGCTCAAGGAAGGACGGATGAGAGAAGACGTCCGCTCAACACTCTGCAACCCTTCTTCAAGGTTGCAGGTGGCACGTCAGTTACACCCAGCTCAAAAAACGATGAAACAGAAGTATGACAGAAATTCTAAGTTTCGCTCCTTCCGTGCAGGAGACAAGATGTTAGTACAGGAACCTATACTTGGCCACACCTTAATAGCTAGATTTACGGGACCTATGGAAATTGTAAGTAAATTATCTGATGTAAATTATGTGGTGTCTTCCCTTGACACCGAATACAGTCGGTCCTAAACACATGGTTTTAGCGCTTGTCCTACTCCCGCAACACATCTGGGTTCCCGATCTCTATTTCTGACCAATCACAAGCCTTTTGTGAATCGCTCCAGCTAAGCGGTGATGGCGTTTTTGTCTTTTTTCATCAAGTGACACTCGTATACTCTTGGATTTTATCCTCTACAATGTCCGTAAGTACTGATTTTTGTGTCTAGTGCATAAATCAATAGTTAAGCCATATTTTGATATATATATAAAGTCTGTGTGAAGCGTAATATGGGTGCATCATGCAATTGAAAAAAGTGCAACAAAAAAGGAGCGAGCACACTCAGTCCTGTCTGTTAAGGCCCAGTTTGGAATTTCAGTAAATGAATATTTCTAAACAAATTTCTAATGCATATATGAATTCTGTAGTGGTCTGGGTGTGTACAGAACTTTTTTATTGTCCTTCCAGATCAATGAGAAATTGTTTTACAGTGAGCCCTCCAAAGAGAAGTCCAAATATGTCTGCATTTTGGAGGAAAGTGACTCAGATCCAGGGCCAGATGACCTGGAATTGCTTGACAGTGGTGATGAATACTTGCCACCAGATGCAGAGGTGTCAAGCGATGAGGAAGAGGAAGATAGGCCATCCAATATGCCAAAATTAGAAGGGTATTACGATCGAGGAGTACCCTGATGAAGAAGATCTTCATGATGAGCTTGCTTTCCAAGCTCAGACCGACTGGGACAAGGTTCACATCCAAAATGACTCTTTGCCTGTATACCAATATGAAAAGCCTCTTGCAATTAGGTGTCCATATGATTATTAGCGAGTTTTTTTACTCAAGACATGATAGACCACATCACATTTCAAACTAATTTGTATGCCACGCAAAAAAAAACATACATAGTACTTTTGTAACCGATTTTGAAGAAATCATGAAGTTTATAGGTATTTTGTTGTTTATGGGTATTCCTTCATACCCATCCCTAGATGACTATTGGGCAAGTTCTACTAAGGTACCCCAGGTTACAGAAGTCATGGCATCTAAGAGGTTTAAATTGCTTAGGCATACAATTCATTTCAGTGATAACACCCAAAAGAATAATGACAGATTCGACAAAATAAGGCCTCTTTACACTGCACTAACTACTGCTTGCTCGAAAGTTCCAGCTACATCCAGGCAGTCTGTTGACGAAGTTATGATTGGTTATAAGGGTAAAACTGTGGGAAACCCAAGACAGTACATCAAAACCAAACCAGACAAGTGGGGTTTCAATCTGTTTTGTCATGCAAGTGAAGATGGAATCATACGTAATATAATCATGTATGAAGGCAAACCAACTTTTGGCAACCATCCCATAAAGCTGCCACATGAAAAAACAAAACTACCAATAAGTTCAAAAATTGTTCTGGTACTTGCAACAACTCTCAACCAAAGATATACATCAGCAATCTATGCTGACAATTTCTTTTCAAGTTTACCTTTGGTCAAGTTACTAAGACACAAGTATAACTACAGATACACTGGAAAATTATGTGAAAATAGATGTTGTAAGCAAGAATTGATGCCTGTTAAACAAATGGAAAAGAACATAGTGCCCAGGGGCACTTTTGACTTCAAAATCAATGATGGTATCCTTGTTGTAAGATGAAAGAACAACAAAGCTGTGACTTTATGGACAAATGATGTTGGGGTTAATCCTGTGAGTCTTATTGAAAGATATAACAAGGAAACAAAGACGAAAAACCAGTTCCAGTGTCCTGCAGTCATCAAGAACTGTAATGCACACATGGGAAGTATTGACAAAAGTAACATGTTGGTGCATCTGTACAAAACACCTATGAAATTTAAACGTTGGCACATGCAGCTGTTTGCCTATGTTTTGATCTTGCTGTTGTGAATGCATGGCTTCTTTACTGCCGTGATTGTCGGACACTAAAAACCAAATGCATGCCACTGAAGATATTCAGATTTGAAATCTCTGTCACTGCATAATACAAAGGACTAAAAGTTCAGACGCATCAACACAAGAACAACTCCAAGAGCTTCACCAAGTACTTCTCGTCGTGACAGTATTGCTCATGATTTGTCAACCTTGCAATTGCCATCTACAGTGCATT